>NC_045806.1:53756233-54099765 GCF_009873245.2 Balaenoptera musculus | reverse complement strand
TGGTTCCTGTGTTCTGGTAGGTGGAGGTGGATCTTGTCCCTCTGATGGACAGGGCCATGTCCGGTGGTGTGTTTTGGGATGTCTGTGAGCTTACTTTGACTTTAAGCAGTGTGTCTGCTAATGGATGGGGTTTTGTTCCTGTCTCACTACTTGTTTGGCATGAGGCAGCCAGCACTGGAGCTTGCTGGACATTGGGTGGAGCTGGGTCTTGGTGGTAAGATGGAGACCTCTATGAGAGTTCTTGCTGATTAATATTCCCTGGGACCGGGAGTTCTCTGGTGGTCCAATGTTCTGGACTCAGCTCTCCCACCTCAGAGGCTCAGGCCTGACCCTTCTCCAGAGCACCAAGACCCTGCAGGCCTCACACACATAAGAAAAGGAAAAAAAAATATGAACAAAAAAACCTCAAGACAAACGGTAAAAGCATAACCAAACAGACAAAAACACACAAAGAAACACACACACATGAAAGAGAAAACAAAAAAGAAAAGAGCAGCCAAACAAATAAATGAACCCCAAAATGAAAAAAAACACTAAAAACTAAACTAACAAAAGCAAAACAACAGATACAAATCAGAAGCAGAAAGAAAACTCTAGATAGGTCTCTGGCCCTGCTGTGGGCACTGTGGCCAGCTCAGACTCTGGCCTGGCCCAACTCCTGCGTGTACTTGCCCCCAAAGTCCACAGTTGCCCCCAAAATTCAAATCCTCAATTGGGGGAACACTTGTTGTCTATTCAGATATTCTGCATATGCAGGATTTACCAAGCCAATTGTGGGGATTTAATCCACTGCTTCTGTGCCTGCACAGAGATTTTTCCCTTCCTCTTTGGTTGCACTGCTCCTGGAATTCAGCTTTGGTTTTGGCCCTGCCTCTGCATGTGGGCCACCCTCAGGCATCTGTTCCCTACCCAGGCAAGCAGGGGCGAAAGCAGCGTCTGATTAGGGCTCACTTGCTCACTCAGGCCATGGAGAGGGAGGGATACAGCAGTCACAGTTAGGATGTGCAGGGAGTGCCTGCGGTGGTGGAGGCTGGAAGGAAGTTTCAACAGCCTGAGGTGTGCTGTGAGCTCTCCCAGGGGAGGTGGCCCTGGATCACAGGACCCTCAACTGTGGCGGGCTGCTCAGGCTCCTGAGAAGGTGTGGGCAGTGACCTACACTTACTCACAGGACCCTTGGTGGCAATGGCGACAGTGGTAGCTGTCACACCTGCCCCTGGGGTCTGAGATAGCAGCTGCAGCTCCCACCCACCCCTGGAGCTCGTGTAGGCAGTGCCCTTCCGTCTGTGAGCACATGGAAAAAGAAGCTCCTATGGCGGGCTTGCCCCTCACGTCGCACACCCCCGGCAATTGTCCCTTGCCTCTCTGACAGGCCCAGGCTTCTTGGCACTCCCTCAGCTGTGGCACACTAGCTCCCTCAGGCTGTCTTTATGCCCCAGTCCTCTCCCTGGGGTCTTACCTCTGATTCCTGAGCCTCACACCCACCCCAGTGGGCAGACAAGCATCTCAGGCTGGGGAGTGCTGGTCAGCACTGATCCTCTGTACAGGATTCTCTCCACTTTGCCATCTGCACCCCTGTTGCTGTGCTCTCCTCTGAGGGTCTGAAGCTCCCCGCGCATCCCCGCCAGTGTGGGGGCTTAATCGTGTGTGGAAATTTTCTTCCTTCACAGCTTCCTCCCATAGGCACAGGCCCTGTCCCAATTCCTTTGTCTCTTTTTTTTTTTCTTTTTTCGTTTGCCCTACCCAGTTACATGGAGATTTTCTTGCATTTTTGGAAGTCTGAGGTCTTCTGCCAGCGTTCAGTAGGTGTTCTGTAGGAGTTGTCCCACATGTAGTTGTATTTTTGATGTATCTGTGGTGAGAAGGTGATCTCCATTTCTTACTCCTCTGCCATCTTAAAGGTTCCCTCTTTTATTTTGTATAATACCCATTATAACATGTGTGAGGTGGTATCTCATTGTGGTTTTGATCTGCATTTCCCTGATGATTAGTGATGTTGAGTATGATATTAACTGTGAGATTTTTATACATGGCCTTTATTATGTTGAAGTAAGTTTCTTCTCTACTCAATTTGTTGAGTGAGGATATGGCATTTTTTTAAAAAAATTTTTTCTGCATCTGTGGAGATGATCACACGTTTTTTATCTTTCATTCTCTGAATGTGGTCTATCACATTTATTGATTTGTTTAAATTCAACCATCCTCACATCCTAGGAATAAATCACCCTTGATCATGGTGTATGATTCATGGTGTATGATTTTGAATTTCACTCACTATTATTTTGTTGATAATTTTTGCATCTACATTTTCAGGGATATTCACCTATAGTTTTCTATTCTGGTAGTATCTTTATCTGACTTTGGTATCAGGGTAATGCTGACCTCATTAAATAAGTTTGGGTGTGTTCCTCCCCTTCAATTTTTGGAGGAATTTGAGAACGATTGGTGTTAATTCTTCTTTAAATGCTTTGTAGCATTCAACCTTGAATCCATATGTTCATGGGCTTTTCTTTGTTGGGAAAGTTTTGATTAGTGATTCAGTCTCCTTATTCATTATTGTTCTTTTTAGATATTTTATTTCTTCATGATTCAGTCTTGGTAGGTTGTATATTTCTAGGAATTTATCCATTTCTTCTAGGTTGTTTAATTTGTTGGCATATAATTTTTCATCGCAGTCTCTTATAATCCATTGTATTTCTATGATATCAACGGCAATATCTCTTCTTTCATGTATATTATAGCTTATTTTTGTGAGTCATGTTTCATTTTTCTTGGCATATTTAGCTAAAATTTGTAAATTTCATCTTTTCCAAAAATCAACTCATAGTTTTATTTATCTTTTCTATTGTTTTTCTATTCCTTATTTCAAACATTCTGCTATGATAGTTGTTATTTATTTTCTTCCGCTAACTTTCAGCTTAGTTTTTTTTCTTCTTTTTCTCTTCCTTGAGGTATAAAGTTAGGTTGATTATTTCAGTTTTTTTTATGTAGACAATTATCACTATAATCTTCCCACTTAGAACTTCTCATATTTCATCTCATAAGTTTCAGTATCTTGTGTTTCATTTTCATTTGTTTCAAGACATTTTAAGAATTTCCCTTTTGATTTCTTCTTTCACTCATTAGTCATACAGGAATGTGTTGTTTAATTTATATATATGTCACTTTTCCAGTTTTCCCCCAATTGAGTATCTAGTTTTAACCATATGGTTAAAAAAGATATTTGGCTTGATTTTAAATTTTTTAAAATTTTTATTTATTTTTGGCTGTGTTGGGTCTTTGTTGCTGCATGCAGGCTTTCTCTAGTTGCCACAAGTGGGGGCAACCCTTCGTTGTGGTGTGTGGGCTTCTTATTGTGGTGGCTTCTCTTGTTGTGGCATGCAGGCCCAAGAGTGTGTGGGCTCAGTAGTTGCAGCACATGGGCTGTAGAGCTCACAGGCTTCAGTAGTTGCAGTGCATGGGCTCAGTAGTTGCAACATGCTGACTCTAGGGTACATGGTCTTCAGTAGCTGTGGTGCATGGGCTCAGTAGTTGTGGCTCATGGGCTCTAGAGCACAGGCTCAGTAGTTGTGGTGCATGGGCTTAGTTGCTCTGCAGCATGTGGGATCTTCCTGTACCAGGGATCGAACCCATGTCCCCTGCATCAGCAGGCAGATTCTTAACCACTGCACCACCAGGGAAGTCCCGTGATTTTAAATCTTTAAATTTGCTAATATTTGTGTTGTGATGTAATATATGATCTATCCTGGAGAATGCCCCATTTCCACTTGAAAAGAATGTATTTTTTTGTTGCTTTTCGATGGAATATTCTGTATATGTTTCTTAGGTTCATTTACTATGGAGTATAATTCAAGTCCAATGTTTCCTTATTGATTTTCTGTCCGGATGATCTATCCATTGTTGAAAGTAGGTTATTTAAGTCACCTAATATTATTGTATTGTTTTCTATTCCTACCTTCAATCTGTTAGTACTTGTTTAATATATTTAGATGTCCATTGTTGGATAAATAATTGTTATATCTTCTGGATGAATTGACACTTTTATCACAATATAATGACCTTCTTTGTCTCTTCTTACAGTTTTTGACCTAAAGTCCATTAAGTTTGATATAAATATAGTCATACTTGCTCTCTTTTTTTCCACTTATACGGAATATCTTATTCCATCTCTCATGTTGAGCTTATGTGTATCTTTAAAGTTAAAATGAATCTCTTGTAGGCAGCATATGTTTGTTTTTTCCTTAATACACATCATTTACTTTTTTCTTGCAGTTTTTTTTAAGATAAACTTGACATAGATCATTGTAGAAATTTAAGGTGTACAACATAATGATTTGACTTGCACACATCATGAAAAGATTACCATGAAAAGTTTAGTGAACATCCATCATCTCATATATATACAAATTAAATAAAATATTAACCCTGTGATGAGAACTCTTGGTATTTACTCTCATAACAAATTTCATACATAATATACAGCAGTCTTAATTATATTTATCATGATGTACCTTACGTCCCTGGAACTTACTTATGTTATAACTGGAAGTTTGTATCTTTTGACTGCCTTCATCCAATTCCCCCTCCCCCCACCTCTAGTAAGAATAAATCTGATCTCTTTTTCTATGAGTTTGTTTATTTGTTACTGAAGTATGATTGACCTATAACACTGTTAGTTCCTGGTACACAACAGGAACTAACAGTTTCAATATTTCTATATATTTCAAAATGATCACCATGATAAATCTAGTTACCATCTGTCCATGAATACTATATCTTTAAATCTGTTTGTGTTGTCTTCAGTTTCTCTCATCAGTGTTTTATAGTTTTCCAACCACATGTTTTTACCTCCTTAGTTAGATTTATTCCACAGTGTCTTCTTTTGATAAGATTGTAAGTGGTTGGTAAAGATTTTCTTAATTTCTATTTCAGATAGTTTGTAGTTAGTGCATAAAAACACAAATGATATAATTTTGTATCCTGCATATTTACTGAATTTATTAATGAGTTCTAGTAGTTTTTTGGTGGTTCCTTTAAGATTTTCTATGTATAGTATCATGTTATCTGAAAATAGTGGTAGTTTTACTTCTTCCTTTCCAATTTGGATTACTTTTACTTCTTTTTCTTGTCTGATTACTGTAGCTAGGATTTCTAATACTATGTTGAATAAAACTGGTGAGAGTGGACATCCTTGTCTTGTTCCTGATCTTAGAGGAAATGCTTTCAGCTTTTCACCATTGATTATGTTATTAGCTGTGACCTTGTCACATAAGGTCTTTATTATGTTGAGGTATGTTCCCTCTCTATAAACTTTTTGAGATTTTTATCAAAAATGGATGATGAATTTTGTCAAAAGCTTTTTCTGCATCTATTGAGATGATCATATGATTTTTAGTTTTCAATTTGTTAACCTGGTGCATCACATTGATTGATTTGCGAATATTGAACCAGATTTGCACCCCTGGTATAAATCCCACTATATCATGGGCTATGATCATTTTAATGCATTATTGAATTTAGTTTGCTAATATTTTGCTGAGAATTTTTACATCGATGTTCATCAGTGATATTGGCCTGTAATTTTCTGAAAAAGGGTTTGTGATATCTTTATCTGGTTTTGGTATCAGGGTGATGTTGTTGTAGAATGGGATTGGAAACATTCCTTCCTCTTAAATTTTTTGGAATAATTTGAGAAAGATGGGTGTTAACTCTTTTTTGCATGTTTGGTAGAATTCACCTTTGAGGCTGTCTGGTCCTGAACTTTTGCTTGCTGGGATTTTTTTTTTTAATTACAGATTCAATTTCATTTCTTGTAGTTGTTCTGTTCATATTTTCTGTTTATTCCTGAATCAGTCTTGGGACTTTGTACATTTCTAGGAATTTTTACATTTCTGTAGGTTTTCCATTTTATTGGCGTATAATTGTTAGTAGCATTCTTGCATGATCCTTTGTATTTCTGTTACTTCTGTTGTAACTTCTTTTTCATTTCTGATTTTATTGGTTTGGGACCTCTATCTTTTTTCTTGATGAATCTGGCTAAAGGTTTATCAATTTTATTTACCTTTTCAAAAAGTCAGTTCTCAGTTTCTTTGATCTTTTCTAATTCTTGTTTCTATTATATTTATTTCTGCTCTGATCTTTATTATTTTTTACCTTCTACTAACTTTGGGTTTTATTCATTTTTCCTTTTCTAGGTCCTTTAGGTGTAAGTTTAGGTTGTTTACCTGAGATTTTTTTTTTGTTGTTTCATGAGGTAGGATTATACTGCTATAAAATTTTCTCTAAGAAGTGCTTTTGCTGCATCCCATAGATTTTGGATCATTGTATTTTCACTTTCACTTGTCTCCAGGTATTTTTTGATTTACTTTTTGATTTCTTTAGTGACTCATTGGCTGTTTAGCAGCATATCTTTTAGCCTCCACGTTTGTGTTTTTCCAGTTTTTTTTTTTTTGATGTATTTGATTTCTTGTCTCATAGTGTTGTGGTCAGAAAAGATTCTTGATATGATTGAAATATTCTTGTATTTAATGAGACTTTTTTGTGGCCTAGCATGTGATCTATCCCAAAGAATGTTCTATGTACACTTGAAAAGATTGTGTATTCTACTGCTTTTTGATGGAATGTTCTTTATAGATTTATTAAGTCCATTTGATTTAATGTGTCATTTAAGGCCAGTGTTTCCTTATTGATTTTCTGTCTGGATGATCTGTCCATTGATGTAAATGGGGTGTTAAAATCCCCTACTCTTATGTGTTACTGTCAATTTCTCCCTTTATGTCTGTTAATATTTGCTTTATGTATTTAGGTGTTCTTGTGTTGGGTGCATATATATTTTTTCAATTGTTATATCTTCTTGGATTGATCCCTTGACTATAATGTAACATCTGTCATTGTATCTTGTTACAGTCTTTATTTTAAAGTCATTTTGTCTGATATAATTATTGCTACCTGGCTTTCTTTTCATTTCCATTTGCATGGAATAACTTTTTCCATCCCCTCACTTTCATCTATGTGTATCTTTAGATCTGAACTGAGTCTCTTGTAGGCAACATACATATGGGTCTTGCTTTTGTTTCCATTCAGCCACTCTACATTTTAGATTGGAACATTTAGCCCATTTACATTTAACATAACTATTGATAGATAGTATTTATTGCTATTTTGTTAATAGTTTTGTAGTTATTTTTTGTTACTTTCTTCTTCTTTTACTCTCTTCCCTTGTGATTTAATGACTATGATTAGTGTTATGTTTGAATTCCTTTCTCTTTGTGTGTGTCTATTATAAATTTTTGGTTTGTGGTTACCATGAGGTTGATATATATAGCAATCTATCCATCTATCTAAATTATTTTAAGTTATCAATCTCTTAAGTTTGAATGTATTTTATCAGCCCTGCATTTTTATCCCCCCATGTTTAAAGTTTTTGACATCATATTTTACATCTTTTCATTTTGATTAAACCTTAACTACTTCTCCTTTACCAATAGATTTTTCTTTTCACAATTTTCATATTTCTACTTGTGAACTTTTCTTTTACACTTAGAGAAGTATTTTTAACCGTTCTCGTGATGCTGGTTTCTTGGTGCTGAACTCAGTTTGCGTTTTCTTTTCTATAAACTTTTGATCTCTCCTTCAAATTTGAATGTTAGACTTGATGTGTAGTGTATTCTTGGTTGTAGAGATTTCCATTTCATCACTCTAAATATATCATGTCTCTCCCTTTTGGTGTGCAGAGTTTCTGCTGAAAAATCAGTTCATAGTCTTATGAGAATTTCCTTTTATGCAACTTGTTGCTTTTCCCTTGCTGCTTTTAATATTCTTTCTTTATCTTTAATTTTTTTTCATGAGCTGGTGACAGCTCACTGGTGGATTCAGCTGGGACCCAGTGTGGCTAGGTGAGTGGCCCAAAGTGTCCTGAAGCTGGTGTTGGCCTTCTGTTGGGCAGGGCTAGGGCCCAGGACATCTTAGGTTGGCGGTAACCTGCTGATGGGTGGACTGGGTCTTGACATGACTGGCTGTGAATCCACAGTAGTTTTGAAGCTGGTTTTGGCCTGCTTGTGTTCAGGGTTAAGGTCTGGGGGCATCCTGAGTCTGGTTCATCCCACTAGTGGTTGAGACCAGGTCCCAGGGCTAACTCTGGCCCAATGGTGGCCAGGGCCATGTCCCAGGTTCTCTTAGCTGCAATGCTCTGGGGGTCCTGAGCTGGTTTTTGTCCAGTGATGGATTGGGTCATGGTTCAAAGGGTCCTGGGATTAGTGCTGGCCCACAGGTGGGGGGAGTCAAATCTTCCCAGGTTTCTGGTTACAGGGCCCTGGGGATCCTGGAGTTGGTATTGGCCAGCTTGTTGGTGGGGCATGGGACCTAGCAGATCCTGGGGCTGAGCCTGCCTGCTGGTGGGTGAAGCCTGGTCCCAGGGATAGTGTTGGCCCACTGTTGGGTGGAGTTGTGTCCTGTATCTCTGGCTGTGGGACCTCGGGGTCCCAGAGTTGGTGTCAACCTGCTGGTGGGCAGAGCCTGGACCAAAACCTAGCAGCAAGACCCCAGGGATCCTGGGACTAGTGCTGGTCCACTAGTGGATGGGGTCAGGTACAGGGCCCTCTGATGAATGGGGCTAGGTCCTGGGGTGACTGGGGGCTCAGGGAGTCCTACAGCACCCTCTCTGCTGGCGGTGGGGGTGCTTGGCCTAAGGCTTCCCAAGACTAGTGCCTACCAGCTGGTGTGTGGGGCCAGGTCCTTGTACTTAGAGTCTAGAGTGAGGACTCCAAAATGGTGCTTGCCAGCACCAGCATCCTCATGGTAAGATGAGCTCCCCAAAATTGCTGCTGCCAACGTATTTGTCCCTTGGTGAGTCCCAATTACTTCCTGCTTCTCCAAGAGGCTCTCCAAGATCAGCAAGTGAGTCTAACCCAGGATCCTTTCAATTTATTGCTTCTGCCCTGCATTTTGGAGTATGTGAGATTTTGTGTACACCCATTAAGAGGGGAGTCTTTATTTCCCACAGTCCTCTGGCTCTCCCAAAAGTAAGCTCCATTGGCCTTCAAAGCCGACCTTTCTGGGAGCTCGTCTTCCCAGTGCAGGACCCCCAGGCTGGGGAGCCCAGTGTGGGGCTCTGACCACTCACCCGGAGGGGAGAACCTCTGCAATTGTAATTATCCTCCTATTTGTGAGTCTCCTATCTGGGGAAATGGGTCTTGACTATACTGCATCTCAGCTCCTTCTATCTGTCTTTACTTGTAGAAGATCTTTTCTGCTAGTCTTCAAGTCATTCTCTTTGATAGTTGCTCTGTAAATAGTTGTAACTTTGGTGTGTCCGTGGGAGGAGCTGACCTTGGGGTTTTCCACTCCACCATCTTGGCCTCTCTCCTGTATTTAGTTCTTGTTTTTAATCCTTTGAGCCACTCTATGCCTTTGATGGAGAATTTAATCCATTTGCATTGAAAGTAATTATTGGTAGGTAAGGACTTAGATCATCTCATTGTTTTTTTGCTGACTTTTTAAACTTCCTTTGTTTTTTTTATGCCTCTTTTCTTCTCTTTGTTATTTGATGGTTTTCCATAGTGGTATACTGATTTCCTTCTCTTTATCTTGTGTGTATTACTGTAAGGTTTTGCTTTGTGAATACCCTGGCACTTTTATAAAGCTGCTTATAGATGTAAGTCTATTTTGTACTGATAACAACTAAACTTTGATTGCATATAAAAAAACTCTATCCTTTTACTTCCCCTTCAAATTTTATGCTTTTGTTATCACAATTAACATAATTTTATATTGTGTTTTCATTAATAAAGTATTGTAGCTATAGCTATTTTAATGCTTCTGTTTTTGAGCTTTTTACTGCAGCTAAGTGATTAACACACCACCACATTACAGTTAGAATATTCTGAATTTGACTCTGTGCTTACTTTTGCCAGTTTGTTTTATATTTTCATACATTTTCAGGTTACTCATTAGCATCCTTTCATTTCAGCTTAAAGAATTTCCTCCAGCATTTTTTATAGGGCAGGTATAGTGGTGATGAACTCCTCATCTTTTGTTTTTCTGTGAAAGTCTTTATTTCTCCTTTATTTCTGAAAGACAACATGCTGGATAAACCATTTTTGATTGGCAAGATTTTTTCTTTGGGAGGTTTGAATACTTTATCCCCATCTTCCTGGCCAGTAAGTTTTCTCCTGATAAATCTACTTATAGCCTTTTTGGGGTTCCCTTGTAAGTGAAAGCTTCTTTTCTCTTGCTGATTTTTGGATTCTCTCTTTGTCTTTAATTGTTTTACAGTTTTAATATAAATGTGTTTGGGAGACGATCTCTTTGAGTTTAATTCATTTGGGTATCTTTGAACTTCATGAACTTGGATGTCCAAATCTCTCCTCTAATTTGGGAAGTTGTCAGTCATTTTTTTAATAAGATTTTCTTCTCCAATCTCTCTCCCTTCTCCTTCTGGAGCTCCAATAATCCATAGATTGCTTCCCTTAATGATGTCCCATAGCCTTTCTTCATTCATTTTTATTCTTTTCTTTTTTTTGGACTGGATGATTTCAAATTATTTGTATTTGAGTTCATTGAGTCTTTCTTCTTTGAGGCCCAGTCTATTTTTGATGCTCCCTATTGAATTTTTCAGTACAGTCATTGTTTTCTTCAACTTCAAAATCTCTGTTTGATTCTTTTTTATGTTTCCTCTTTGTTGAACTTCTCATTTTGTCCGTGTATTATTTTCCTAAATTCATAAAATTGTTTTATCTGTGCTCTCTTGTTGTTCTCTGAGCATCTTTAGAACAGTTATTTTGAATTCTTTTTCAGCCAATTCATGTATATTCATGAATTTCCATTTCTTTGGTGTCAGTTACTGGAAGTTTACTGTATTTTTTTATTGGTGTTATGTTTCCCTGATTCTTTGTGGTCTTTGCAGTCTCATGTAGGTGTCTGTGTATTAGAAGAAGCATTCACCTCTTCCAGACTTTATACACTGACTTCAGTAAGGAAAGATGTTTATCTGTGGGTGGGGGTACACTAGGACATCTGTGACTCCAGGTCTAGTGGTTCAGGGCATGTTGCCGTATTGTGTCCAGAGGGCCTGACACTTCATCAGCTCAGGTTGCTGGGCTCCATGACATCGACAACTGTGTGACTCTTGGCAAGATCAGAAAAGGTACTGCAGAGGCTGTAAAAGCTATTGGGGTGCTCAGTGGTGCCTTCAGGTCCAGTGGTTAGGGGCCAAGGAAGGTGGTGGTGTCGGCTGGATCTGGTGGCATGCTTACACTTTGTTTCAGGGGCCAGCTACAGGTGTCTATGTAGTGGCAGGTGCCAGTTGCTGACACACACATAGTAGCAAGGGCCAGCACCAATATAAGGAATTGGGATCAACTGTGGATGTACTAGCAGCTGTGGTGACCCTGGCTATCAGTGTGTACTCCTGTGGCTGTAGGGTCTTGCCACAAGCATGTACATGACAGTGGAGGTCAGTGGTGGGAGTTGGGCTTCAGGTGCACAGCTGCAGGGGCTAACCATGAACACATGCATGGTGGCAGTGGTAAACTGCAGGCATCTTACATGTAAGCACCACAGAGTTTTGTACTGTTTTCCAATGTGGATCCTGGGCGCTGGCAGCTGGTTGTGGAGAGGAGGGAGTGAGCAAGGAGTGCCTCAGGTGGCTGTTGTCTGAATGCAAAACCTATGGGGTAAAAACGTCATTGGAAAAATCTTCAGGGCATCTGTGGTAGTCGTCCTGGCTATTGGTTTCTTCAGTGGCAAAAGCTGCTGGGGTTCTTTGTGTAGCAAACTACCAGGAACCATAGTTGCTCCCACTTCATGGCTGATACTGCTATCCTCTGCTCTTCTTGTTCCTGGCTATCTCTAGATGTCTTTGCTTTGTCTCTCTCTGGATGCAGTGAAAACAAAATGGATCCTTCATGCAGTGTCCCCAAAGGTTTGGGAAGCTGGTTGCTCACCCAGTTCTCCCTTTCCCAGTGAGGGGAACTCTTTCAAGCCAAGACATTTCTTCTCGAGGAATGCTGGCCTGGGGTATGGGATGATGCAGACAAAATGCAGCTGTTATTCCTACCCTTTTGTGTGGATATTTTCACGCTTTTTGTTTCTCTTTGTTGCTGAAGTATCTTAAGTAAACTCCTGAGCTCTCCCAGAACTATTTTTGTTCGTGGATAGTTGTCTAATTTGTCATCTTTGTGGGGTAATGGATGCTGGAGTCTCCTACTCTTCCATCTTGATGGCATCACTTGATGACATCACTAGAACCTTTTATTGGGTTGACCAAAACGTTCATTTGGTTTTTTTGGCTCTAGCAGCGCTAGATGGCTCTAGCAGCGCTTAGTTGTCTTTAACCTCATTCGGAACAATTTTGTTAGATTGTATTGTGACAGCTGTCATATCAGTGTGCATTTTTTACAAAACTTATCAAAATTGGTGAATTTTTGTGTAGCCATTTTAATATTGAAGATGGAAGAAACAAATCAAAATTTTTGGCATATTATGCTTTATTACTTTAAGAAAGGTAAAAACGCAACTGAAATGTAAAAAAAAAGATTTGTTCAGTGTATGCAGAAGGTGCTGTGACTGATCAAACATGTCAAAAGTGGTTTTCAAAGTTTCGTGCTGAAGATTTCTCACTGGACGATGCTTCACAGTCGGGTAGACTCCTTCAAGTTGATAGAAATCAAATCAAGACATTAATTGAGAATGATTAACTTTATACCATGTGGGAGATAGCTGACATACTCAAAAAATCCAAATCAAGTGTTGAAAATCATTTGCACCACCTTGGTTATGTGAATCACTTTGACATTTGGTTTTCACATAAGTTAAGTGAAGAAAACATTCTTGACCATATTTCTGCATGAGATTCTCTACTTAAACCTAATGAAATTGTTCTGTTTTTAAAGCAAATTGTGATGGGCAAAGAAAAGTGAATACTGTACAATAATGTGTAAAGGAAGAGATCTGGGGCAAGCAAAATGAACCACCACCAACCTCTCCAAAGGCCAGTCTTCATCCAAAGAATGTGGTGTTGTATATATGTGGGATTGGAAAGGAGTCCTCTATTATGAGCTCCTTCTGGAAAACCAAACAATTAATTCCAACAAGAAGTGCTCCCAGTTAGACCAACAGAGAGCAGCACTCGACGAAAAGCATTCAGAATTAGTCAACAAAAGACACATAATCTTCCATCAGGATAACGCAAGACCGCATGTTTCTTTGATGACCAGGCAAAAACTGTTACAGCTTGCCTGGGAAGTTTTGATTCATCCTCCATATTCACCAGACATTGCACCTTCAGATTTCCATTATTTCGGTCTTTACAAAATTCTCTTAATGGAAAAAATTTCAATTCCCCAGAAGACTGTAAAAGGTACCTGGAACAGTTCTTTGTTCAAAAAGATAAAACGTTTTGGGAAGATGGAATTATGAAGTTACCTGAAAAATGGCAGAAGGTAGTGAAACAAAACGATGAATACATTGTTCAACAAAGATCTTGGTGAAAATGAAAAATATGTCTTTTATTTTTACTTAAAAACCAAAGTAACTTTTTGGCCAATGCAATGTCTCAGTTATTGTATATATGAGTCCTTATTTTCCATTTTCCTGTTCTTTGTTTGGTTTTTTTTTTTTCGTTCTTTGGTTCTTTCTTTATTTGGTTCATCCTTCCTTCCTTTACTTTTGCTGAGTCTTTCTTTTTCTTTGCTGAAGATTTCTATTTTATCATAAGTTTTATGTGTTTGTAATTGTGTGTTGAAAAATTTTTATCATGGCTGCTTTAAAATATTTGTCAGATAATTCTAAAATCTCTATCATTTTGTTTTGCCATCTATTGATTTCCTCTGTTCATTCTGATTGAAATCTTCCTGGTTTTTCATTTGATGAGAGATTTTTCATTAAAACCTAGACATTTCCAAGTATGTCAGGAGACTCTAGATGTTATTTAAAACATATGTAATTTATGTTTTAGGTGGATTTTTTAAAACACCACTCCAGCAAGGGAATTAAATGTTCCACCTCATTATTCTACATGGAGGTAGAAGTTCAGGTTCCCTATGTAGCCTGTTGACAAAAGAGGGAATTTCTCATTACTGCTGGTTGGGGGTGAGATTTCTGACTCCCTACATGGTCTGTCCGCTTGCAGCACGTTGGAGCAAGCCTCTTTATCACTTGGTGATTGTGAAAGTCCCGACTCTTTCTTGTCCAACTTTGACATCACTCCAGTAGAGATGAGGAGGGGCACTTTTATTACTGCCAAGTGGTAGAGGAAGTCTAAGCTCCTGAGCTGTCTCCACTAACATGTCTGGAATGGAGGGATGTGTTACTGGACAACTGGTTGAAAGTTCTGACTTCCTACCTACTCTTTTCTGACACCAGTCCAGTGGAGATATAAGGGTGCCTCATTACAGCCTCATGGGTGGAAGTGTAGGTTTCCCACTCAATCTGCATTCAATTCACCTATTTAGCCTGTGTAGAAAAGAGATGGATGTTGAAGAATTAAAATGGATTGTCGTAAGCTTAACCAGGTGATGATGCCAATTGCAGCTGTTGTACCAGACATAGTTTCATTGCTTGACCAAATTAATACACCTTTAGTACCTGGTATACAGCTATTGATCTGGCCATTGCTTTTTTTAAAATCCATACTGCCAGTAAAGACCACCAGAGCCATTTTTCTTTCACTTGGCAGGGCCATAAATACACCTTCCCTGTTCTACCTCATTGGTAAGGTACTTGCATATCAGAGGGTGTGAAATAAATCTGACAAAAGTTCAGGGGCTTTCCAACTCAGTGAAATTTCTAGGCATCCAGTGGTGTGGGGCATGTTAAGATATCCTTTCTAAATTGAAGGGTAAGTTGTTATATTTTGCCCCTCCTACAACCAAAATAGAGGTACACTGCTTAGTGGGCCTCTGAAATTTGAAGGCAAAATATTCTTCATTTGGGTGTGCCACTCTGACCCATTTACTGGGTAACCTGAAAAGCTGTTAATTTTGGGTGGCCCCTAGATGAGAGAAGGCTCTGTAACAGGTCCAGGCTGCCATGCAAGATTCTAGCCACTTGGGGGCATGCAGATCCACTGGTGCTTGAAGTGTCAGTGGCAGAAAGGGGTACTATTTGGAGATTTTGGCAGGACTTTATATATGAATCAAAGCTCAGAACCTTAGGATCTCAGATCAAAGACTTAAAATTCTCAGCAGATAATCATGAACATTGTCTCCCAAGTTCGTGAACTTCCCATCATGAACTGGTTGTTTACTGACCTACACAACCATAAAGTGTGAACAGCAGCAATCTATTATCAGTGGAAGTGGTATATGAGATTGGGCTCAAGCAAGACTTGAAGACACAATAAGTTATATAGAGGAGTGGCCCAAATACCCATGGTCCCCATTTCTGCTACATTACCTTCTTTCCCTTAGCTTGAAGCTAAGCCTTATGGAGAGTTCTCTGTGATCAGAGAGCAAAAGTAAACTAGGGCCTGATTTACACATGCTCCTGTACAATATGCAGGCACCACCCAAAAGTGGACAGCATCAGCACTAGCACTACAACCCCTTTCTGGGACATCCCTGAAGGATAGTGGTGAAAGTAAATCTTCCCAGTGGAAAAATTTCCTGGTACATGGTTGTTTGTTTTGCTTAGAAGGAGAAATGGCCAGAGATGTAGCTGTATACCAGTTTATGAGCTGTGGTCAATGGTTTGCCTGTATGGTCAGGTAATTGGAAGGAACATGATTGGAAAATTGGTACCCAGGATGTCTGGGGAATAGGGATGTCAATAGATCTTTCTGAATGGGTGAAAAATATAAAGATATTTATGTACCATGTGAATGCTCACCACAGGGTAACATCAGCAGAGGAAATTTTTAATAATCAAGTGATAGGATGACCCATTCTGTGGCTACCAGTTAGCCTCTTTCCCCAGCCTCTCTTGTCATTGTCCAATGGGCTCATGAACAAAGTGACCATGTTGTCAGGGATGGAAGTTAGGCATGGACTTAGCAATATGAGCTTCTATTCACCAAGGCTGACCTGGTTAAGGCCATGGCTCACTACCCAATCTGCCAATAGTAGAAATCAACACTGAGTCTCTGATATGGCACTGTTCCCTGAGGTGATCAGCCTGGTGGCAGGTTGATTACACTGGAGCATTTCCATCATGGAAGGAGCAGCACTTTGACCTTACTCAAATAGATACTTACCCTGGATACAGATTTGCCCTCTCTGCATGCAGTGTTTCTGCTATAATTACCATCCATGGCAATTTACCATACAGAATGGATCCTCCACTGTCCTGGTATTTGTATTAGTCAGCTTAGGATGCCATAACAAAATATAATATACTGGGAGAATTAAACAACATAAAATTTATTTTCTCACATTTTGGAGGCTAGACATCTCAGATCAACAGCCAACAGTGTAGGTTTCTTGTGGGAAATTTTCTCTGGGCTTGTAGGCAGCTGCCATCTCACCATGTGCTCACATGACCTCTTCTTTGTGTGCATGTGGGAGAGGGAAGGAGAATGCTCTGAGTGTCTCTTCTTATAAGGACACTAATCCTATCTGATCAGGGCCCCACTCTTATGAATTCATCTAAACTTAATTAATTCCTTACTCCAAATACAGTCACATTGGTGTTAGGAATTCAACAGATGAAGTTTGAGGGGGAAAACAATTGAGTGCATAGCATTATTCCACACAGTATTACATTTTTTAACTTTTATTTTATATTGGAATATAATTGATTAACAATGTTGTGTTAGTTTCAGGTATACAGCAAAGTGATTCAGTTATAAATATACATGTATCTATTCTTTTCCAATTCTTTTCCCATTTGGGTTATTAGAGAATATTGAGCAGAATTCCCTGTGCTATACAGAAGGTTCTTGTTGGTTATCTATTTTAAATATGGCAGTGTGTACATGTCAATCCCAAACTCCCAATCTATCCCCCACCCCACCCTTCTGCCCTGGTAACCATAAGTTCGTTTTCTACATCTGTGAGTCTGTTTCTGTTTTGTAAATAAGTTCATTTGTATCATTTTTATTAGATTCTGCATATAAACAATATCATATAATATTTGTCTTTGTCTAACTTAATTCTCTTAGTATGATAATCTCCAGATCCATCTATGTTGCTGCAAATGGCATTATTTCATTGATTTTAATGTCTGAGTAATATTCCATTGTATATATGTGTCACATCTTCTTTATCCATTCATCTGTCGAAGCAACATTTAGGTTGCTTCCATGTCTTGGCTATTGTAAACAGCACTGCAATGAACTATGGGGGTGCATGTATCCTTTTGAACCATGTTTGTCTCCAGATATATGCCCAGCAGTGGGACTGTGGGATCATATGGTAGTTCTATTCTTAGTTTCTTAAGTAACCTCTATACTGTTCTCCATAGAGGTTGTGTGATTGTACCAATTTACATTGCCACTAACGGTGTAGGAAGGTTTCCTTTTCTCCACACCTTCTCCAGCATTAATTGCTTTTAGATAATTTGAAGATGGCCATTCTGACTGGTGTGAGGTAATATCTCATTGTAGTTTTGATTTCCATTTCTCTAACAATTAGCGATGTTGAACATCTTTTCATGTGCCTCTTGACTATCTGTATGTCTTCTTTGGAGAAATGTCTATTTAGGTATTCTGCCATTATTTTGACTGGGTTGTTTGGCTTTTTTTGACATTGAGCCACATGAGCTGTTGGTAAATTATGAAGATTAATCACTTGTCAGTCCCATCATTTGCAAATATTTTCTCCCATTCTGTGGGTTGTCTTTTCATTTTGTTTATGGTTTCCTTTGCTGTGCAAAAGCTTTTGAGGTTAATTAGGTCCCATTTTTTATTTTTTGTTTTTATTTCCATTACTCTATAAGATGAATCAAAAAGATATTGCTGGGATTTATGTCAAAGAGTGTTCTGCCTATATTTTCCTCTAAGAGTTTTATAGTATCTAGTCTTCCATTTAGATCTTTAATCCATTTTGATTTTATTTTTGTGTATGGTGTTAAAGAATGTTCTAATTTCATTTTTTTTACATGTAGCTGTCCAGTTTTCTTGCACCATTTATTGAAGAGACTGTCTTTTCTTCATTGTGTAGTCTTGCCTCCTTTGTTGTAGATTGATTGACTATAGGGGTGTGGGTTTACCTCTGTGCTTTCTATCCTGTTCCTTTGATCTATATTTCTGTTTTTGTGCAAGTACCATACTGCTTTGATGACTGTAGCATTGTAGTATAGTCTGAAGTCAGATAGGTTAGTTTTTCCAGCTCCGTTTTTCTTTCTCAAGATTGCTTTGGATATTAAGGGTCTTTTGTGTCTCCATACAAATTTTAAGAATTTTTGTTCTAGTTCTGTAAAATATACCATTGGTAATTTGAAAGGGATTGCATTCAATCTGTAGATTGCCTTGGGTAGGATAGTCATTTTGACATTATTGATTCTTCCAATCCAAGAACGTGGTATACCTCTCATCTGTTTTTGTCATCTTTGATTTCTTTCAACAGCATCTTGTAGTTTTTGGAGTACAGGTCTTTGACCTCCTTAGATAGGTTTATTCCTAGGTATTTTATTCTTTTTGATGTGATGGTAAATGGTATTGTTCCTTTAATTTCTCTTTCTGATATTTCATTGTTAGTGTATAGAAATGCAAGCAATTTCTGTGTATTAATTTTATATTCTGCAACTTTACCAAATTCATTGATGAGCTTTAGTAGTTTTCTGATAACATCTTTAGGATTTTCTATCTATAGTATCATGTCATCTGCACACAGTGACAGTTTTACTTCTTCTTTTCCAATTTGGATTCAATTTATTTCTTTTTGTTCTCTGATAGCCATGGGTAGGACTTCCAAAACTTTGTTGAATAAAAGTGGTGAGAGTGGACATCCTTGTCTTGTTCCTTATCTTAGAGGAAATGCTTTCAGCTTTTCAACATTTAGTATGATGTTAGCTGTAAGTTTGTCTTATATGGCCTTTATTATGTTGAGGTATGTTCCCTCTTTGCCCACTTTCTGCAGAGTTTTTATCATAAATTGGTGTTGAATTTTGTCAAAACCTTTTTCTGCATCTATTGAGATGATCATATGGTTTTTATTCTTCAATTTGTCAATGTGGTGTATCACACCAATTGATTTGAGGATATTGAAAAAACCTGGGATAAACCCCACTCGATTGTGGTGTATGATCCTTTTAATATATAGTTGGATTTGTTTGCTAGTATTTTGTTGAGAATTTTTCCATCTATGTTCATCAGTCATATTGACTTCTGATTTTTTTTTTTTTTTTTTGCATCTTTGCCTGGCTTTCGTATCAGGGTGATGGTGGCCCCATAGAATGAGTTTGGGAGTGTTCGTTCCTCTGATTTTTTTGGAATAGTCTCAAAAGGATAGGTGTTAACTCTTCTCTGTTTGCTAGAATTCACCTGTGAAGCCATCTGGCCCTGGACTTTTGTTTGTTAGGAGTTTTTTAATCACAGTTTCAATTCCAGTACTTGTGATTGGTCTGTTCATATTTTCTATTTCTTCCTGGTTCAGTCTTGGGAGATTGTACCTTTTTACCAATTTGTCCATTTTTTTCTAGGTTGTCCATTTTATTGGCATATCGTTGCTTGTAGTAATCTCTTATGATCCTTTGTATTTCTGTGGTGTCCCTTGTATCTTCTCCTTTTTCATTTCTAATTTTATTGATTTAAGCCCTCTCCTTTTTCTTGATGAATTTGGCTAAAAATTTATCAGTTTTGTATATCTTCTCAAAGAACCAGATTTTAGTTTCATTGAGATTTTCTGTTGTTTTCTTCATCTCTATTTCATTTATTTCTGCTCTGATCTTTGATTTCTTTCCTTCAACCAACTTTGGGTTTTGTTTGTTCTTCTTTCTCTAGTTGATTTAGGTGTCAGGTCAGGTTTTTTATTTGAGATCTTTTCATGTTTCCTGAGGTAAGATTATATTGCTATAAACTTCCCTCTTAGTACAGCTTTTGCTGCCTCCCAAAGGTTTGTCATGTTTACACTTTCATTTGTCTTTCAGTAGTTTGGATTTCTTCAGAGATCCATTGGTTGTTTAGTAGCATATTGTTTAGCCTCCATGTGTTTGTGTTTTTACATTTTTTTTTCCTGGAATTCACTTCTAATCTCATAGTGTTGTGGTCGGAAAAGATGCTGATATGATTTCAATTTTCTTAAATTTATTGATGCTTGCTTTTTGGTCCAGCACGTGATCATTCCTGGAGAATGTTCCATGTGCACTTAAGAAGAATGTGTATTCTGCTGCTTTTGGATGGAATGCTCTATAAATATCAGTTAATTCCATCTGGTCTAATGTCTCAATTAAGGCCTGTGTTTCCTTATTGATTTTCTGTCTGGATGATCTGTCCATTGATGAATGTGGGATGTTAATGTCCCCCATTTTTATTGTTACTGTTGATTTCTTATTTTATGGCTGTTAGTATTTGCCTTATATATTGAAGTGCTCCTATGTTGGGTGCATATATATTTACAATTGTTATATCTTCTTCTTGGCTTGATCCTTCTTTGTCTCTTGTAACACTCTTTATTTTAAAGTCAATTTTGTCTGATATGAGTACTGCTACTCCAGCTTTCTTTTGATTTCCATTTGCATGGAATACATTTTTCCATTTCCCCACTTTCAGTCTGTATGTTCCCTTAGTTCTGAAGTGGGTCTCTTTTAGACAGAATATATATGGGTCTTGGTTTTTTATCCATTCAGCCAGTCTATGTCTTTTGCTTGGAGCATTTACTCCATTTACTTTTAAGGTAATTATCAATATGTATGTTCTTATTGTCATTTTGTTAATTGTTTTGGATTTGTTTTTGTAGGTCTTTTTTCTTCTTTTCGTCTTTTGTTCTCTTCTCTTGTGATTTGATGACTAACTTTAGTGGTTTGGATCCATTTTTCTATTTTGTGTGTGTATCTATTGTAGATTTTTGGTTTGCAGTTGCCATGAAGTTTTGGTATAGCAGTCTATATGCAAACAAGCTTGTTTTAATTTGCTGCTCTTTTAATTTCAAATGCATTTCCAGTATCCTGCATTTGTTCTCTCCTCTTCTCACAGTTGCTGGTTTTGATATCATATTTGTGTGCACATGATTTCCTACCTTTACTATATGTTTGCCTTTATCAGTGAGCTTTTCCATTTGTAATTTTATTTTTTTCTAGTTGTGACCTTTTCTTTTCCACCTAGAGAAATTTCTTTAGCATTTGTTGCAAAGCTGGTCTGTTGGTGCTGAATTCTCTTAGCTTTTGCTTGTCTGCAAAGCTTTGGATTTCTCCATCAAATCTGAAAGAGAGCTTTGCTGGGTAGAGTATTTTGGGTTGTAGGTTCTTCCCTTTCATCACTTTAAATATATCATGCCACTCCCTTCTGACCCACAGAGTTTCTGCTGAGAAATCAGCTGATAACCTTATGGGAGTTCCATTGTATGTTATTTGTTGCTCTTCCCTTGTTGCTTTTAATAATTTTTCTTTGTCTTTAATTTTTATCAATTTGATTACTATGTATCTCACACAGTAATCAAGTGAGTTCCTTCAAGGAATGCACTTCACAGCAATTGAAGTGTGGCAATGGGTCTGTGTTCATGGAATTTATTGGTCCTACCATTTTCCCTACCATCCTAAAGCAATAAATGATAAAATGGCTTTTTGAAGACTCTGTTAAAACATCAGCTAAGTGGGAAACCCTACCTTGTAGAGCTGGGACAAGGTTCTCCAGGAGGCTGTTTAAACTCTAAGTCAGCATCAAATTTATGGTACTGTTTCTCCTATAGCCAATATTCATGAGTCCAGGCATCAAAAGGTAGAAATAAGAGTGGCACTACTCATTATTACCACTAGTGATCCACCAGCTTCCTGTCCCTGTAATCTTTTGCTCTGCTGGTCTAGATATCTTAAAGAGTTACAAAGGGAGGAATGCTTCTACTAGTAGACACAGCAATGATTCCACTGAACTGGAAAACTATCACACAGCCACTTTGGGCTCCTCAGGCTCTGAATCAACAGTCAAGGAAGGGAATAACTGTACTGGCTGCAATGATAGTTACTGATCGCCATGACAAATTGGACTAGTAATCCACAACAGATGTAAAGTAGAGTATGTCTGGAATACTGAAAATCCCTTAGGATGTTTCTTAGTGCCATGCCCTGTGATTAAAGCCAATGGAAAACTACAACAACTCAATTCAGGCAAGACTATTAATGGCCCAGAACCTTCAGGAATGAAGATTTGGGTCATGCCACCAGGTAGGGAGCCACTACAATCTGAGGTGTTTGCTGAAGGCAAATGGAATACAGAATGGGTAGAGGGAGAAGGTAGTTATAAATACCAGCCATGTGACCAGTTGCAGAAATTAGAACTGTAATTGTTATTAATATTTCTTCCTTATTTTTATGAATATTTTTTGTATGTGTGTATGTAGTATGTACATATACATGTATCTACATGTATATCTTTGTTTTCATCTCTCTTTTATCCCCTTTTTATATAACATAAGATGTATTGACTTTCCATAACTGTATATAAGTACTGCTAACTCTACATCATAATATTTAAGTTACAGGATATTGAGAAGAGAAAACATCACTCAAGGACTTTGTTTCCTCTTCTAGGGAGAGAGTTAGTGAATTTTCAGTTGTATATAGAGTAGTTGTATTATGTTAGGCAAAATTAGAACCTTGTTATTGTCTTTTTGAGATTAAGTTTAATTTAAGGAGATGTGTACGGGTGTTACATTGACAAGAGGTGAACTGTGATGGTTAATTTTATGTATCAGCTTGTTTAAGCTATAATGTCCAGTAGTTTGGTCAAACACCAGTCTAAATGTGATTGTAAAGGTATTTTTTGGATGCGATTAGTGTTTAAATAAGTAGAGCTTGAGTAAAGCAGATTACTCTCCATTATGTGGATAGACCTCATAGAATCAGTTGAAGGCCTTAGAGAAAAGACAAGGGTCCCCTGAGGAAGAAGGTATTCTGCTTTGAGACTGCTTTTGGGCTCAAGACTACAACATCAACTTTTGCCAGAATTTCCAGCATATCAGCTTGCCCTAATAATTTTGGACTTGCCACACCCCACAGTTGTGTCGGCCACGTCACTAATATTTAAAATAAATGTTTATATATATGTTTAAGGCCTATTGGTTCTGTTTTTCTGGGGAACCCCTACTAATACACGTAGCTTGGTATGGGGCCATCATTTTTTTCCATGTTGTCTGGCTGGAGTAAAGCGGTATTGCTTAAAACTTTCTGTTTTGCTAGGTTGCTCCTTTTCTGGTCTTTTGGCTATAGAGAGCAGTGTTGTTGTAGCAGGTTTTTATGTCTGTGCCATTCGTGTTTCTGGGTTGTTGGTCTTCAGCTCCATGTCTTAATAAGCAAAAGAAAACCTGGGGAGCTGACCACCATTTCTCAAGTCTCAAAGTCCCTTGCCAGTCTGCCTTCTTCTCTCTACATTTCAGTCTTGTTGTATTTGTTTTATATACAGTGTCCAGGGTTTTTAGTTGTATTTAATATGAAGAATAAGAAAAATTATGTCTGTTCCATCTTGCCAAAAGCAAAAGTCTATATAGCATTTTTAACTTTTAAGTTTTTTACTTGTCACACCATATTGTCTTCTGGATCCTATGAGGTAGGCACAACCCATTTTGAGAACTCTGATCTAAAGAATGAGTCCTTAGGCAACAAGAACTAAAGGAAAAAAATCTAGGACTGGAAGTCAAGGAAAGTGAGTTATAGTCCTAGCTAGAGTACTACTTGACTTTAGACCAATCATTTCTTTCCCTGTGTGCCTATTACTTTAGCTCTAAAATGGGGGTAACAACAGCTACCTTGTCCACCTCTCAGGGCTATGGGATAAAAATTTTTAAAGGAATGTGAAAATTCTGTACAAATATTAATAATTGATAGAAATCCAAGACTTGGGACATTACACATCTAAGAAAATGGGACCTCATATATTTTACATAAGAGTTCATAAGGATATGGAAATGTAGAAGAAGGAACACTTTGATAAAAAGGATTGAGGGGAGGGAGAGGTTAGGAGTTTCTATACATAGACTTTATAGTTCTCTCTCTTTTTTAAAGGTATTTATTCTAA
Source organism: Balaenoptera musculus (assembly GCF_009873245.2). Lineage (NCBI taxonomy): Eukaryota > Metazoa > Chordata > Mammalia > Artiodactyla > Balaenopteridae > Balaenoptera > Balaenoptera musculus. The sequence goes on along the minus strand of NC_045806.1, from coordinate 54,075,668 downwards.
CATTTTTTTTTCTTTTTTGTCTGCATTGGGTCTTCGTTGCTGCACGCAGACTTTCTCTAGTTGTGGCGAGTGGGGGTTACTCTTCATTGCAGTGTGTGGGCTTCTCATGTGGTGGCTTCTCTTGTTGTGGAGCATGGGCTCTAGGTGTGAGGGCTTCAGTAGTTGCAGTGCGCGGGCTCAGTGGTTGTGGCTCATGGGCTCTAGGGCGCAGACTCCGTAGTTGTGGTGCACGGACTTAGTTGCTTCACAGCATGTGGGATCTTCCTGGACCAGGGATCGAACCCGTGTTCCCTGCCTTGGCACGTGGATTCTTAACCACTGCACCACCAGAGAAGTCCCTAGGCTTTATAGTTCTTTTGGTTATAATAAACTCTCTGTTTCTTTAAGTATGATAGATTTATTTTAGGGACACGCCCCCAGGAGCACAAGATAAACAAATCGCCTGGTATTCAGTAAAAGAGGGAACTATAGAATGGGTCAAAAAAGTTCCACAGATTTCAGCAGCTAGAGGTTATGGCTCCTCATTCTGGTAGTCTTCTATGAATGGAACTCAGCTACCCCATGATTACTCCATGATTTCACATTTCAATTATGGCCAGTTTATCACCCTCTTCTCTGCCTCTAGACTTCTGGTTCTATTTCCATAGAATTTAGGCTTAAAGTTGGCACATTATGGTTGCCATTGTCTCTCTTTACCTCATCACCTTTTAGATTCTAGTCCTACTGCTAACTCCCTCCTTCTCTATATATTTCTTAGTTCAATTTCTGAAGAATTGAGAGTTTCCCCAATAAAACTTTTTGTAGTAGACAATGTCATAAGTCACAGGCAAGTCTATGGCTAGGCTAACATTTCATTAATTTTGCACCCATAGTTTAATAGCTATGGCTATGCATGGGAGCACAGTCATATCTTCCTATACCAAGGTCTGAAGGTGTAGCCAGCTATCTATAAGAAACTGTGGGTGAGGCAGGCATCAAGATTGACATCTAGTGCTCAATGAATAATGTGTGGACTACAGTAGTAAATATAGTACCAGTTGATATTTCTTAATATAAAATTGAAGGACACTAAGGAAAAGGAGACTTCCAGTTTAGGTTATTCAGAGACCAAACAAACAATAATTCCTTCCTCTTCTTTCTACTGGAAAACAAGTACAGCCCTTGAGTCTCTTTTCTTTCTGGGCTCCTTTGTGCCTAAGTACTTGGAGCTGAATCCATGGACTCTGGGATTTGTGCCCTCTCAATACTCATCCTGCTGGCTCAGTAAGTGACTCCTTTATGATCATGCTTGATGTTTTACTGTTTCTTTAATATCCAAGTATCATCTGATATTTCCCTTGTTAACGATCAAGCTGAGTAATAAGCTTTGTGTCTCAAGCAGTTTAGAGCTAACATTAATATTATGTCCCATTATTAATGGGTTGATTTTTTCTAGTGCCATTTTTCCCCTTGAGCTGTCAGGAGAAAGCTATTAACCCCTTTGTCAAGTGCCCTATCTTTTTCCTTATCACCAACTTGCCTTCCTCTTTCATCTGCATGGGGTAGCATCTTGAATTGCATGTCTTATCATTTTTGTTTTTTCACCCTTGACTATGCACATGACCACCTTGTTGACAAGTCTGTCAGACAGAATAATAGCTAGCCAGTCACCCATTTCAACACCCAGTGGACTAGCCTGTCAGTCAGACTGAAGATCCATCAGTTGGAAATAAAGCTACGCAGTCTGTCAGCTAGTATGACAACCAGCCAGTAGGTCAGACAGTCAAAGAGTCAGACAGTCAGATAGTCACCAAACTTGTATGTCAATGAATCTGTATATCTGAACACAGTCCATCAGATTAGCTTATCAGTCATATGTAGAATAGGAAACAGTAACAAAACAATCAGCCTGCCAGGCAGCTGAGACAGACAGGCAGAAAGCTTGTATAATAGACCGATAATAAATCATCCAGCAAATTATTCAATTAGTCAGAATGTCAGCAAGTCATCCTATCAACTGTCAGTTTGCCACTCATTCTGTCAGTTTGTAAGTCATCCAATCAGAAATTTAGTTAGTTCCAGCTGGCTAGCTTAACAGTAAGCCTGTTAGTCACACAGACTTCTAAAACAGACTTCTGTTAATCAGCCAGCTAACCAACACAGGAAAAATTAATATATTGACTTTTCTTTGATTTTAAGGTGCCTGAAACAGGCAGAATGAGGCGGACGTGTTCCCTCATGGCTCAGGTCACATCTCATATCTTTTTTTTTTTTTCTCTTTAACATCTTTATTGGAGTATAATTGCTTTACAATGGTGTATTAGTTTCTGCTTTATAACAAAGTGCATCAGTTATACATATACATATATCCCTATATCTCTTCCCTCTTGCATCTCCCTCCCTCCCACCGTCCCTATCCCACACCTCTAGGTGGTCACAAAGCACCAAGCTGATATCCCTGTGCTATGCAGCTGCTCCCACTAGCTATCTATTTTACATTTGGTAGTGTATATATGTCCATGTCACTCTCTCACTTTGTCCCAGCTTACCCTTCCCCCTCCCCGTATCCTCAAGTCCATTCTCTAGTAGGTCTGCATCTTTATTCCCACCTTGCCCCTAGGTTCTTCATAACTTTTTTTTTAGATTCCGTATATATGTGTTAGCATACATTATTTGTTTTTCTCTTTCTGACTTACTTCACTCTGTAGGACAGACTCCAGGTCCATCCACCTCACTACAAATAACTCAATTTCGTTTCCTTTTATGGGTGAGTAATATTCCATTGTATATATGTGCCACATCTTCTTTATCCATTCGTCTGTTGATGGACACTTAGGTTGCTTCCATGTCCTGGCTATTGTAACTAGAGCTGCAATGAACATTGTGGTACATGACTCTTTTTGAATTATGGCTTTCTCAGGGTATATGCCCAGTAGTGGGATTCCTGGGTTGTATGGTAGTTCTATTTTTAGTTTTTTAAGGAACCTCCATACTGTTCTCCATAGTGGCTGTATCAATTTACATTCCCACCAACAGTGCAAGAGGGTTCCCTTTTCTCCGCACCCACTCCAGCATTTGTTGTTTGTAGATTTTCTGATGATGCCCATTCTAACTGGTGTGAGGTGATACCTCATTGTAGTTTTGATTTGCATTTCTCTAATAATTAGTGATGTTGAGCAGTTTCTCATGTGCTTCTTGGCCATCTGTATGTCTTCTTTGGAGAAATGTCTATTTAGGTCTTCTGCCCATTTTTGGATTGCGTTGTTTGTTTTTTTGATATTGAGTTGCATGAGCTGCTTGTAAATTTTGGAGATTAATCCTTTGTCAGTTGCTTCATTTGCAAATATTATCTCCCATTCTGAGGGTTGTCTTTTAGTCTTGTTTATGGTTTCCTTTGCTGTGCAAAAGCTTTGAAGTGTCATTAGGTCCCATTTGTTTATTTTTGTTTTTATTTCCATTTCTCTAGGAGGTTGATCAAAAAGGATCTTGGTGTGATTTATGTCATAGAGTGTTCTGCCTATGTTTTCCTCTAAGCGTTTGATAGTGTCTGGCCTTACATTTAGGTCTTTAATCCATTTTGAGTTTATTTTTGTGTATGGTGTTAGGGGGTGTTCTAATTTCATTCTTTTACATGTAGCTGTCCAGTTTTCCCAGCACCACTTATTGAACAGGCTCTCTTTCCTCCACTGTATATTCTTGCCTCCTTTATCAAAGATAAGGTGACCATATGTGCGTGGGTTTATCTCTGGGCTTTCTATCCTGTTCCATTGATCTGTATTTCTGTTTTTGTGCCAGTACCATACTGTCTTGATTACTGTAGCTTTGTAGTATAGTCTGAAGTCAGGGAGCTTGATTCCTCCAGCTCCATTTTTCTTTCTCAAGATTGCTTTGGCTATTCGGGGTCTTTTGTGTTTCCATACAAATTGTGAAATTTTTTGTTCCAATTCTGTGAAAAATGCCAGTGGTAGTTTAATAGGGATTGCATTGAATCTGTAGATTGCTCTGGGTAGTATAGTCATTTTCACAATGTTGATTCTTCCAATCCAGGAACATGGTATATCTCTCCATCTATTTGTATCATCTTTAATTTCTTTCATCAGTGTGTTATAATTTTCTGCATACAGGTCTTTTGTCTCCTTAGGTAGGATTATTCCTAGATATTTTATTCTTTTTGTTGCAATGGTAAATGGGAGTGTTTTCTTAATTTCGCTTTCAGATTTTTCATCATTAGTGTATAGGAATGCAAGAGCTTTCTGTACATTAATTTTGTATGCTGCTACTTTACCAAATTCATTGATTAGCTCTAGTAGTTTTCTGGCAGCATCTTTAGGATTCTCTATGTATAGTTTCATGTCATCTGCAAACAGTGACAGCTTTACTTCTTCTTTTCCAATTTGGATTCCTTTTATTTCTTTTTCTTCTCTGATTGCTAAAAATTCCAAAACTATGTTGAATAATAGTGGTGAGAGTGGGCAACCCTGTCTTGTTCCTGATGTTAGTGGAAATGGTTTCAGTTTTTCACCACTGGGGATGATGTTGGCTGTGGGTTTGTCATATATGGCCTTTATTACACATCTCATATCTTTATTGTCACTTTCTAAGAGAGAAAGGCCATTGTTAAGATGTATAGGACCTTTGTGTAAATTATAAAAAGACACCATCCCACCCATGATAAACTGCATAAAGGAGCACCTTCAGGGAATGATTAGGGAAAGGTACTCCTTTTTTCCTGACACAGTCCCAAGACCCAAGTCTAAGGTAGCAGAAGGTGGGCTGAAGTTCAGCCCCTCTCTTCTTCAGTTGTGTACCTCTGTGCAAAATACATTGTATTGTGAAGCTTCTGTCCAGAAGACCTTTCCTGACACAACCTAAAGTATCTCCAGTTATTCTAGATTGTCTCTGTCAATTGAGAATCACCAAATTCAGAACTACATTTTTTTAGAATACCCATCTTCATATGATTTCAGGTTGTAGTTTGCCAACAAGAGATGCTTGCATAAGAATTGGAAGGATACAAGATATTCTGTGGAGGCAATTGGAGCTGGACAAGTAGGCAGATATGAGATTTACGACAGCTTTCTTATGAGCTCTTAATATTTACTTACTTCACTGGGACTAAGATTATAAGTGGGAACCTCCCCAGGATTCTAGAGAAATTTAGCAGCTTCCTCACCAGCTCCTGAAAACCACCCACTTCGATACTTCAGAGTAAGATAATTATTGCGCCCCCAGCTCATGTAATAGCTGTATAAGCTCCTAATTCCTATAGTAACCTCTTCATACCTGGAATCCACATAGTGGTTTCTCTTCTTGTGACCAAATTCTAATTGACAACCCAGTTACCCCCAATCATATTACCCTGTTTAATTCTATAATAACACTTCTTTATTACTCACTGATATTTCCTTGTTTACTTTCTAGCTCTCTTACCAAAATTAATATTTTAAGAAAATAGGGGCCGTGTTTGTTTTCTTCAGCACAGCATATCCCATGCTAAATGCTATTCCATTATCTTGCAAATTCCTTAAGAAATGAGATGTAGGTAGACACCTTGGTGGGGAGCTCCAATCTGAAAATCTGACTCTTGAATACCCCCACCTAATGGGCCAGAATGACTTTGTCTTCACCTATTACCTGAACTTTTCTCAGATTCAGAGATCAATGACTCACATTTGTTGAACATCTCTTATGTGCCAGACTGTCGCTATGTATAAAATCTTTCAGATACACCATTGTAACAAACTCTGCAATTTGCCCACCCTTTATCCATTCTTCCCTTCTTCCTTATAGAATCATGATTTAACTTGGGTCAACAATGCACTCACATAAAATTCTCTCCTCCCCAGACTCACTGCAGCTAGTAATGGCCATGTGATGCAGTTGTGGCCAATGAAATACAAACAAAAGATCCCTGGTTGAGGCTTCTAGGAAAGATTTTTTTTTTCCTGATGAGAAGGGATAGACTCAGCTGACATGTCCTTTTTTCCTTCTCCTTTGCATGCTTAGAATGTGATAATTTGAGAGCACAAGGAAGAAAGATATATGCTTGGGATGGTAGAACCAAAAGCACAAGAATCTGATCCTTAATGACTTTGTGGAACCATTGTCCCACTCCTCTGTGATCTACTTCCAGATTTTCATTAGTGACACAAAGTCCTTATTTATTTAAGTCATTTTAGTTTAATTTCCATTATAGGAACTCAACACAACCTTAACTGTAATTTAATCAACTTTTTATTAAATCATCTCATCTAATCTTCCCAACAACACTGTGAGGAAGGTTTCTTAAATTCCCATTGGACAGATTAGGAAACAAGCTTGGAGAGGTTAAGAGATTTGTCTATCATACAGCTTGTAAGTGGCAGAGCTTGAATCCAAACTTAGATTTCTCTGAGTCCAGCTCCAGTGCTCTTTTTTTATGCCACAATGTGCCAGCTTCTTTACAGGATATCCTGATTCCTGGCAAAAGAGGAATTGTGTGTGTGTTTGTGTGTGTGTTTATGTGTGTGTGTGTGAGAGAGCGAGAGAGAGGCAGAGAGATAGAGGCAGAGGGCTTTTTGAGAGAAGAATCACTCATTGTCCTCATCAAGCATTTTTCTAGGTTCCTGATAGTTCTTACTGGGCCATATTCAAATAAAATATGCATATAGGAAGAGACCAGGAACCCTTGTTCTTGTCTTCTAGGAGCTTCTGGTCTGATATCAGTAACCCTGCTCTAAGCATTTCTCTCCATTTCCACAGCATTGTCAGAACCACTTGTTTCAGTTTAGGTGTTACATTAATCTATTTATTCATTCCTTTAATGAACATTTCCCAGGCACTTTCTATGGGCCAAAAATACTAGAAAGAGAACTGGAATAAGAGTATGAATGCCTAAGTCTTAATCCTGGTATCACTACTAAATTTTATCCTTGAGTTCTAGGTTTCAGTGTCCCTATCTATATACATAGGGCATTAGACTAGATAGTCTAGTCTAATGGAATTTATAGCCGTGACAGATTAGGTTCGTTTGAGTTGACTCAGTTTTGGCTGTCACTGCATTGCACTGAGAGAGCCGCCATGAGCCTATTGTTTCTCCAGTGGGAAAAGGAGAGCCCAAGGTGGACATTCAGCTGCCCCAGTATTGTGGGTTACTTCTCAGGAGGTCCACTCAGGTCTTGCCTCATGAGATCACCAGAGAATCAGATAGTGATGGAGACAGGGCTCACATCAACCAACACTTGGATCTTGGCAGACTGAGTTCCTACTTACAGCAGCATCCAAGTGGAAATCCCAACCTGCAGAATTATTCATCTGCCGAGCCAAGATTGTGGCCTAGTCTTACCAGAGAACTTGACAAGAACCCCCAAACAACAAGCCTTTCAGGACTTGGAGTCTGTTCTGCTGCCCCATGGGACAGAGAAGCTAACTCATAGTCCTGCTTGCTGCTGAATGAAGCTCCCAGCCCCACCTGACCAGAAAGCCTGGTTAGAGCACCTAGAAATCTGCTTAGCCCAATAGCATTCAAGTGGACAGCATGACTAGTTGTTCTTCCCATATGCAGAGTAAATCCAGTGGCTCTGTCTGGTGAGGGAGCTTGGTGCACAGTTTTGCCTAATTTGGTCCCCAAACAAGAAAGTTGTCAGCCTTAGAGCCTGTTCTACAGGCCTACATGGGCAGGTAAAATAGTTCATAGCCCTGTTCACTCCTGAATATAGCCATGAGCCCTGCCTGACCAGGAAACCTAATCAGAGCTCCCAGGAGTCTATGCAGTTCATTCTGCAACCCTGATTACACTGGCACTTGAGTGGCGAGCCCAGCAGGCAGCCCTGCCCATCTGCAAAGTCAAGGTAATGGTCCACCAGTCCAGGGAATTTGGTGCATAGTTCTGCTTAATTTGGTCTCCAAACAAGAGGCTTACTAACCTTGAGGCCTGTATTGTGGCTACACCTGGGCAGGGAAACTAATTTGTATCCTCACCAAGTGCTAGATATACCTTTCAGCCTGCTCAAATAGGAAACCTAATGAGTATATATTAAGTTGGTTAACTTACCCATCCCTCAACCCTGCTTATGGTGGCACTTGAGCAGAGATTCAAGTCGATGGGTCTCTCCAACAACAGATGAAAGCAAGTGGGCCCATCTGGCCATGGAATTCAGTGTGTAGTCTTACTTGACTTGGGTCCCCAAACAAGGCTTGCTGACCTTGGTACCCATTCTGCTTCTCTGCCTGAACAGGAGAGCTAATTCATAGTCCCATCAACTACTGAATATAGTATCCTGTCTAGACAATCTAGAAAGCCAGATCAGAGAATCCAGGAAACCATGGAGCCCATCTTATAGCTTTACTTGGACATGGAACAAAGCCTGCAGTCCTGTTCAACGGTTTTCAGCAAGAGGCACTCCCTCTGACCTCAAGCTTGAGCTGTAACCTCTCCCAGAGATGGACACAGATAGCAAGCCCCACCTGCCAGATATCAGCTCACACAACCAGAACCAAAACCTGAGCTGACTGGTGAAGGGTTCTCTGCCAAAACAAACTTGTAAAGTCAGGAAGAGGAGACCACTTACTCTAATACACAGATACCAATGTAAGGAATCAAGGATCGTGGAAAATCAGGTAAATATGGCACCACAAATGGACTCTAATAAAGATCCAGTAACTGATCCTAAAGAAATGGAGATCTATGAACTTTCAGATAAAGAAGTCAGAATAATCCTATTAAAGAAATTTAGTGAACTACAAGAACACACAGACAGACAACTAAACAAAATTAGGAAAATAATGTATGAACAAAAAGATTGGTTCAACAAAAAATAGAAACCATAAAAACCCCAGAAATGCTGGAGGTGAAGAATAAAATGATTAAACTGAAGAATTAAATAGAGAGCTTCAACAGTAGACTTGATGATGCAGAAGAAAGAATCAGTGATCTAGAAGACAGGGCATTTGAAATTACCCTGTCAGAGGAGCAAAAAGGAAAAAAAAGAAAAAAGGAAAGCCTGTAGAACTTATGGAACACCATCAAATAAAACAATGTCTTCATTATGGGAATCCCAATAAGGGAAAGAAAGAAAAAAGGACAGAAAATATACTTAAAGCAATAATGGCTGAAAAGTTGCCAAATCTGGGAAAAGAAATGGACAACCAGATCCATGAGGCCAAAAGACCCCAAATAGGTTGAACTTGATAGGGATAAATTGAGAGACATTATAATTAAATCATCAAAACTCAAAGAAAAAAGGAAGAAATTTGAAAGCAGTAAGAGAAAAGCAACCTGTCATATACAAGGTGACTCCCATAAGACTGTCAGCACATTTCTCAAGAGAAACTTTTCAGGCCAGATGATAATGAGATGATATATTCAAAATATTGAAAGAAAAAAACTGCCAACCATGAATACTACACCTGAAAAAGCTGTCCTTAAGAAATGAAGGAGAGATAAAAACTTTCTCAAACAAACGAAAGTTGAGGGAGTTCATCACCACTATAACTGCCTTACAAGAAATGCTAAAGGGCATTGTTCAAGTGGAAATAAATGACACCAATTAACATTGTAGAAACATATGAAGGTAGTGTAAAACTCACTGGTATCAACAAATAATAGTCAAAGACAGATTCTGTAATATGGTAATGATGCTGCATAACTCACTTTCAACTCTAGTTTATAAGTTTGAAAATGTATTAAAATAATCATAACTAAAATACTCTGTTATTAGATACACGATATAAAAAATATGTAAATTGTAACATTAATAACCTAAAATGTAAGGGGGGAAGTGAAGTGTAAAGTTTAAGAATGCTATTGAAGTTAAGTTGTTATCAGCTTAAATAGGGTGTTATTATTTTTAAGATATTTTATGTAAGCCTTATGATGACCACAAGGAAAAAACCTGTAGTAGTTAACACAAAAGATCATGATAAAGAAGCCAATGCATACTGACACAAAGAGACATCAAATCATAAAAGAAGATAGTAGGATAAGAAGCAAGGAACACTGGATATATAAAACCACCAGAAAACAATGAACAAAATGGCAATAATGTCATTAGCTATAAATAATTACTTTAAAGGTAAATAGATTAAATTCTCAAATCTTAAGACATACAATGACTAAATGGATAATAAAAACAACATCCAATAACATGCTACCTACAAGAGACTCACTTTAGCTTTAAAGACACACAGAGACTGAGAATGAAGGGGTGGAAAAATATTTCAAGCAAATGGAAACTAAAAAAAAGCAAGACTATATTACATCAGACAAAATAGACATTGAGATAAAAATTTTAAAAAGAGACAAATAGGATCATTATATAATGATAAAGGGGTCAATCAACCGAGAAGGTATAATTATAAATATTTATGAACCCGACATTGGAGCAGCAAATTATATAAAGGAAATACAAGGACAAATAAGTAGCAATAAAATAATAGTTGGTGACTGATACCTTACTCTCAACAATGGATAGATTATCCAGATAGAGAATCAGTAAGTAAAAAGTGGATTTGAAGAACACTATAGTCTAAATGGACTTAACAGACATAAACAGATAATTCTATCTGACAACAGCAGAATCCACATTCCTCCAAAGTGCACATGGATTTTTTTTTCTAGGTTAGATTATGTGTTTGGACACAAGTCAGCAAATTCAAGAAGCCTGAAATCATACCAAGTGTCTTCTCTGACCACCATGGTATGAAACTGGAAATCAATAGCAGGAGGAAAACTGAAAAATTCATAAATACATGGAATAAAACAACACTCCCCTTACTAACAAATGGATCAAAGAAGAAATTAAAAGGAAAATTAAAAATGTATCTTGAGAGAAAAAAATGGACACATAACAAACCAAATCTTATGGGTTTCAGCAAAAGTAGTTCTGAGAGGGAAGTTTATAGCTATAAATGCATACAACAAGAAACTAGAAAGATCTCAAATAAGCAACCTAACTTTAACCTCAAACAACAAGAAAAAGAACAAACTGAGACCAAATTAGCAGAAGGAAGGACATAATAAAGACTAGAGCAGAAATATATGAACTAGTATACAAGAAAACAGTAGAAAAGATTAAAAACCTAAGATTTGCTTTTTAAAAAGACAAACAAAATTTACAAACCTTTAGCTAAACTAACCAAGAATAAAAGAGAGGACCCAAATCAACAAAATTATTAATGAGAGTGTAGTCATTACAAATAGTAGCACAGAAATACAAAGGATTATAAGAAGCTACTATGGACAACCACATGAAAACAAACAGGACAACCTAGAAGAAATGGATAAATTCTTAGAAACATACACCCTCTCAAGACTGAATCAGGAAGAAACAGAAAATCTGAGCAGACCAATAATGAGTAACAAGATTGAATCAGTAATCAAAAATCTCCCAACACATAAAAGCCCTGGACAGATGGCTTCACTGTTAAATTGCACCAAAAATTTAAAGAAGAATAACACCAATTCTTCTAAAACATTTTCCAAAAATCTAAAAGGAGGGAACATTCCCAAATTCATTCCATGAGTCCAGCATACCGATACCAAAGCAGAGAAGGGCACTAAGAGAAAACTACAGGCTAATATCTCTGATTAACATGGGTGCAAAATTTCTCAATAAAATACTAGCAGACCAAATTCAACAGCACATTAAAAGGATCATACACCATAATCGAGCAGGATTCATTCTTGGGATGCAAGGTTCGTTCAACATATGCAAATCAATAAACCATCTTAATAGATGCAGAAAACACATTAAACAAAATTCAACATCCACTCAATGACAAAAACTCTCAACAAATTAGGTATACAAGGAACACACCTCAAAATAATAAAGACCTTATTGGACAAGCCCATAGCAAACGTCATACTCCATGGTGAAAATTTGAAAGATTTCCTCTAAGATCAGGAACAAGACAAGGGTACCTACTCTTACCTCTCCAACATAGTGCTGAAAGTCCTAGCCAGAGCAATCAGGCAAGAAAAAAAAATGGCATCAAAAATGGAAAAAAAAAGGAGTAAAATTGGCTCTATTTGCAGATGACATGACTTTATAAAAAATCCTAAAGACACCATAAAATGACCTAAGATCCAATCAATAAGTTCAGTAAAGCTACAGGATACAAAATCAACATGCAGAAATCAGTAGTGTTTCAGTTTTTCAGTTTTACTGAGATATAATTGGCATAAAGCACTGTATAAGTTTAAGGTGTACAACATAATGACTTGCCTCACATTTATTGTGAAATGATTACCATAATAAGTTTAGCTAACATTCATTATCACATATAGATACCAAAAGAAAGTAAATAAAAATGTTTTTTTTCCCTTGTGATGAGAACTACTTACAAATATACCATTTAGCAGCATTAAATATAGTCATCATGGGAGAGGAGCTTCAAGATGGTGGAAGAGTAAGACGTGGAGAAAACCTTCCTCCCCACAGATACATCAGAAATACATCTACACATGGAACTGCTCCTACAGAACACCCACTGAAAGCTGGCAGAAGACGTCAGACCTCCCAAAAGACAAGAAACTCCCCACGTACTTGGGTAGGGCAAAAGAAAAAAGAAATAACAGAGACAAAAGAATAGGGACGGGAACTGCACCAGTGGGAGGAAGTTGTGAAGGAGGAAAGGTTTCCACACACTAGGAAGCCCCTTCGTGGGCGGAGAATGCGGGTGGCAGAGGGGGGAAGCTTCGGAGCCACGGAGGAGAGCGCAGCCACAGGGGTGTGGAGGGCAAAGCGGAGAGATTCCTGCAGAGAGGATTGGTGCCAACCAGCACTCACCAGCCCGAGAGGCTTGTCTGCTCACCCGCCGGGGCAGGCGGGGGCTGGGAGCTGAGGCTCGGGCTTCGGTCAGATCACAGGGAGAGGACTGGGGTTGGCAGCGTGAACACAGCCTGAAGGGGTTAGCGCACCACAGCTAGCCGGGAGGGAGTCCGGGAAAAAGTCTGCAGCTGCCGAAGAGGCAAGACACTTTTTCTTGCCTCTTTGGTTCCTGGTGCGCGAGGAGAGGGGATTCAGAGCGCAACCTAAATGAGCTCCAGAGACGGGCACAAGCCGTGGCTATCAGCGTGGACCCCAAAGATGGGCATGAGACACTAAGGCTGCTGCTGCTGCCACCAAGAAGCCTGTGTGCGAGCACAGGTCACTATCCACACCGCCCCTCCCAGGAGCCAGTGCAGCCCGCCACTGCCAGGGTCCCGTGATCCAGGGACAACTTCCCCTGGAGAACGCACGGCATGCCTCAGGCTGCTGCAACGTCACGCTGGCCTCTGCCACCGCAGGCTCACCCCGCATCTGTAGCCTTCCCTCCCCCCCGCCTGAGTGAGCCAGAGCCCCCGAAGCAGCTGCTCCTTTAACCCCGTCCTGTCTGAGCGAAGAACAGAGGCCCTCAGGAGACCTACACGCAGAGGCGGGTCCAAATCCAAAGCTGAACCCTGGGGGCTGTACGAACAAAGAAGAGCAAGGAAAATTTCTCCCAGCAGCCTCAGAAGCAGCGGATTAAAGCTCCACAAACAACTTAATGTACCTGCATCTGTTGAATACCTGAATAGACAATGAATCATCCCAAATTCAGGAGGTGGACTTTGGGAGCAGGATATATTAATTTTTCCTCTTTTCCTCTTTTTGTGAGCGTATATGTGTATGCTTCTGGGTGAGATTTTGTCTGTATAGCTTTGCTTTCACCATTTGTCCTAGGGTTCAGTCAGTACGTTTTTTTTTTTAATTATAAAATTTTTTTTCTTAATAAATTTTTTCTTAATAATTTTACCTTATTTTTAAAAAATTATTTATTTATTTATTTATTTATTTATTTATTTATTTATGGCTGTGTTGGGTCTTCGCTTCTGTGCGAGGGCCCTCTCCAGTTGCGGCAAGTGGGGGCCACTCTTCACTGCGGTGCGAGGGCCTCTCACCATCGTGGCCCCTCCTGCTGCAGACCACAGGCTCGAGACGTGCAGGCTCAGCAATTGTGGCTCACGGGCCCAGTGGCTCCGTGGCATGTGGGATCCTCCCAGACCAGGGCTCGAGCCCGTGGCCCCTGCACTGGCAGGCAGACTCTCAACCACTGTGCCACCAGGGAAGCCCCTTATCCTTCTTTTATATTTTAAAAAATTAAAAAAAATTTTTCTTAATAACTTATTTTTTATTTTTTAATTTAAAAAATTTAAAAAAAAATTTTCTTAATAATTTATTTTTTATTTTATAAAAGTAAAAAAACAATTTTTTCTTAATAATTTTTTTCTTATTTTTTATTATAAAAAATTAAAAGAATTTTTCTTAATAAGTATATTCTTAATAATTTTTTTCTTATTTTTTATTACAATAGCTTTATTTTATTTTATTTTATTTTATCCTCTTTCTTTCTTTCTTTCTATTTTTTCTCACTTTTATTCTGAGCCGTGTGAATGAAAGGCTCTTGGTGCTCCAGCCAGGCATCAGGGCTGTGCCTCTGAGGTGGGAGAGCCAACTTCAGGACACTGGTCCACAAGAGACCTCCCTGCTCCATGTAATACCAAATGGCGAAAATCTCTCAGAGATCTCCATCTCAACATCAAGACCCAGCTTCACTCAATGACCAGCAACTTACAGTGCTGGACACCCTATGCCAAAGAACTAGTAAGACAGGAACACAGCCCCATGCATTACCAGAGAGACTGCCTAAAATCATAATAAGGCCACAGACACCCCAAAACACACCACCAGAGGTGGACATTCACACCAGAAAGACAAGATCCAGCCTCATCCACCAGAACTCAGGCACTAGTTCCCTCCACCAGGAAGCCTACACAACCCACTGAACCAACTTTAGCCACTGGGGACAGATACCGAAAACAATGGGAACACAAACCTGCAGCCTGTGAAAAGGAGACCCCAAACACAGTAAGATAAACAAAAAGGGAAGACAGAAAAACACACAGCAGATGAAGGAGCAGGGTCAAAACACACCAGACCTAACAAATGAAGAGGAAATAGGCAGTCTACCTGAAAAAGAATTCAGAACAATGAAAGTAAACATGATCCAAAATCTTGGAAATAGAATACACAAAATGCAAGAAACATTTAACAAGGATCTAGAAGAACTAAAGAGGAACCAAGCAATGATGAAAAACACAATAAATGAAATTAAAAATACTCTAGAAGGGACCAATAGCAGAATAACTGAGGCAGAAGAACGGATAAGTGACCTGGAACATAAAATAGTGGAAATAACTACTGCAGAGCAGAATAAAGAAAAAAGAATGAAAAGAATAGAGGGCAGTCTCAGAGACCTCTGGGACAACATTAAATGCACCAACATTCGAATTATAGGGGTCCGAGAAGAAGAGAAAAAGAAAGGGACTGAGAAAATATTTGAAGAGATTATAGTTGTAAACTTCCCTAATATGGGAAAGTAAACAGTTAATCAAGTCCTGGAAGCACAGAGAGTCCCATACAGGATAAATCCAAGGAGAAACGTGCCAAGACACATATTAATCAAACTATCAAAAAATAAATATCAGGAAAACATATTAAAAGCAGCAAGGGAAAAACAACAAATAACACACAAGGGAATCTCCATAAGGTTAACATCTGATCTTTCAGCAGAAACTCTGCAAGCCAGAAGGGAGAGGCAGGAAATATTTAAAGTGATGAAGGAGAAAAACCTACAACCAAGATTACCCTACCCAGCAGGGATCTCATAAAGATTTGATGGCGAAATTAAAACCTTTACAGACAAGCAGAAGCTGAGAGAGTTCAGCACCACCAAACCACCTTTACAACAAACGCTAAAGGAACTTCTCTAGGCAAGAAACACAAGAGAAGGAAAACACCTACAATAACACCCAAAACATGTAAGAAAATGGGAATAGGAACATACATATTGATAATTACCGTAAATGTTAATGGATTAAATGTTCCAACCAAAAGACACAGACTGGCTTAATGGATACAAAAACAAGACCTGTATATATGCTGTCTACAAGAGACCCATTTCAGACCTAGGGACACATACAGGCTGAAATTGAGGGGATGGAAAAAGATATTCCATGCAAATGCAAATCAAAAGAAAGCTGGAGTAGCAATTCTTATATCAGACAAAATAGACTTTAAAATAAAGACTATTACAAGAGACAAAGAAGGACACTATATAATGATCAAGGTATCGATCCAAGAAGAAGGTATAACAGTTGTAAATATTTATGCACCCAACATAGGAGCACCTCAATACATAAGGCAAATACTAACAGACATAAGAAGGGAAATTGACAGTAACACACTCATAGTAGGGTACTTTAACACCCCACTTTCACCAATGGACAGATCATCCAAAATGAAAATAAATAAGGAAACACAAGCTTTAAATGATACATTAAACAATGGACCTAATTGATATTTATAGGACATTCCACCCCAAAACAACAGAATACACATTTTTCTCAAGTGCTCATGGAACATTCTCCAGGTTAGATCATATCTTGGGTCACAAATCAAGCCTTGGTAAGTTTAAGAAAATTGAAATCGTATGAAGTATCTTTTCCGACCAAACGCTATGAGACTAGATATCAATTACAGGAAAAGATCTGTAAAAAATACAAACACATGGAGGCTACACAATACGCTACTTAATAACGAAGTGATCACTGAACAAATCAAAGGGGAAATCAAAAAATAGCTAGAAACAAATGACAATGGAGACACGATGACCCAAAACCTATGGGATGCAGCAAAAGCAGTTCTAAGAGGGAAGTTTATAGCAATACAACATACATCAAGAAATGGGAAACATCTCGAATAAAAAACCTAACCTTGCACCTAAAGCAATTAGAGAAAGAAGAACAAAAAAAACCCCAAAGATAGCAGAAGGTAAGAAATCATAAAGATCAGATCAGAAATAAATAACAAAGAAATGAAGGAAACAATAGCCAAGATCAATAAAACTCAAAGCTTGTTCTCCGAGAAGATAAGCAAAATTGATAAACCATTAGCCAGACTCCTCAAGAAAAAAAGGGAGAAGACTCAAATCAATAGAATTAGAAATGAAAAAGGAGAAGTAACAACTGACACTGCAGAAATACAAACGATCATGAGAGATTACTACTAGCAACTCTAGGCCAATAAAATGGACAACCTGGAAGAAATGGACAAATTCCTAGAAATGCACCACCTGCCGAGACTGAACCAGGAACAAATAGAAAATATGAACAGACCGTTCACAATCACTGAAATTGAAACTGTGATTAAAAATCTTCCAACAAACAAAAGCCCAGGACCAGATGGCTTCACAGGCGAATTCTATCAAACATTTAGAGAATAGCTAACACCTATCCTTCCCAAATTCTTCTAAAATATTGCACAGGGAGGAACACTCCCCAACTCATTCTACGAGGCCACCATCACCCTGATACCAAAACCAGACAAAGATGTCACCAAGAAAGAAAACTACAGGCCAATATCACCGATGAACATAGATGCAAAAATCCTCAGAAAATACTAGCAAACAGAATCCAACAGCACATTAAAAGGATCATACACCATGATCAAGTGGGGTTTATTCCAGGAATGCAAGGATTCTTCAATATATGCAAATCTATCAACGTGATACACCATCTTAACAAATTGAAGGAGAAAAACCATATGATCATCTCAATAGATGCAGAAAAGCTTTCGACAAAATTCAACACCCATTTATGATAAAAGCCCTGCAGAAAGTAGGCATAGAGGGAACTTTCCTCAACATAATAAAGGCCATATATGACAAACCCACATCCAACATCATCCTCAATGGTGAAAAACTGAAACCATTTCCACTAAGATCAGGAACAAGACAAGGGTGCCCACTCTCACCACTATTATTCAACATAGTTTTGGAAGTGTTAACCAGAGCAGTCAGAGAAGAAAAAGAAATAAAAGGAGTCCAAATCGGAAAAGAAGAAGTAAAGCTGTCACTGTTTGCAGATGACATGATACTATACATAGAGTATCCTAAAGATGCTACCAGAAAACTACCAGAGGTAATCAATGAATTTGTTAAAGTAGCAGGATACAAAATTAATGCACAGAAATGTCTTGCATTCCTATACGCTAAGAATGAAAAATCTGAAAGTGAAATTAAGAAAACACTCCCATTTACCATTGCAACAGAAAGAATAAAATCTGTAGGAATAAACCTACCTAAGGAGACAAAAGACCTGTATGCAGAAAATTGTAAGACACTGATGAAAGAAATTAAAGATGATACAAACAGATGGAGAGATAGACCATGTTCTTGGAATGGAAGAATCAACATTGTGAAAATGACTCTACTACCCAAAGCAATCTACCGATTCAATGCAATCCCTATCAAATTACCACTGGCATTTTTCACAGAACTAGAACAAAAAATTTCACAGTTTGTATGGAAACACAAAAGACCCCGAATAGACAAAGGAATGCTGAGATAGAAAAACAGAGCTGGAGGAATCAGGCTCCCTGACTTTAGAGTATACTACAAAGCTACAGTAATCAAGACAGTATGGTACTGGCACAAAAACAGAAATATAGATCAATGGAACGAGATAGAAAGCCCAGAGAGAAACCCACGCACATATGGTCACCTTATCTTTGATGAAGGAGGCAAGAATATACAGTGGAGAAAAGACAGCCTCTTCAATATGTGGTGCTTGGAAAACTGGACAGCTACATGTAAAAGAATGAAATTAGAACACCCCCTAATGCCATACACAAAAATAAACTCAAAATGGATTAAAGACGTAAATGTAAGGCCAGACACTATCAAACACTTAGAGGAAAACATAGGCAGAACACTCTATGACATAAATCACAGCAAGATCCTTTTTGACCCACCTCCTAGTGAAATGGAAATAAATACAAAAATAAACAAATAGGATCTAATGAAACTTAAAATCTTTTGCACAGCAATGGAAACCATAAGCAAGATGAAAAGACAACCCTCCGAATGGGAGATAATATTTGCAAATGAAGCAACTGACAAAGGATTAATCTCCAAAATTTAGAAGCAGCTCATGCAGGTCAATATCAAAAAACAAACAACCCAATCCAAAAATGGGCAGAAGTCCTAAATAGACTTTTCTCCAAAGAAGATATACTGATTGCCAACAAACACATGAAAGAATGCTCAACATCATTAATCATGAGAGAAATGCAAATCAAAACTGCAATGAGATATCATCTCACACCAGTCAGAATGGCCATCATCAAAAAATCTACAAACAGTAAAATCTGGAGAGGGTGTGGAGAAAAGGGAACCCTCTTGCACTGTTGGTGGGAATGTAAATTGATACAGCCACTATGGAGAACAGTAGGGAGGTTCCTTAAAATACTAAATGTAGAACTACCATATAGTGCAGCAATCCCACTACTGGGCATATACCCTGAGAAACCATAATTCAAAAGGGTCATGTACCACAATGTTCATTGCAGCTCTATTTACAATAACCAGGACATGGATGGAACCTGAGTGTCCATCAACAGATGAATGGATAAAGAAGATGTGGCTCATATATACAATGGAATATTACTCAGCCATAGAAAGAAACAAAGTTGAGTTATTTGTAGTGATGTGGAAAGACCTAGAGTGTGTCATACAGAGTGAAGTAAGTCAGAAAGAGAAAAACAAATACCGTATGCTAACACATATATATGGAATCTAAAAAACAAACAAAAAAATTTTCATGAAGAACCTAGGGGCAAGATGGGAATAAAGATGTAGACCTACTAGAGAATGGACTTGAGGATACGGGGAGGTGGAAGGATAAGCTGGGAAAATGTGAGAGAGTGACATGGACATATATACACTACCAAATGTAAAATAGACAACTACTGGGAAGCAGCTGCATAGCACAGGGAAATCAGCTCGGTGCTTTGTGGCCACCTAGAGGGGTGGGATAGGGAAGGAGGGAGGGAGGGAGACACAAGAGGGAAGAGATATGAGGACATATGTATATGTATAACTGATTCACTTTTTTATAAAGCAGAAACTAACATACCATTTTAAAGCAATTATACTCCAATAAAGATGTTTAAATATATATATATATATATAGTCATCATGTTGTACATTGCATCCTTAGTATTTATTTATTTTTTAACCACAAGTTTGTATCTTTTGGCCTTCTTCTTCCAGTTCCTCCACCTCTACCCCCACCTCTGATAGCCACATATCTAATGACTTTTTCTGTGAGTTTTTTCAAAAGATTCAACAGATAGGTGAGATCATACAGTATTTGTCTTACCTGTCTGACTTATTTCACTTAGGAGTATGCCCTCAAGGTACATCCATTTTGTCATAAGCAGCAGGATTTCACCCTTTTATGGATGAATAATATTCCATTTTGTATTCATACAACAACTTATCCATTTATCAATCAATAGATTCAGGAGTTTCCAAGTTTTGGCTATTATAAATAAATCTGTAATAAACGTGAGGGAGTAGATATCTTTTTGAGTTATTGTTTTCGTTTCATTCATATATATACCAAGAAGTGGTATTAATGGATCATATGGTAGCTTTATTTTTAGTTTTTTAAAGAACTCCATACTGTTTTCCATAGTTGCTGTACCAATTTACATTCCCATCAACAGTGCATAAGGGTCCCCTTTTCTCCACATCTTCATCAGCATTTGTATCTCTTGTCTTTTTGTAGATAGTCAATCTAACAAGGGTGAGGGGATATCTTATTATGGCTTTGATTTGCATTTCCCTAATGATTACTAATGTTGAGCACTTTTTCATGTACCTATTTGCCATTTTTATATCTTCTTTGGCAAAAATGTCTATTAAAATTCTTTGCCCATTTTTAAATTGGTTTTTTTTTCACTATTGAGTTGTAATAATGTTGTTATTGTTATATATTTTGGATATTACCTCCTTATCAGATGTATGATTTGCAAATATTTTTCCCATTATGTAGGTTGCCTTTTTACTTTGCTAATCATTTATTTTGCTGTGAAGAAGGTTTTTAGTATGATATAGTCTCACCTGTTTATTTTTATTTTTGTTGCTTGTGCTTTATATGTCATATGCAAAAACTAATTGCCAAGACCCATGTCAAGAAGCTTTGTCTCTATGTTTTCCTCTAGGACTTTTATGGTTTCAGGTATTGCATTTAAGTATTTAATCCATTTGAAGTTAAATTTTGTGAGTGGTATAAGATAGGGGTCTGTTTCAGTCTATTACATGCGAATTTTCCCAGGACCATTAATTTAAGAAACTGACTTTTCCCCCTGTGTATTCTTGGCTCACTTGTCAAATTTTAGTTGACTCTATATGCATGAATTTATTTCAGCGTTCTTGATTCTGTTCCATTGGTCTATTTGTCTATTTTTATCCCAGTACCATAATTTTTTATTTACCATAACTTTATAAAATATCTTGGAATCAGGAAGTATGATGCTTCCCACTTTGCTTTTCATTCTCAGGATGGCTTTGGCTATTCAGTGGTTTTTCTGTTTGGTTCCATATACATTTTAGAATTGTTTTTCTACTTCTGTGAAAAATGGTATTTATATATACTAACAACAAATGATCTAATAGAGAAATAAAGAAAATGATTCCATTTACAACAGCATCAAAAACAATGAAATATTAATAATACATTTAACCAAGGAGGTAAAAGATTTCTACACTGAAAAGGACACGAAATTGATCAAAGAAATTACAGAAGACACAAATAAATAGAATGATATCTTGTGTTCATGAATTGGAAAAATTAATATTGTTAAAATGTCCATCCAGGGACTTCCCTGGTGGTTCGGTGGTTAAGACTCTGTGCTTCCACTGTGGGGGGCATGGGTTCAATCCCTGGTTGGGGAATTATCCCACATGTCACAAGGTGCAGCCAAAAAAAAATAATGTCCATTCAAAGTCATTGATAGATTCATTGCAATCTTTATCAAGATTCCAATGGCATTTTTTAAATTTATTTTTAAATTTTTAAATTTTATATTGGAGTATAGTTGATTTTCAATGTTGTGATAGTTTCGGGTGTTCAGCAAAGTGATTCAGTTATACATATACATGTATATATTCTTTTCCAAAATCTTTTCCCATTTAGGTTATTACATAATATTGAGCAGAGTTCCCTGTGCTATACAGTAGGTCATTGTTGGTTATCTATTTTAAATATAGCAGTGTGTACATGTCAATACTAAACTCCCAAACTACCAGTGCCATTTTATACAGAAGATTAGTCATGAAAGAGATGGACTGACAAATGTTGGAGAACTGAATAGTGACTCTGGGAGTGACAAGGCCCAGCAGGAGTTATTCCTTCTACCTCTTCTTGTTTGCCTAGTCCAATTCAGTCTCCTCATCCTTGGTTTCCTTCCATTTGCAGGACTATGAGTAGAATCAACAAGAGTCCTAGTGGTAATAACCAACCTTCCCTTCCCAATATACCTCAAAAATCATCAGTGTATGAATTACCAGCAACTTCATCTGGTTGGTACCTAAGACTGTTAAGGAAAAAAAGTTAAACCTCTGATTTATATAGATATCTTTTTATACCATTCCAGCTTTATACATTTTCATTCATGTGAAAATTTACAGTCCAAAACAACGGTCCAATCTGCATTCTTTTGTAGTGACATTAAGTTTGACTATTAAAGATGGGCTATGTGTGACTTTAATATGTAGGTTAATTAAAAAGGAACATTGTTCTTATAAATTATTGGTTTCTATGGAGGCAAGCAATATTTTTTTTTTCTGTGTAGAATTGTTTCTGTAAGGATTATTTGGATTTGGAAATATTTTGCAGTGGATCTAAGCCCTGGGCCATAGTTTGTTAACTTCAAATAACACCTGCATTACATTCTCTTGGATTGTGCTTATTTTTATGTTGTTTTATGAACCCATAGAAAACCAGTACTTTTTATTTTGAAGTTAAAAAATAGAAAAAATATGCATAAAATGATGTATGAAATATGCACAGAATGTCACCATTTAACTGTGAATAGCTATTTCTTGCATATCTAATTATTTTGTATCTGTCTCATTTTTAATTGCACAGAACCAATCATAAAAAATAAACTGCAGTTTTACAATTTGTGTGCCTAAACATGGGTACTACTGTTTATCTTACTGACCTGTTTAAATGAGTCTCCTCTGTAAGTTTTAGATGGCATTACACTTATTGTACAATGCTGTATTGGTATAGGAAACAGTACTGTATATTTATAAATATTAAATGAAAATACTGTATTTTGTGAACTTAAAAATGGTTGTTAAATTCTCCCAACTAGTTTGAACTTTGCAGTATTTCTAAAGTGGATACATAATTCTAAATTCTATTCCTTTGGAAAAAACAGGCAAATCATTATGATGTTGATATTTTTCCAGTAATTCATTATTTTACTTTTAAATTTAATTGCCACAATAAAGGAAACATTTTAACCAAGGAATATGGAAATGATGTATGATTTTCCTAAATTTTGCCAATTGGTTATGATGGAATTAATGTGCTTTTAAAATGCACATCAATATCTATTATTTTAAAGTAATTTATAAAATAAAATGTTTATATTTTAAATAAACCAGTATGTTTTTTATTTGCTTTTTTTTAAAATTTTGATATGTAGCATAGCAGTATTTTCTAATTTAAGAGATACTTTAAGGATTATAAACAATGGTATATACCTTCTCTGTAATGTCTGAAAATATAATCTATTGTGATCTTCTACAGGTATTAATTTTTAAATAGAGCAAACATGTTGAATTAAAAATATGAATAATTCCAACAATTTTCAATTTACGATTTGCTTTGGTCAAAATTTCTGTGTTCATCACATGACTCATTTGTGAAGGTGTTTATTCAATATGAATATTGTTTCAAGTTTGTATTGGAAAATTATAGCTAAACGTCTCATTGTCACCAGTCTATAAAAGAAGCACAATTTTATCACTTTGTCTTGCTTGTAGTCATTAACTCATTAAATTGGCATATTTAAAAAGAAACAGAACAGGGAACATCCTAGGCTTTGCCAGAGAAGATTTCCAAAAGACAGATGTAGGAGGGAAGGTACAGCTTGTATCAGATGCCCATATTTTATCTCCTGGGTTTCGCTTTCCCTTGAAGGCTCTGGTTCTCACTGCCACTCCTTGTAAGGGAACAACCTTCCTGATTTAATCAGAACAGAAGAAATTCCCAGGTTTGGACAAAGAGAAGCTTGGGAAGAAAAGCCTGCAGGAAGGAAGGAGGGGCTGCCCCCAGCTCATCCCTCAGGATCACCTCTTCCTTAGTGGATTCTGTTACCCCACCACGCTTTAAACTCCAGCTCAAGAAAGTATGCAAACTATACCAATTTGGATTGCATTGGGCAACAAATAATAAAAGCAAACACGCATACAAACAAACCCAGAGGTTTAAACAAGTAGGGGTCATATATATACATATATATTTAGCAAGAAATCAAGAGTTAGAGTCCAGGACCCACTGGGTATCCAGGCCCCTGTGTCTTTATGTTCTACTATTCTTAACTGTGGTATCATCCTCAGGGTATATATAGGAGTCTATCTATGAGACAGATAGCCCCTATAGCACCAGGCACCATGTCTGCATTGTAGGAAGTAAGGACAGGAAAAGGCAAAAGTTATGTGTCCACTGAGTCTACCCTCTTTTAAAAACTCTTTTGTGAAATTGCCACACAGTCACTTCTGCTTGCATTTCATTGGTCAGAACTAAATCTTCTGGCTACCCCTCTGCAAGCTGAGGGAAGCTAAGAAGTATAGGTTTCCCCCACCCCTGCTGGGCCCACTTCTGCCCCAAACAAAATCAGAGTTCTGTTAGACAGGGAGAAGAGGAGAATGGATATTGGGTAAGGACAAGCAGTGTCTGCCACACGCATTTTCTGCTTCTTTGCAACATAACTGAAAGTGACTGCTATTTCACACACAAAAAATTATTAACTACTAAAAAAAAGATTAAAGGCAGAAAGAATGATAAAAAAAAAGGAAAACCTTATTAATGTGGTTAAATTTTGAAAGCAAGTTTTTGTGGCCAGAAGACAAATTCTCACTGAGGCACCTCAGTGGTACCTCACTGGCACCACCTCTCAGGAAATGACATCTCTGCCCACCCAGCTCCCTTCCAAATCTCAAATACTACCTCTTTTGAGCCTCACAAGCTCTTTCCAAACTAAGGCCGAAGACAGCAGTTGCCTGGGGCCCTATGACCTCCGGTGGTTTCCAGCTTGCCTCATTCATAGCCCATTGGCTGGTCTTGGATAGCAAGGGTGTCAGAGGTGGCCATGAGAAACTGGAAATTAGAGGCCCTTCTCCCATTTTTCTGGAAACCTGCCTAAGCCTCCTTGGGAGGTGGCAATAATGTCTTACATAGGGGTGAGCAAATAGGGTATTCCACATAGACCTGAATTTGTGCCTGAGAGTCATAACTAATGCAAATGCCTCCCCCATTCCAATGTCTCCTCTTTGTTTCACCACTTGACCTTTTGATTAGGATCTCTCCAACCTGCTTCTTGACATTTTCACCCTTGTGTCTCTACCCCTCCAGCCTTACATCTCAGTCAAGCTATTTCCCACTACCGTCTGAAAGAAGCAATACCATGTAGTGGTTAAGAGCTCCACTTCTGAAGTCCAACTGTTTGGGTACAAATAATGCCTCCCCTATTTCCTAGTTAAAGTAGCCTTGGGCAAGTCATTTAACCTTTATGTGCCTTAGTTTCCCATCTGTAAATAAGGTTACAATATTACCTACTTCATAGGGTTATTGTCTGGATTAAATGAGTTAATGTATAAAGTACCTGACACATAGTAGGTTCTCAATAAATGTTAGCTATTAAAATTCAGCCATGGGATTTTGATATGGTAGTCCCTCTGCTTGGGACACTCTTTCCTATTTCTGTCAGCAAACTCTCTTTTGTCCTTCCAAAATTACTGAAAAATTATCTCCTTTGTGAAATGTTGCTTGAAACCCCTAAGCAAAATAAGGCATTCACATATATTTACTCAACACTTTGTACCTAACCCTGATCTGCCATGGATCACTGTATATTATAACATTGTCACACCTGCTCCTACTAATCTGGGGACTCCTGGAGGATAACGGTCTGTGCCTTACTTCTTTATCCCCAGCATCTCACACATAGCCTGACCCACAATAGACACTTGGTGACTGTTAAGGAATGAATGAATTATTGACAAGTGAATGAATAAAAAATGCAGCTATGGGAATCATATTCTCTGTGTGCCCTAGACTTTCCAATAACAGAGTTTATAAGTCCCTCCTTCACGTTGTCCTAAAATGTATTGCCAGGCCTCCTGTTTTATGAAGATATATGGTGCTAGAATGCACTAGGCTACCTGTCAGCAGAGGGAACTAGTGTTGAGGGTGGGTTCTGGAGAGAACAGGAGTTGGAATGGAAGAGGACTAAGTCATCAAGATTTCCAGAGTTGAAAGATTCCATTCCATTCTCTTCCTTCTATGGAACATGCTCTTAGAGGTGTTTCTTAGGGAGAGACGGAGATTTCAGGCCTACAGCAGCTCCTGTCTGTGGGAAGGATGGGGCAGCTGTCCTTGATTATGGATAAAGAGGCTGGGAACTCAGCCAGAGCAGTCATTAAAAAAATACCAAGGGCTCGTAATAGGCTTATGCTGTCAGATAACCAAGATCCCAAGCAGAATCAGATGTGGCTGGTAAATGCTTTGAGCCAGACTGTAGGAAGGTGTAGGTCCCACTCTCTGGTAGTTTCCCTTGCATCCAAAAATTGGGTACTCACACAAAACCAAAAACTGACAAGGATGATTTAGACTAGAGCACTGGGTGATAAATGGGAAAGAATGAGGTAGGGAGAATTGCAAAAATCAAACTACTATGTGGTTGCTGCTCTTCCACAGGCTGAGAAGACTCTGGTTGGTTTTGCCACTGACTGATCCTGTGACCTTGGGCAAGTCCTTTTTTGTTCTCTCTAAGCCTCAGTCTCCCCAGAGACTGAGAGAACTGCCTCTCTTCAACAAGGCAGTTAGATCTGATGATCTTTAAGAATCCATATGGATCTTTAAATTGTGGCATGAATAGTAATGAGACATCCAAAGATCTTTACAAACAGGAGCGATCTCAACTGTCTGGCTTGGAAGAAAGGCTGCCCAGCTTGAGGGCAGGGAGCTGTCTAGGGTGATACCCTTGAGGGCTCAATGGACCCTGAATGTCTGTGTCCCCCAGGAGGGCTGGGACTAGTTGTGAGCTCACTCCAGTCCAACAGCATTTGCATTTCTCTGAGTGTCACCCCCAGGGTGAGGTCTTTGCCTTGAAGAGTCTGGGAGAGGCCCTGGTTAATGAAAGCATTTCTTCCCTGGAGAGATTGGAGTGGTTTTCTCAGCCTAAGAGGGTGATAATTTTTTCACTTAAATCACATTTATTATAAACCTAAGTGGAGTTTATTTGGAGAATAATTTAGTTTCTCAAGACAACTGGAAAAAAAAAAACCTATTAGCAGTGGGAGACAGCTCCAAGCAGCTGGCATTTTCATAGTTCTTTGGAGCTGAGAGTAGTGTGGCCAGAGGAGAACATGGCTCCCTAGATCTAGGGCAGGACCTAGAAATATTCATGTTTCTTTCTGGGAGTTGCAAGAAGGGAAGCATCCTTGAGCTACAGAGAAAATGGATAGGAGGATAATAAAGATACGAAAAAAGAAAATCTGACTTAGAGGAAAGGGCTTGGACTGCAGAATTGTGGAATTATGGATACTTATAAACTTGAAGGACCTTAAGAGATCTGGATCAAATATACCCATTTTATAAGTTAACTGAAGCCCAAGGGGCAGAGGCATGTCCAAATTCATATACATACCTATACACTCACACTCACAAACACACCTTATAGTTATGGAATCATAGATACATAGTATCCTTGAGTCAAATCCTTGTAAAACATTTTATCAACCCCCCACTCATGCTATAAGTGGGGACCCAGAAGCCTAAAGAGTAGAAAGGATCAACCCAAGGTCACACAGGGAGTCAGTGGCAAACTAGGGAATTGAGATACAGAGCAAGAAGTATTTGGAAACTCCTTGAAGCATAAAGTTGGGCATGGAAGCAAAGGCTGAGGATATTTGACACCAGGGGCTTAGTAGGCAGACCACCCACAAAGTGTGTGTTTACCCTCTCCAACGCAATTCTGTCCTGGATCATGGTCTTCATGTTCTAAGATTGCTGCAGAATAGAGGCTCACAGACTAGAGGCACATGGAAAAATTGCTATAGCCTCCAGACTTTCTTTTTTTATCACTTCTCTCGTTGTCTCATGTCTCTTCACTTATCCTCTCCTCTCTTGGCCTCCTCAGTACTCTCTGGTTACTCTCTCTCCTATTCCCTGTTTCAGAGTCACTATACGTAGCCCCCACTCCTCATCCCTACCCCGAACCTATCTGAGTGGCACCATTTAGAGTTGGAATGTGCATCCTGTACAGCTCTACAGAGCATCCTTGTTCCGCTCCTGTATACAACAAAATGCTTATTACCTTATCTCAGGTAGATATATGAGAGGAAAGACCTAGGCTACACACTAATGAAGACTTTCCCCCTCCTTGGTGTTATATAACTTTCAAAGGGAGAGTTTGTTACCCCAATGACTTTCTTATTAATAGATAATTATGGTTGGAAATGTGAAGGCAGGGAAGGGAAGATAATTTGATGGGATATAACTGCCCCTAATATAACACCTTAAAGATCTATCTAGATCTATCTATCTAAATCTAAGGGTTTAAAATTAGAGATTTCTTCCTTTGCAACACACATTACTTACTTTGTTCCAGGTTCCATGTTAGATATGGGGAGGTTGTGGGAGCAAGGAAGGGGACTGGGATAAAAATAACAAAGGGAAGTTCACAGGGGGTGGGACAGGTGACTGCTTAAGGAACTAATTATAACTCAAGGCTAAAGGAAGTGTGAGCTAAACAGCTCCTCATGGAAGCACAAAGGAGAGGCATGATATTTTCCATCTGAGGGGAAGTGAAGGGAATCAGGGAAGGCTGCACAGAAGAGCTGGTATTTGAGTTCACCTAGAAAGCTGAAAATGAATTTTACCCAAATGAGGGGAGGGAAGGGAACAGAGGGAAGAGTAGAGGTCTACAGGCTTTAAAGTACAGAGCACGTTTGAGCCTTGTGATTGGAGGATGCCAGGGAGGACAGAGCAGATGAGATTTTAAAGGTAAAAGTAACTAAGAAAGGAAGCCTACAATGCAAGGCTTAGGGGTTTGGATCTTATCCTGAAGGCAATGGAGGGACATCAAAGAATTTTAAGCAGGAGAATAACATGATAATTTTTTGTTTTGTTTTGTTTTGAATGATAATTATGGAAGCAGTGTGGAGGATTGGCTGGAGGAGGGAAGGCCTAGAAATAGGGAGACCAGTTAGAACATTTTAAAGGTCAGAACAGAGTCAGTGGGATGACAGGCAGTAGAATGAACAGAATTTGGTGATATTGGATTGAGGTGTTTATCAGTCAGCTTCTGCCACAGTAATGCTGCATAACAATCACAGAATCTCAATGCCATATAACAATAAGCATTTATTTCATACTCAAATATCTGCAGGTCATCTGAGGTTCTACTGATCTTGTCTGGGCTTGTCCTGGATTGACTACAGGGATGAGAAGGCACAAAATGTTTCTCAGTGCCTAGCTTCAGAATCAGCACCCTGTCACTTATGCCAACTTTCCACTGACTGAAGCAAATCACATAGGCAGGTCTAGTCAGAGTGGAAGGATACTACAATATTACACACCAGTGGGCATGGATAGAGGGAAGGGTGAATAATTGAGACCACTAATGCTATCAATCTACTGAAGTTGGATCTGAAAGATGAAGCAAAGGAGAGTTGGGAAAGACTATAACACATTTGAGAAACTGAAAGAAAAGGCCAGTATAGCTGGACCACAGAGAGC
Organism: Balaenoptera musculus; assembly: GCF_009873245.2. NCBI lineage: Eukaryota > Metazoa > Chordata > Mammalia > Artiodactyla > Balaenopteridae > Balaenoptera > Balaenoptera musculus. Next base: position 54,045,805 of record NC_045806.1, on the reverse strand, counting down.
AAGGGGAGAGTGGTATGTTACAAAGCTGGTAGGGCCCAGATAATGTAGGTTCTCTCAGGTCATATTAAGTGTTTTGTCTTTATCCTGACAGCAATGAGAAGCCACTGTAGAGTTTTAAGCCAAGGAAGGACAATCCCCAGAATTTTAGCCTGGATAGCTGGATAGATTATTTACCATTCACTGACATACGGAAAGCTAGAGAAGCCTGGGCTTTTCTCCAGGTCAAGAGCCAAAGGTAAGTATGTGGTAGATCTTGATAAGTCTAAGCCAGAGTTTCTAAACTCCCAGCTTTATTCACATTTTAGGCTAAGTAATTCTTTGATGTGGGGGCCTGTCTTGTGCTTTGCAGGATGTTTAGCAGCTTCCTGGGCTTCTACCCACCAGGTACTAGTAGCAACACTTCCCCCAAGTTGTGATAACTAAAAATGTCTCCAGACATTGTCAAATGTTTCCTGGAGGACAAAATCACCCCTGACTGGGAGTCACTGGTATGAACTAATAATGGAAATTTTATTTCCTTTGCCAGTGATTAATTTAAAAGCATTATGTTGTTCAGAGTGCTGGTCAGCCCCAAATATCCATTTTCCATTTCATTCTTAGCAATAGAGTGCCAATTTTTAGCCTGGCACATTACTGCCAGATTTTCTTGCAGCTGGGTGTGATGATGACACTAAGTTTTGGCCAGTGAGATTTAATGGGAAGACTTTTTAAAATGGAGAGGATACACCTTCTCATTTATTTGTACCATATTCCTTCCTGAACATGGATGTGATGACTGGATCTTCAACAGCCTTCTAGGATCATGTAGATATGGGAAATTCCCTGAGGATGACAAAATAGAAGACTGGAAGGATCCTGGGTTTCTGATGAGTTCATGAAGTTACCTTACCAACCCTGGACTGCATGCCTCTGTTCTCCTGTATAAAATTGTACCATATTTAGGTCATCTGTTTTGATTTGTTTTTTTGTTTTTCTGCCGTGTTGCTGCTGAATCTAAGCCTAAATTGTAAAGCATAAGGCATGTGGTACAATTCTTACCAATGACAAGTGAAGAGAAATCTGTTGCAGAGCTTCTAGGAAAGATTTTCTCTCTCTGAAAAGGGTCAAAAGGAAGGATCACCCTGTCTTTCAGTGTTTGGACATTATTGTATGAAAACAATGTCTGGAACTACTGTGGCCATTTTTTGACCATAAGAGGAGTAGTTGACATGCTGATGATAATACAGAAAACAGATGGAAAGGACCTGGATCCTTGATACTACTGAGCCACTGAATTGGCCAACATATGTGACCATCTCCAGTGTGTCTGTTAAAGACAACAAATTGTTATAATTTTATCATAATTTAATTTACTTAATTTCTGGTATTTGTACCTTAAAGCCTCCTAACTGAAACAACTAGGTTAGGAAAGGGAAGTGATGAGTTAAGTTGGGATATGGTGAATTTAGAAAAATGTCTGTGGCACATCTAGGCTTGTGATGCCCAACAAGCAGTTGGCTATATAGGTGTGAGCCCAAAAGAATATATGAGCGAGGAGACCTTCAAGAAGGTGGAGGAGTAAGACATGGAGATCAACTTCCTCCCCACAAATACATCAAAAATACATCTACATGTGGAACAACTCTTATAGAACACCTAATGAGTGCTGGCAGAAGACCTCAGACTTCCCAAAAGGCAAGAAACTCCCCACGTACCTGAGTAGGGCACAAGAAAAAAGAAAAAACAGAGACAAAAGAATAGGGATGAGACCTGCACCTCTGGGAGGGAGATGTAAAGGAGGAAAAGTTACCACACACTAGGGAGCCCCTTCACTGGCAGGGACAGGGGGTGGGCAGTGGAGAAGGCTCGGAGCCACAGAGGAGAGCACAGCAACAGGGGTGCAGAGGGCAAAGTGGAGAGATTCCTGCACAGTGGATCAGTGCCAACCAGAACTCACCAATCTGAGTTGCTTGTCTGCACACCTACTGGGATGGGTGGGGGCTGGGAGCTGAAGCTCAGGCTTTAGAGGTCAGATCCCAGGGAGAGGACTGGGGTTGGCTGAGTGAAGACAGCCTGAAGGAGGCTAGTGCGCCACAACTAGCCAGGAGGGAGTCAGGGAAAAAGACTGGACCTGCTGAAAAGGCAAGAGACCATAGTTTCGGGGTGCACGAAGAGAGGGGGTTGCATCCCCATGTGCCAACAGAAGGCAGAGCACTGCCTAAGTGAGCTCCAGAGTCGGGCTTGAGCCACGGCTATCAGCTCAGACCCCAGAGACAGGCATGAAACGCTAAGGCTGCTGCCACCAAGAATTCTGTGCGCAAACACAGGTCACTACCCACACCCCCCCAGGGAGCCTGTGCAGCACCGCACTGCTAAGGTCATGATATCCAGGGACAACTTCCCCGGGAGAACACACGGCATGCTTCAAGTTGCTGCAATGTCATGCCGGCCTCTGCCACCACAGGCTCACCCCGCATTCCAATTATGACTATTGTACACCTCCCTCTCCCCGACTTGAGTGACCAAGAGAGCCCTAATCAGCTGCTGCTTTAACCCCCTCCTGTCTGGGTGGGGAACAGACACCTGAGGGTGACCTACACACAGAGGCGGGGCCAAAACCAAAGCTGAACCCAAGGAGCTGGGCGAACAAGGAAGAGAAAGGGAAATCTCTCTTTGCAGCCTCAGGAGCAACAGATTAAATCCCCACAATCAACTTGATGAACCCTGTATCCCTGAAATACCTGAATAGACAATGAATGTTCCCAAAATTGAGGTGGTGGAATTTGGGAGCAACTGCAGACTTAGGGTTTTCTTTCTGCGACTGATTTGTTTCTGATTGTTATGTTTATCTTAGTTTATTGTTTAGTGCTTGCTATCATTGGTGGATTTGTTTATTGGTTTGGTTGCTCTCTTCTTTTTTTGTTTTTAATTTTTTAAATTTCATTTAATTTTTTATTTTATTATTTTTATTCTTCCTTTTCTTTTCTTCCTTCTGAGCCTTGTGGCTGGCAGGGTCGTGGTGTTCTGGCTGGGTGTCAGGCCTGAGATGCAGAGGTGGGAGAGCTGAGTCCAGGATATTGGACCACCAGAGACCTCCTGGTCCCACGTAATATCAATTGGTGAGAGGTCTCCCAGAGATCTCCGTCTGAACACTAAAACCCAGCTCCACCCAATGACCAGCAAGCTTCAGCGCTGGATGCCTCATGCCAAACAACTAGCAAGACAGGAACACAACCCCACCCATTAGCAGAGAGGCTGCGCAGTCATACTAAGTTCACAGATACCCCAAAACACAACAGCAGACATGACAGTGCCCACCAGAAAGACAAGTTCCAGCCCCACCCACCAGAACACAGACACCAGGAAGCCTACAAAAGGCACTGAATCAACCTCACCCACCAGGGGGCAGAAACCAAAAACAACAGGGACCATGAACCTGCAGCCTGCAAAAAGTAGACTCCAAACACAGTAAGTTAGAAAAAAAAAAGAAGACAGAGAAATATGCAACAGATGAAGGAGCAAGGTAAAAACCCATCAGACCTAACAAATGAAGACGAAGAAGGCTGTCTACCTGAAAAAGAATTCAGAGTAATGATAGTAAAGATGATCCAAAATCTTGGAACTAGAATGGAGAAAATACAAGAAACGTTTAACAAGAACCTAGAAGAACTTAAGAGCAAACAAACAATGATAAACAACACAATAAATGAAATTAAAAATTCTCTAGAAGGAATCAATAGCAGAATAAATGAGGCAGAAGAACGGATAAGTGACCTGAAAATAAAATAGTGGAAATAACTGCTGCAAAACAGAATAAAGAATGAAAAGATTTGAGGACAGTCTCAGAGACCTCTGGGACAACATTAACTGCACCAACATTAGAATTATAGGGGTCCCAGAAGAAGAAGAGAAAAAGAAAGGGTCTGAGAAAATATTTGAAGAGATTACAGTTGAAAACTTCCCTAAAATGGGAAAGGAAACAGTCAATCAAATCCAGGAGTGCAGAGAGTCCCATGCAGTATAAATCCAAGGAGAAACATGCAAAGACACATGTTAATCAAACTATCAAAAATTAAATACAAAGAAAAAATATTAAAAGCAGCAAGGGAATGCAACAATTAACATACAAGGGAAGCCCCATAATGTTAACAGCTGATCTTTCATCAGAAACTCTGCAAGCCAGAAGGGAGTGGCAGGACATACTTAAAGTGATGAAAGGGAAAACCCTACAACCAAGATTACTCTACCCAGCAAGGACCTCATTTGGGTTCAACAGAGAAATTAAAACCTTTAAAGACAAGCAAAAGCTAAGAGAATTCAGCACCACCAAACCAGCTTTACACAAATGTTAAAGGAACTTCTCTAGGCAGGAAACACAAGAAAAGAAAAAGACTGACAAAAACAAACCCAAAACAATTAAGAAAATGGTAATAGGAACAAACATAATTGATAATTACCTTAAATGTAAATGGATTAAACGCTCCAACAAAAAGACAGAGAATGGCCAAAAGGATACAAAAACAAGAACTGTATATATGCTGTCTACAAGAGACCCACTTCAGACCTAGGGACACATACAGGCTGAAAGTGAGGGGATGGAAAAAGATATTCCATGCAAATGGAGATCAAAAGAAAGCTGCAGGAGCAATTCTCATATCAGACAAAATAGGCTTTAAAATAAAGACTATTACAAGAGACAAAGAAGGACACGACATAATGATCAAGGGATCAAACCAAGAAGAAGATATAACAATTGTAAATATGTATGCACCCATCATAGGAGCACATCAATACATAACGCAAATGCTAACAACCATAAAAGGGGAAATCGACAGTAACACAATCAGAGTAGGGGAATTTAACACCCTACTTTCACCAAAGGACAGATCATCCAAAATGAAAATAAATAAGGAAACACAAGCTTTAAATGACACATGAGTCCTGATGAATTTAATTGATATTTACAAGACATTCCATCCAAGAACAACAGAATACACTTTCTTCTCAAGTGCTCATGGAATATTCTGCAGGATAGATCATATCTTGGGTCACAAGTGAAGCCTTGGTAAATTTAAGGAAAGTGAAATCGTATCAAGTATATTTTCTGGTCACAATGCTGTGAGACTAGAATTCAATTATAGGAAAAAATTGTAAAAGATACAAACATATGGAGACTAAACAATATGCTACTAAATAACCAAGAGATCACTGAAGAAATCAAAGAGGAAATCAAAAACTACCTAGAAACAAATGACAATGAAAACACCATGATCCAAAACCTATGGGATGCAGCAAATCAGTTCTAAGAGGGAAGTTTATAACAAAACAAACCTACTTCAAGAAACAAGAAAAAATTCAAATAAAACACCTAACCTTACACCTAAAGCAATTAAAGAAAGAACCAAAAAAACCCAAAGTTAGCAGAAAAAAGAAATCATAAAGTTCAGATCAGAAATAAATTAAAAAGAAATGAAGGAAACAATAGCAAAGATCAATAAAACTAAAAGCTGGTTCTTTGAGAAGATAAACAAAATTGATAAACCATTAGCCAGACTCATCAAGAAAAAAAGAGAGAAGATCAAATCAACAGAATCGGAAATGAAAAAGGAGAAGTAACAACTGACACTGCAGAAACACAAAGGATCATGAGAGATTACTACAAGCAACTCTAGACCAATAAAATGGATAACCTGGAAGAAATGGACAAATTCTTAGAAATGCACAACCTGCCGAGACTGAACCAGGAAGAAATAAAAAATATGAACAGACCAATGACCAGCACTGAAATTGAAACTGTGATTAAAAATCTTCCAACAAACAAAAGCCCAGGACCAGATGGCTTCACAGGCGAATTCTATCAAACATTTAGAGAAGAGCTAACACCTATCCTTCTCAAACTCTTCCAAAATATAGCAGAGAGAGGAACATTGCCAAACTCATTCTACGAGGCCAATATCACCCTGATACCTAAACCAGGCAAAGATGTCACAAAAAAAGAAAACTAGAGGCCAATATCACTGATGAACATAGATGCAAAAATCCTCAACAAAATACTAGCAAACAGAATCCAACAGCACATTAAAAGGATCATACACCATGATCAAGTGGGGTTTATCACAGGAATGCAAGGATTCTTCACAATATGCAAATCAATCATCATGATATACCATATTAAAAAATTGAAGTATAAAAACCATGTGATAATCTCAATAGATAGAGTAAAATGTTTCAACAAAATTCATCACCCATTTATGATAAAAACTCTCGAGAATGTAGGCAGAGGGAACCTACCTCAACATAATAAAGGCCATATATGACAAATCCACAGACAACATCATTCTCAAAGGTGAAAAACTAAAACGCTTCCCTCTAAGATCAGGAACAAGACAAGGTTACCCACTTACACCACTATCATCCAACATAGTTTTGGAAATTTTAGCCACTGCTATCAGAGAAGAAAAAGAAAGAAAAGGAATCCAAACTGGAAAAGAAGAAGTAAAACTGTCACTGTTTGCAGATGACATGATACTATACACAGAGTATCCTAACTATGATACCAGAAAACTACTAGAGCTAATCAATGAATTTGGTAAAGTAGCAGGATACAAAAGTCATGCACAGAAATCTCTTGCATTCCTATACACTAACAATGAAAAATCTGAAAGAGGAATTAAGGAAACACTCCTATTTACACTGCAACAAAAAGAATAAAATACCTAGGAATAAACCTACCTAAGGAGACAAAGACCTGTATGCAGAAAACTGTAAGACTGATGAAAGAAATCAAAGATGATACAAATAGATGGAAAGATATACCATGTTTTTGGATTGGAGGCATCAACATTGTAAAAATGACTATAATACCCAAAGCAATCTCCAGATTCAATGCAATCCCTATCAAACTACCAAGGGCATTTTTCACAGAACTAGAAGAAAAAGTTTCACAATTTGTATGGAAACACAGAAGACCCCGAATAGCAAAGCAACCTGGAGAAAGAAAAACGGAGCTGGAGGAATCAGGCTCCCTGACTTCAGACTATACTACAAAGCTACAGTCATCAAGACAGTATGGTACTGGCAGTAAAACAGAAATATAGATCAATGGAACAGGATAGAAAGCCCATGGATAAACCCACACACATATGGTCCACTTATCTTTGAAAAAGGAGGCAAGAATATACAATGGAGAAAAGAGAGCCTCTTCAATAAGTGATGCTGGGAAAACTGTACAGCTACATGTAAAAGAATGAAATTAGAAAACTCCCTAACACCATACACAAAAATAAACTCAAAATGGATTAAAGACCTAAAAGTAAGGCCAGACACTAACAACTCTTAGAGGAAAACATAGGTAGAACACTCTATGACATAAATCACAGCAAGATCCGTTTTGACGCAGCTCCTAGAGAAATGGTAATAAAAACAAAAATAAACAAATGGGACCTAATGAAACTTAAACGCTTTTGCACAGCAATGGAAGCCATAAACAAGACAAAAAGACAGCCCTCAGAATGGGAGAAAATATTTGCCAATGAAGCAACTGACAAAGGATTAATCTCCAAAATTTACAAGCAGCTCATGCAGCTCAATATCAAAAAACAAACAAGCCAATCCAAAAATGGGCAGAAGACCTAAATAGACATTTCTCCAAAGAAGATATACTGATTGCCAACAAACACATGAAAGGATGCTCAACATCATTAATCATGAGAGAAATGCAAATCAAAACTACAATGAGATATCATCTCACACCAGTCAGAATGGCCATCATCAAAAAATCTACAAACAATAAATGTTGGAGAGGGTGTGGAGAAAAGGGAACCCTCTAGAACTGTTGGTGGGAATGTAAATTGATACAGCCACTATGGAGAACAGTAGGGAGGTTCCTTAAAATACTAAATGTAGAACTACCATACGATGCAGCAATCCCACTACAGGGTATATACCCTGAGAAACCATAATTCAAAAAGTGTCATGTACCACAATGTTCATTGCAGTTCTATTTACAATAGCCAGGACATGGAAGCAACCTAAGTGTCCATTGACAGATGAATAGATAAAGAAGATGTGGGAGATGTATACAATGGAATATTAGTCAGCCATAAACAGAAACGAAATTGAGTTTTTTGTAGTGATGTGGAAAAACCTAGAGTGTGTCATACAGAGTGAAGTAAGTCAGAAAGAGAAAAACAAATACCGTATGCTAACACATATATATATATAGAATCTAAAAAAAAATAAAAATGGTTCTGATGAACATAGCGGCAGGCCAGGAAAAAAGATGCAGAGGTAGAGAATGGACCTGAGGGTACAGGGAGGCAGAAGAGTGAGCTGGGACGAAGTTAGAGAGTAGCACTGACATATATACACTCTCAAATATAAAATAGATAACTAATGGGAAGCAGCTGCAAAGCACAGGGTGATCAGCTCTGTGCTTTGTGAACACCTAGAGGGGTAGGATAGGGAGGGTGGGAGGGAGACACAAGAGGGAGGGGATATGGGGATATATGTTTAAATATAGCTGATTCACTTTCTTATACAGCAGAAACTAACACAACATTGTAAAACAATTATACTCCAATAAAGATGTTAAAATAAAAAGGAGAAGATATGAGATTTTCCTTGATCCCAGGGAAGGAGCACTGGTCCTCATTGTTGCTGGAGGCCTGGCTATCCATTGTGATCTCCCTCTCCTTACTCATGCGTAATATATTGGCAAAGTCATAATAAGGGAGCTCTACTTCAGGGTCCCAGGGTAAGAATGACAAAGAGCTTCAAAAGAGGAGGTTCCCTAGAATCAGTGATGATGCCTCCAGGGCTGAAAGTCAGTAGTTGCTCCGGCTAACCTCAGAATGTGCTGGTAGTACAGCCTCCATCTCTCATTCCCCACAGCCCAAATTCTGAGCTTGGTTTATAACAGTAGCTATGGACTAAATCCAGACACCTTGTGGAACTTCCCTTAGATTTGCTACCAGCTGGTTCCTATCCCTATACTGCTATTAATGCTTGTGTATTTTAGCTAAATTCCTTTACATGTTCACAGCCACCAGAGGACTCTACGGTCTGGAAAAGCCTTGCCACCAGGCAGTGCAAACCAGTCTTCCTGGAGAGTCATTTATTGTCTACACCAGAGGCCCTCCTACTCTTGCCATTAGTTTTAGGCTGGGAACTAAGAGGCCCTAAGAAGGGACCTCAGAGGCATGGGGTTTTGAAGGGTGCTCTAGCACCCTGGCTTTATCTTTGTTACTCAGTTTCAGGCCTTGTGGGAGAAGCAAGAAATCCCCGTAGCCCCAGAGTGTCATGCGTTAAAGCCAAAAGGAGTTGGAAACACAGACCAAGAGATATATTTGGAAGGTGGATTCCTCCTCCTCTTCCTCCGGAAGGGGCAGGCAGACCTTGGCCTCATGCCCAGATCACAGGACCACAGACTTAGAGCTGAAAAAGCCCTTAGCTATCAGGCAGGAATTCTTAGCCTAGGGGTCCATGAGTCACCTAAAATTATATTCAAAATTGTGGCATCTGCATTCACAGATTTCATCAGATTCTCAGAAGTCTATGATCCCACAAAAAGTTAAGAAACATTCCAAACCCTTAAAGTTACAAATGAGTCCCTGAGAAGGACTCATTACTTTACACTACGTAATAATCTATTAAACCTTTCTCTTCAAACTGCAGTTTCCTGGGCACATAGAGCGACAAAAGGCGATGACAGTGCTAAGCTAGAGCTGGGCAGCAAGTTCAGCCCAGACTGTATTTGCAAGTGGTAGGACGGGCTGGAAAGGAGAGTGTGAGGAGAATATGGTCAGGAAATCTAGGAGTCTGCTGGGGAAGTTACCAGAATGCCTTATCCTTGTCTGTCTGAGGCCTCCCCTTCCTACTTTCCTCTGACTCCAGGATCTGCTTGCTTCTCTCGACATTATGACTGACTTAGCTTCCTTGGGTTCTACCCCATATGCCCATTTGGACTTTACCTGTGAATTTGAACACAATCTCATCTCCTTCCTTTTTGTTTGCCTTCCCTAAAAGTGAGCATCAAGGAACTTTGGGTGTTAGTGCTACTCACTTCTGGGTCATGGGAGAACCATACTAACAAAAGAATCTTACAGAATTTTCTGAGTAACTGGCTCTCTTCTATTACTAAGTTTAGTGGCCCATGAAACATCAGAGGGGGAAGAGATCTTAGAAAATTCATCAAGTCTAACTCCTTGATGACACAAATGAGGTTCTATGACCCAGAGAGGAAGAGGGATAGACCTGTCATCACAAGAACTTAAGGAACTAGAACAGTACCCCAAGTACATATGAATCCTAGTTCTCTCTAGCATGCTACGCTTCTCCTGACTGTCTTTTGGCCTCTCTGGGGTAATGCTGGAAGTCTCATTTTGAAGCTCTGGCCAGCAGGCAAAACTGTTAGACAAGTGGGTTTCTTAGGCCCCACCGGAGTCTTCTTCCTAATCTCATGCCTAATATAGGACACTCTCACCCCTGGCACCAGGTCAACCCTCTAGCTTTCAACTACTTAGCTATGTGTCCTTGGAGGCAGTATGGCAAAAAAGGAAGAGTCCCACAAACTTGGTTTCAGTACCAGATGCAGCACTTGCCAGCGTGATGACTTTAGGCAAGTCACGTCTCAATGCTCAGATATTTTATATCTGGGCACTGGGCACTCTTAATTCCTTTTTTCAAGCTTTACATTTCTTTCATAACATTTCTCACTCTTGCATATTTTATAATTCCTTTGCTTATTATTTTCCCAATTTTCTATTGGAATGTTGGCTCCATGAGGACAGGGATCTTTGGCTGCTTCATTCCTTTCTGTATGCCCAGCACCTAGAACAGTGTTTGATTTTTGTGTGTTTTCAGTGAAAAGCTATTGAATAAATGAATGAGGATTAAATACGAGAATAAATAGGAGTGCCCAATTTATAGGAAATTCTCACCTTGAGAATTCTCTTGGGCTTTTCATGTGCTGAGCCTGGCAAATAGGTGGGATAGCTGAATACCTGTCCGTCTCCTTGGCCTGCCTTCATAGCTACTACTCATTCTCCCCACCCCATGCCAAGGTGAGGTTGTGGCATTCCTGGTTGCAAGGTTGGTGACCATGTACAAGGGCCAGGCTGGGAGCTGGTGAAGGAAGTCAGGAGGTTATGTCAGTCTAGACCTGTATCTGCCTCCCCTGGATGGTAAGATCCTTGCATGGGTGGAAGTGGGGGGTGCTGTGTTTTCTCCTCATGTAAAACAAAGATCTAACCCCAAGGAGCATACATGGCAGATTTATTGGCAATTGAGCCCCCTTTGGTAGAATAAATTCAGAAGTAATTGGTACTTATGAAACTCTGGGAAATTCAAAGGCTAACTGCTAAGCATGAGACTGAGAGCTTTGTCACTGTAATGAGAGTCAAATGAATGTTCAGTTTAAGCATCCTGGCCCCTTCTGTTCACTCCCCACTCCCCTCCTTATCTGCCTCACCCTCTGTGCAAGTTGTGCTTGTCTTACTTGTCTGTCTGCCTGTCTCCCAGCCCATCCCATGTGTCTCCTCTCAGTCTGCCCTTTCTGGGTGAACTAATCAAAACATTTCTCTATTTTTCTCTCTGTCTTTCTCTGGTTCCCAGCTCTCATCCCGAGAAACATTTTGTAGAAGACATTTTGGTAATTCCGAATAGCAAAGCAACTTCATCAGTATGTAAGTCAGCACATAAACTTCTGAACTCCCAGAGGAAAGCCTGTGGATCATTCCACAGAAACTTCTGAGACAGAATTTGGTATCTCAGCCTCTATGAACTGCTAGACAGACTATGTCTGGGTCTGTACATGGGAAATTCGCAGCTGCACAGTACCCAGAAAACTAGGCACACAGTTGGGGGAAGGCTAAGAAGCCACCTAGACTATGTCTATGCCCCTTAACTGATACGTGGTTCTCCTCTGCAACATCCTAAAGAAGCAATTGTCTAGACCTTTCCTGAAATCTCCCATGACAAGGAGCTCACTCCATATAATGACAAGTTGTTACATACATAGCCCACTCAGAAAGTTCTTCCTTCTGTTGAGCTGAAATTGGTTTCCTTATGGCTTCCACCCATGGGTCTTAACTCTGCCTTCTGGGGCTTCCTGAACCCATCTTCTCTCTCTGCCCTTGACAGCTCCTTAGAGGTATGAAGGCAGAGACCACTTCCCTTAAGTGTTCTCTTCTCCAGCATGAAAAGCCACAGCCCTATGTCTTTTGGCTCCCTCTCCTGACTGCTCAGTTTCTTCTGGACACATTTCACATATGACCCCTTAAATGTATGATATTCAGAGCTGGATACAGTCCTTTAGTAAGGGGCTAACCAGGGCAGAGTGGAAAGGGATTGTTACTTACCTTGATCCAACACTATATTTATATTAATACAGCCTGAGTTCCCATTAGAGATTTTTTGCATTGCACTGGTGATGTCTACTAGGCAAAGTCTCTAGTCCTTTTCCTGTGAACTGTGTACAGGGCAGTATCTTCCATCCTGTGTATAGCCGGTGGTTTTTTGCACCCAAGGGCAGGATTCTCCATTTGTAACTGTCAATCATATGGTTAGGTTCAACCTCTTATTGCAGCCTATAGACATCTTTTTGGAGCCTAACTCTGCAGCTTGAAAAATACCCCCTCTCCTTCTCAGTTTTCAAATTTTAGCAGTGATCTTCTTTCCTCTCTCTGTGTAAGCTTGTTTTGCTACTTGTTGAGACATCAAGTTCCTCATTCACTCCTTTAGGAGAGTGGGGGCTATATTCTCCAGTTATTCCAGGGGACAGTTTTCAAGGCCTGTGTTATGAAAATGACCTTGATCAGTGAGCATCTACACAACCTTAGCTGAGAAAGCAGCGCCAATGGCTACCTCTCCCCCAGCATAGTCTCTGTCAGGGAGAACCCCATGCATTAGCTGACTCATTCAGCAGTGGATAGAGTAAGATTTCCAGTTGGCTGCCAGGGATCAGGCTGTAGGATGTCAGGCCAAGCTAGGGCAGACCAGCGTACTAACATAACTCTTCCGATGGCTCAGGAGTTGTCAGGTTTAATGTGCCTCCAGTTGGCTGAGTCTAGTACCCCTTTTCTACCACAGAAGGGCTGGCCTGAGCACTCAGCTTGTTTTTTTCCTCTTTAAAACCAGCCTCATCTATGACACACTTGGACAAAAGACTGATCGCAGTAAGGGATGTGTTATCCCTATCACTATCTTTTTATCAGCCCCCTAAACAGCTTATTTCCTTTTATGTTAATACCTTATTTTAACTTTTAAAAAATATATTTACTAGGAATAAACCTACCTAAGGAGACAAAAGACCTGTATGCAGAAAATTATAAGACACTGATGAAAGAAATTAAAGATGATACAAATAGATGGAGAGATATACCATGTTCCTGGATTGGAAGAATCAACATTGTGAAAATGACTCTACTACCCAAAGCAATCTACAGATTCAATGCAATCCCTATCAAACTACCACTGGCATTTTTCACAGAACTAGAACAAAAAATTTCACAATTTGTATGGAAACACAAAAGACCCCGAATAGCCAAAGCAATCTTGAGAATGAAAAATGGAGCTGGGGGAATCAGGCTCCCTGACTTCAGACTATATTACAAAGCTACAGTAATCAAGACAGTTTGGTACTGGCACAAAAACAGAAATATAGATCAATGGAACAGGATAGAAAGCCCAGAGATAAACCCACACACATATGGTCACCTTATCTTTGATAAAGGAGGCAAGCATATACAGTGGAGAAAAGACAGCCTCTTCAATAAGTGGTGCTGGGAAAACTGGACAGATACATGTAAAAGTATGAAATTAGAACACTCCCTGACACCATGCACAAAAATAAACTCAAAATGGATTAAAGACCTAAGTGTAAGGCCAGACACTATCAAACTCTTAGAGGAAAATATAGGCAGAACACTCTATGACATACATCACAGCAAGATTCTTTTTGACCCAGCTCCCAGAGAAATGGAAATAAGAACACAAATAAACAAATGGGACCTAATGAAACTTAAAATCTTTTGCACAGCAAAGGAAACCATAAACAAGACCAAAAGACAACCCTCAGAATGGGAGAAAATATTTGCAAATGAAGCAACTGACAAAGGATTAATCTCCAAGATTTACAAGCAGCTCATGCAGCTCAATAACAAAAAAAACGAACAACCCAATCCAAAAATGGGCAGAAGACCTAAATAGCCATTTCTCCAAAGAAGATATACAGATTGCCAACAGACACATGAAAGAATGCTCAACATCATTAATCCTTAGAGAAATGCAAATCAAAACTACAATGAGATATCATCTCACACCGATCAGAATGGCCATCATCAAAAAATCTAGAAACAATAAATGCTGGAGAGGGTGTGGAGGAAAGGGAACACTCTTGCACTGTTGGTGGGAATGTAAATTGATACAGCCACTATGGAGAACAGTATGGAGGTTCCTTAAAAAACTACAAATAGAACTACCATACGACCCAGCAATCCCACTACTGGGCATATACCCTGAGAAAACCATAGTTCAAAAAGAGTCATGTACCAAAATATTCATTGCAGCTCTGTTTACAATAGCCAGGACATGGAAGCAACCTAAATGTCCATCGACAGATGAATGGATAAAGAAGATGTGGCACATATATACAATGGAATATTACTCAGCCATAAAAAGAAATGAAACGGAGGTATTTGTAATGAGGTGGACGGAGTTAGAGTCTGTCATACAGAGTGAAGTAAGTCAGAAAGAGAAAAACAAATACAGTATGCTAACACATATATATGGAATCTAAGGAAAAAAAAAAAGGCCATGAAGCACCTAGTGGCAAGACAGGAATAAAGACACAGACCTACTAGAGAATGGACTTGAGGATATGGGGAGGGGGAGGGGTGAGATGTGACAGGGTAAGAGAGTGTCATGGACATATATACACTACCAAATGTAAAATAGATAGCTAGTGGGAAGCAGCCACATAGCACAGGGAGATCAGCTCGGTGCTTTGTGACCACCTAGAGGGGTGGGATGGGGAGGGTGGGAGGGAGGGAGATGCAAGAGGGAAGAGATATGGGAACATATTGTATGTGTATAACTGATTCACTTTGTTATAAAGAAGAAGCTACCACACCATTGTAAGGCAATTATACTTCAATAAAGATGTTTAAAAAAAAAAAAAAGAGTCATGTACCAAAATGTTCATTGCAGCTCTATTTACAATAGCCAGGACATGGAAGCAACCTAAATGTCCATCGACAGATGAATGGATAAAGATGTGGCACATATATACAATGGAATATTACTCAGCCATAAAAAGAAATGAAATGGAGGTATTTGTAATGAGGTGGATGGAGTTAGAGTCTGTCATACAGAGTGAAGTAAGTCAGAAAGAGAAAAACAAATACAGTATGCTAACACATATATATGGAATCTAAGGAAAAAAAAAAAAGGCCATGAAGCACCTAGTGGCAAGACAGGAATAAAGACACAGACCTACTAGAGAATGGACTTGAGGATATGGGGAGGGGGAGGGGTGAGATGTGACAGGGTAAGAGAGTGTCATGGACATATATACACTACCAAATGTAAAATAGATAGGTAGTGGGAAGCAGCCGCATAGCACAGGGAGATCAGCTCGGTGCTTTGTGACCACCTAGAGGGGTGGGATGGGGAGGGTGGGAGGGAGGGAGATGCAAGAGGGAAGAGAAATGGGAACATATTGTATATGTATAACTGATTCACTTTGTTATAAAGCAGAAGCTACCACACCATTGTAAGGCAATTATACTTCAATAAAGATGTTTAAAAATATATATATTTAAAATATAACATTATGTAAATTTGAGGTATACACCGTGTTAACTTGATATATTTTATATTGTAATATGATTGTACCTCTATTACAGTACATAATTATCATTTCCTTTTAGTGGTTGGAATAATTAAGTTCTAGTCTCTTGGCTAGTTTGATGATTATAATACAATATTGTGGTCTATACTCAGTATACTGTGCATTAGATCTTTGGAGCTTATTTACTACTTGTTACAAGTTTGTATTCCTAAACAACATATATCCTATCCCCCCATCCCCTGGTAATCACCATTTTACTTTCTGTTTTTATGACATTGACTTTTATATATTCCACATACAAGTGATATTGCACAGTCTTTGTCTGACTTATCTCACTTGGCATGATGTGCTCAAAGTCCAGCTATGTTGTTGCAAATGGCAGGATGTCCTTCTTTCTTGTGCCTGAAAAATATTCAATTTTTACTACGTATACCACTTCTTCTTTATCTTTTCATTCACTGTTGGGCACTTAGGGTATTTCTGTATCTTGGCTATTGTCAGTAATGGTGCAGTAAACACAGGAGTGCACATATCTCTTCAATAACCTGTTTTCATTTCCTTTGGGTATATATCCAGAAGAAGAATCATATTGTAGTTCTATTTTTAATTTTTTGAGGAACCTTCATACTGTTTTTCATAGTGGCTGCACCAGTTTACATTCCCACCAGTAGTGCACAGGTTTCCCTTTTCTCCACATCCTCCCCAATACATGTTATCTCTTGTCTTCTTAATGATAGCCATTCTAACAGGTGATCTCATGATTTTGATTTGCACTTCCCTGATGATGTGATGCTGAGCAGCTTTTCATGTACCTGTTGGCCTTTTGAATGTCTTCTTTGGAAAAATGTCTAGTTAGTTCTTCTGCCCATTTTTAAAATCGGATTGCTTGATTTTTGTTGTTGTTGTTATTGAGTTGTATGAATTCTTTATTTATTTTGGATATTAACCCCTTATCTGATATATGGTTTGAAAAAATCTTCTCCTATTCTGTAGGTTGCTTTCCCCTTTGGTAACCATAAGTTTGTTTTCTATGTCCATGGGTCTATTTCTATTTTGTAAATAAGTTCATTTGTATCTTTTTTTTTTTTTTTTTTTTTAGATTCCACATATAAGCAATATCATATATTTTTCTTTCTCTGCCTGGCTTACTTCACTTAATGTGATAATCTCTAGGCCCATTCATGTTGCTGCAAATGACATTATTTCATTCTTTTTTATGGCCGAGTAGTATTCCATTGTCTGTGTGTGTGTGTGTGTGTATATATATATATATATCACATCTTCTTTATCTATTTCTCTGTTGATGGACATTTAGGCTGCTTCCATGTCTTGGTTATTGTAAATAGTGCTGCAATGAATATTGGGGTGCATGTATCTTTTCGCATTATAGTTTTCTCTGGATATATGCCCAGGAGTTGGATTGCAAGATCATATAGTAACTCTATTTTTAGTTTCTTAAGGAACCTCCACACCATTCTCCACAGTAGCTGTACCAATTTACATTCCCAGAAACTTTTAAGTTTGATGTATTCACATTTGCTGATTTTTTTCTTCTGTTGTTTGTACTTCTGTATCATCCAGAAAAATCATTGCCAAGACTAACATCAAGGAGCTTCTTCCTTACATTTTCTTCTAGTAGTTTTAGGGTATCAGGTCTCATGTTTAATCTTTGATCCATTCTGAGTTAATTTTTGTGAGTGGTGCAAGATAGGAGTCCAGTTTCATTGTTCTGCATGTATTTATCCAGATTTCCCAACCCTTTTTGTTGAAGACACTATCCTTTCCCCATTAAGTGTTCTTGGCTGCCTTGTGGAATATTAGGTGACCACACATGAAGGGGTTTAATTCTGAGTTCTTTTTTCTGTTCCATTGGTCTATGTGTCTATGTCCATGCCAATACTGTACTGTTCTTATTACTATACTTTTGTAGTATAGTTTGAAATCAGGAAGTGTGATATCTCTGGCTTTGTTCTTTCTCTTCAGGATTGTTTCATGATGTTTTGTGGATCCATACAAATTTTAGAATTCTTTTTTCTATCTCTGTGAAAAATTTTATTGATATTTTGATGAGAATTGCATTAAATCTACAGATGGCTTTGGGTGGTATGGACATTTTAACAATATTAATTCTTGCAATCTATGAACATGGGATGTCTTTCCATTTGTTTGTTTCTTCTTTGATTTCTTTCAACAAAGTCTTGTAGTTTGGTTTTACAGATCTTTCATCTCCTTGGTTAAATTTATTCCTACATATTTTATTGTTTTTGATGCTATTGTGAATGGGGTAATTTTCTCTATTTCTTGTTCAGATATTTCATTATCAGTGCATAGAAATGCAACTGATTTCTGTATGTTGGTTTTATATCCTGCAACTTTACTAGAATTCATTGATTGGTTCCAACAGTTTTTTGACTGGGTCTTTGTGATTTTCTATATAAAAAATCATATCATTTGCAAATTGTGATAATTTTACTTCTTCCTTTCTTATTTGTATTTTTTAAATGTATTTTTCTTGCTTAACCACTCAAGCTAGGGTTTCCAGTACTTTATTGAATAAGAGTGATGAGAGTGACTATCCTTGTCTTATTCCTGATCTTAGAGGAAACACTTTCAATTTTTGCCATTGAGTTAAAGTTACCTGTGGGTTAATATCTTATTTTAAAAGAATACATATACAGCATAAAAATAAAGAAGGAATTTCAAAATTCTTAAAATCCTATTATTCAGACATAACCCACTTTTTGCCATTTTGTTGAAAATCTCCTCAAACAGACACATAAACACACACACACAGAATTTTACTTATATATAAATTAGTGCCATTGCTAATTTCTATACATAGTATTCCACAGATACCACTCTTTGGAGGATATTTAGGTTGCTTCTAATTTTTCAATGGTATAAACATCATAATGAATATCCTTGTGCATAAAACACATGTTTTTTAACTTTCATTTATTCAACAAATATTGGTTGAATGTTTACAGGTACTTATGCTAAGCTCTAGCAAAATATGATGGACAAAACAGACTTAGTTCCTGCCATCCTGAAGCTTGTAGTCTAATAGCCTGCTTATCTCCTTAGGTTCAGTTCCTGGAGATGGACCTGCTGAGGCAGGACTGCTTTCCAGAAGGTATTTACACTCTTCCCAACAGAATCAAGAGTGTTCATCTTACCATATCCTCAACAACATTAGGTTTCTTTTTGAGCTTTGAGTCATTTCTTGATAATTTCTTCAGGAAAATGTAAGTGTGTAAAAAAGAAAATAAGAGTGGGAAAGGCACATGGACTCTAGAATCTTACCATGGTTTTCTAGTTTTGGTCCCTGGCTTCTAGACACTGATGTTTTTTGGTAAATTGTTCTAACAAATAGTTTTATTTTATATTCTTGTATTCTAGACTGTGAGCAACTTTGTTTATTGGTTTATTCATTCACTCATCCCTTTATCATTAATCACCTGATAAGTGCCTATTTTATGCCAAGCTCTTACCAGATTTTAGGGATACAGAGATGAATAAGATAAAGTGCCTCCCCTCAAAAGCTCCCAGGCTACTCCTCACAGGTCCTAGGACATAGTAAGTCTCTGACAATATATGATGAACTTACATGTCTTGGTGTTGCAGCTCTTCAGGCCTCTGAACATCTTGTGTGATTAGGACAATAGTATTGAAGCCCAGAGAGTATGTGTGTATGTGGTGGATGGGTCAAGACTCTGCCTATCTATGGACAATCCAAGAAAATAGCAAAGACCAATGTAAAGACTAGTTCAGGCAGGTATGCCTGGAATGACTACATGAGTGCACTTATACAGCATTTAGGAATAGAATAGAGTCCTTTCAGATGATATCCTTGGTACTTTGCCACAAGGCATTCCCCCACCCTCAACCCTAGCTTAATATTTTGCCCAATAATTTCACCAATTGCCTTGTTGAACTAGAGAACATGCCAAACAAAGTCACAAATGCTAAGAAGCTAGATAAAGGTGGGATCAGGGGACAGGAGCCCAGGAGGGCATCCTCAGTCCAAAGAGGGTGTGTGTCGACTGGGTCCCAGGGCCACAGCTAACAAGATGCATTTATCTTATTCAAGTGCAAAGTCCTGCACCTCAGCTGCAAAACACACCTGTAAAATTCAATTAGACAATAGACGCTGACACAGTGCAAACCTTGCAAGGAACTCTAGAACTACTGTGGGAGACAGACAAGGAGAGAGAAAATAATACTCCAGTGTGATGAGTGCTACCACAAGGATAAATACAGGGCACTGCATTGAGATGGGGAAGACTACATCCAGACGGGGAGGTTGAGGGAGTGTCAAGGATATGACAGTAAATAACAGACAAAAATCACTGCCTTCATGCAACTTACATTCCAGTAGAAGGAGACAGATAATAAAAACAAAAATTGTATATTTTAAATGCTATAGTGGAAAATAAAGAAGGGAAAAATGATGAGATGTGTGGGGATGGGACATGTAATTTTAAATAAAATGCAAACACTGAGAAGGTAGTATTTGAATAAAGATCTGAAAAAAGTTAGGAAGAGAGCCATGTGAATATCTGGGGGTAGAGAGTTCCAGGCAAAGGGAGTTACAAGTACAAAGATCCCAAAGTGGGGACACACTTATATTCAAGGAATAAGTAGGGAGACTGGTATGCTTGAAGCAGAATGAGGTAGGGTAGATAGTTAAACATGAGGTCAGAGAGATTAGGGTTATGGGACAGAGGTGGGGGTAGAGCATGTAGGATCTTATAGGCTACCATAATGATTTTGGCTTTTACTCTTAATGAGATGGGAAACCCCTAGAGGGTTTGACCAGACCCCAGAGGGACTTGAGTGCTGTGTTCGGGAGTTAGACTGTATTCTATAGGATAAGGGGAGTCTCTAAAGGGTTTTGAGAAAGGGAGTGACATGTGAATCTCTGTTACAAAGATCACACTGGTGGCTGGTGGAGGGTAAGTTGAAGGGGAGCACCTGTGAAACTGTGCACCGCAGATGGGACTTGAACCCACGTGTCAGGATTAGAACCCAGCCAGAACCCAGATTGGGACTTGAACCCACTGTCTTTTAATTGAGATCACACACCTGGTCTCAGGACTTAATGAAGCTCAGGTTCTTGATGTCTCATCGCAGAAAGAATTCAGTGAGAGACAAAGTGATAGGTAAGAAGTGAATTTATTTAGAGAGAAACACACTCCACAGACAGAGTGTGGGTCATTTCAGAAGGCAATAGGCCCTGAAATATGGTGTGGTTAGTTTTAATGGGCTGGGTAATTTCATAGGCTAATGAGTGGGAGGATTATTCCAACTATTTGGGGGAAGGGGCTGGGATTTCCAGGAATTGAGCCACCACCCACTTTTTGGCCTTTTAATGGTTGGCCCCAAAACTGTCATAGTGCTGGTGGGTGTGTCATTTAGATGCTAATGTATTACAATGAGGCTCAAGGTCCTCTGGAAGTCGAATCTTCCACCATCTTGGACCTAGTTGGTTCTAACCAGTTTATGTCGTATCCTCAAGGAATATGTCATTCTTTTAGAGGTTGTGTCCTGCCCCCTTCCCTCCTGTTTCACCTGGAAACAGGAAAACCAGTTAGAAGAGCCTGTCCCTTCTCCATAAAATGCCTGGGGTGGTAGAGGGATCATCTTTTATCTCAGTCCTTCCACTGTTATTCCTGCTTATTTCAGATTCCTGAGGGAGCTGGAGAAGAGTTGGCAATTCTCTCAGAGTCTGGAAACCTCAAAGCCAACAGAAAGGAGGAAGTCTAGAATGGTGTCAGGGAGACCTGTTAGGAGACTGTACAATCATCCAAGTGTGAGACAATAAAGACCTGAGCAAAGAAGGGTAGATTTGCTAGAGGATAAGAGTACAGGTACAATCACAAGATGCAAAGTCAGGACTCAGTAGCAGCAGTTCTGAAAATTGGCAGTGAATTCCTTGGCTTAATAACGAGGTATGACTGCCACAAAAGCTAAGGCAGTGATAGGCTGCATTAATAAAACATAGTACATGGAACAATTAAAGTTACCAACCTGCTCTAGTCTATATTAGTTCGGACTTCCCTTTTACCATCTTGGGGTTCAATAAGCTCACACTATGCACCAGACACTATACTTACAGGTCTACCTGGAGTTATCTCATTGAATACTCACAACAATTCAGTGTCATAGCTACCTTATCTCCATTTTACAGATGAAGAAACTGAAGCTCAAAGAGATTAAATGACTAGCCAAGATCACTGCATCTTCTTTATCTCCAATCCTGCCTGCCAAGGCCATGCACCAAACAGTAGGGAATGGTTGGATAAGAATGTAAGAAAGACTCTAATGACGACCGTATGCAGGTTATGTTTAAATCACAGTGTTTTCCTGTTAGAAATGAATTCTGAAATATTTATGGATTTAGTCATAAGTTGTCTGGGGTTTTCTTAAAATATTCCTGGAAGAAAATACATGGAGAAGAGGTAGAGCAATATAAGCAGAAAACTTATACATATATGGGAGCTTATTATTTTATTCTCTCTCTGTTTTTATATGTTAGAAATTTTCTATAATAAGTTAAAAATAAAAGATAGAAAGTAAAAATAAATAAATATAAAAGTCTCCTAACGCTGAGGCACTTGTGGGGAGAGAGAGAAGGGAATCATTTTAATGGCCAAATGAAAAAGAAGGTCTAAAGACAGGCTTGCTAGGTCTTCCTGATGTTCTAGACTTGCACTGTCTGATGAGGTACCTATTAGCCATATGTGGCTATTGAACACTTAAAATGTGGCTATTCCAAATTGAGATGTGCTATAAGTATAAACGTATATACTGCATTTTCAAGGAGTTAGTATGAAAAAAAGGATTGTAAATTATTTCACTAATAATGTTTTTAAACTGACTACATGTTGAGATGATAACATGTTGGATATAATAGATAAAATAAATGTATTATTAAAATTAATTTCACTTTTTAAACTTTTAAAAAATGTAGTCACCAGAAAATTTAAAATTATATATAAGGCTCACATATTTCTACTGGACAGCAATCAAATATCACCAAACACTTTATTTAAAAGGCTGACATTTACTATTACTCACTCATTCACTTATTCCAATGTGATATTGAATGCTTACTCAGTTCTTGAATAGTTCTTGTGAAAGAGAAAGAAAAGGAGTTTTAGAGGCACAATGACTTGCTACTTACCAACTGTGTGACCTTGAACAAATTACTTAACCTCTCTAAACTTCAGTTTTCTCATAAATAAAACCCTATGGCTTAAGGTTGTTGAAGGCCTTGACATAATCTATTGTCATATTTCATCAAATCTAAGATGCCACTGATTGGAATCACACCATCATTTTGTGTAACACAGAGGAAAAACACATATCATCAATTAAATTACAACATACTGCTAAGTCACCAGTGGTCTCAAGATACCTCCCAATTTCGAAGGTGTCAAAATGTGAAAAACGTATCACACTGTTCTTTTAACTATTGACTTACAGATAAATATCTATTGAAAGAGTGAAAGTCCATCTTCTCCATTTGACTGTGAGCTACTCAAGGACAGATGCTGAGTCTAAATCACCTCTCTTGTTCCCAAACAAGGTCTGGCACAGAGTAGTCATTTAATCCATTTTTTTTTTTGGTCAATTTATCTCTTTATTTTTAATGTAACATTTGTTCAATTTATGGAACTAATTTTTTCTAACATCTTTATTGGAGTATAATTGCTTTACAATGTTGTGTTAGTTTCTGCTGTATAACAAACTGAATCAGCTATATGTGTACATATATCCCCATATCCCTTCCCTCCTGCGTCTCCCTCCCACCTTCCATATCCCACCCCTCTAGGTGGTCACAAAGCACCAAGCTGATCTCCCTGTGTGATGCAGCTGCTTCCCACTAGCTATCATTTCTTCCCCACTTGCTCTATGCCAGGTACTGGGGAGGCAGAGATGAAGTAGATTAGGTCCTGGCCCTCTAGGAGCTCCAAGTTTGGTAACAACAACAAAAAATGCAAAAAATAATCATAACTACTGTTCGTTGAGCTCTTACTATGTAAAAGCAATTTATGATTATATTCAATATATCTTTTGCCATCACTTAACTCTTAAAATGAGTCTTTATTTTTAAGGTGAGTTTCTTATTTTTATCCATTCAGATTATCTCTGTCTTTTAATTGGTGTATTTAGTCCATTCACATTGTAAGTTATTATTGATATCGTTGAATTAATATCTATAATATTTGTAAGTTTTCTATTTGTTGCACTTGTTCTTTATTTCTTTTTTTCCTTTTCCCCTCTTATTTTACCTATTCTGGTTTTAATGGAACATTTTATATTGGGCACTTTATATGATTTAATTTTCTCTTTTCTCTTATATCAATTATACTTTAAAAAAAATTAGTGGTTCAGATTTTGAACAACTAATCTAAGTCCACTTTCCACTAATCTAAGCTGAATTAATTTACAACTTATCTACGTCCAGACCTGGGGTGACTCTCACAACTAATTTGCAGCAAATACACTTTCAAATAGCACTATACCACTTTCATGTTCAGTGCAAGTACCTTAGAGTATTCCCAAATCTCCCCACCCTTCCCTTATAACATTGCTGTCATTCATTTCACTTTTCTATATGCTATAATAGTGACACAGTACATGGTCACTAGCATCACTTTAAACAGTATTATATCAATTCAGAGTAAAAAAGATTCTATTTTACCTTCATTTATTCCTTCTACATTGCTCTTCATTTCTTTATGTGCATCCAAGTTTCTGACCTATATTTTACTTCTTCTTGCAGAGAAAATCTGCTGGCAATTAATTCCCTCAGTTCTTGTTTGTCTGAGAGTCTTCATTTCTCATTTACTTTCAAAAGATAATTTTGCTGGATAGAATTCTAGGTTCATGTTTTTTTTTTCTCTCAACACACTAAATTATTCACTCCACTCTCTTCTTGCTTGCATGGTTTTGGATGAGAATTCTGGTGTAATTATTATCTTTGTTCCTCTATACGTAAGGTATTCTTTCTATCACACTATCCCTCACTTCCTGGCGCCTTTCAAGATTTTCTCTTTGTCTTTGGTCTTCTGCATTTTGAGTATGATATGTCTAGCTGTGCATTTGGGGGGTATTTACTTCATTGGATAAGATCTCTGTGCTTCTTGGATCTGTGGTTCAGTGTTTGTTATTAATTTTGGAAAGTTACCAGCTATTAATATTTCAAATATTTCTTCTGCTCCATTCTTTCTTTCTTCTCCTTCTGGTATTACAAGTAAGCATATCTTATAACTTTTGATATTCTCTCATTGTTCTTGGATACTCTGATTTGCTTTTTTCTCTTTGCATTTTAATCTGTGTTAAGAAAAAATAAACAAAATTCAACTGAATAAACTTGAAGATCTAATTTGTATTATTAAGCAATTAATGATTCGAGCAGTCTCCCATCTAACAACTAGGAGGGCACCTTGAAGAGCTATGCAAAATGGGAGTCTATTATGAAAAAGAGGATGGCGCAAAGACATCATTAGCAAAAGAAAGGAAGGGGTTATTCTGGGTCAGGAAATCTTCTTTTGGAGGGAACAACATGGGTTTTTATTGTGCAGATTGCCTCTTCTTCCTCTGGGGGATAGAGATGGCTCATATGACAGGTTGCCTAATTGGTGCTGACCAGAAAATTCCAGACTGGTTGATTAGGATCATATTTCTGGGGAAGGTGGAAACTGCAATTAGATTAGGTATTAAATCTAGGTTTGGTATCATGGGCCTTAACGCAAGTGATGCCATTTTGGGCCTGTGATTTTCTTTGTAATAACTCCCCCATTTTGATGAGTCTCTGAGCTTAACAAAGAGATGTGGTCAAGATTTAAGGCATTAGCATCATTCTCAGCTGCCACTCTGCAGCTTTGTTGATCTTTGATGTGTTATTCATTGGTCATGATGTTTTTGCTTAACCCCATGACATTCACAGATCACAGTTCCAGGTTCATAATCCTTAAATTGGGTTACTCTCTTTGTTTCTTTTTTGATGTTCCAGACTTAGGGAGATCATTTGTCTGGTGGTTAGTGGCTGTGAACATGCATTTAAAGCTTTTGAGAGCATATAACATGCCATGGGTCCCAAGATACATCAAAGAAAGACCCCATTGAAGGAGTCATCCTTTTAAGCCAAGTGGCTTGCTCAATGGTCTTATGTAACTGACTTTCAACTTCCCCAGAAGTGTTGCTCTAGTTAGAGCATGTGGTGTTGACCACAACACAGACACCTCCTTGCCCAGCTAAAAGATAATCAAGGGCTACCCTATTATCAAGAACAACCTTAGCCAGAGTGTCTAAGGATCTTTGCTGGGCAACTAATGCTTTAGCAGTGATTCTGCAATACTTTCAAGAGTTAAGTCAGACAGAGAAAGGCAAATGCTGTATGATATCACTTATATGTGGAATCTAAAAAATAATACAATTGGAGGTATAAAATAGGCTCACACTTATAGAAAATAAACTTGTGGTGACAAAAAGGGAGAGGGAAGGGAGGAGGGACAAATTAGGGCCATGAGATCAACAGATACAAACTACTATTTATAAAATAGATAAGCAACAAGGATATACTGTATAGTACAGGGAACTATAACCATTATCTTGTAATAACCTATAACGGAGTATAATCTGCAAAAATGCTGA
Source organism: Balaenoptera musculus (assembly GCF_009873245.2). Classification (NCBI taxonomy): domain Eukaryota; kingdom Metazoa; phylum Chordata; class Mammalia; order Artiodactyla; family Balaenopteridae; genus Balaenoptera; species Balaenoptera musculus. Next base: position 54,019,311 of record NC_045806.1, on the reverse strand, counting down.
ATCACTATGCTGAGCACTACAAACTAATATAATATTGTAAATCTACTATACTTAAATAAATAAATAAATAAATGCAATATGTTATCTTGGATTGGATTCTTCATTAGAGGAAAAAAAGCTATAAAGTATATAATTGAGTTAATTGTCAAAATTGCAATATGAGAATATTCACACACACATATGTATAACAACATAAATATGTGTATATGTGCTATACACATAAAATGATAAAACAAATGTAGCAGAAAGTTAATAAACTGATTATACTTGTTGAAAAAAAGGAGCTAAAGAGAGGCTTCTGAGTATATTCTCATTTGCATTTACTCCTTTTTTAAAATGTTTTAATTTATTTAGTTTTTAATGATTTACAATGTTGTGTTATTTTCGGGTGTACAACAAAGTGAATCTGTTATACATATACATATATCCACTCTTTTTTTAGATTCTTTTCCAATATAGGTCATTAAAGATTATTGGGTAGAGTTCCCTGTGCTATACAGTAGGTCTTTATTAGATATCTATTTTATATATAGTAATGTGTATGGGTCAATCCCAATCTTCAAATTTATCCCTCCCCCTCCTTACCCCCAAGTAACTAACTGTAACCGAGTCCAAGCTCGCTCTGCTCGCCCCATGACAGGCCAATAAATCGGAGATGAGGTGTTGAGGCAAAGAATACGACTTTATCGGAAAGCCAGCAGACTGAGAAGATGGCAGACTACAATCTCAAAATAATTGGGGGTTTGAATGCCAGTTTCTTTTATAGCACAGAGAGGGGGAGGAGATGAGGAAGTAAAGTAAAAAGGCCATAAGATTTGCAAATATCCCCTGGAATGGCCAGCCTCAGGGAGGGGATGTATTAATTTCTTCTTTCTTGCAGCCATCCACAAGTGGACAGGGTCTGGATGTTTCCCTAAACAAAGGCACTTTGGTTTAACATTCAGGCAGGGGGCAGCGTTCCCTGAGGCAGGCCATTATATATAGACAGTATCCTTTTAGTGAACAAAAGCAATGGGAAGTAAAGGTTAAAGTAAACGAAACAGATTCAACATGTAGTCAGATTTGGCTCTTCCCTGTTACAATTCCCCACTGTCAATGTCCATTTCACAATCTTGTGGGAAAAGAGGTGACGACCATTCTAATTGCTTTGTTAGACGGATCTTTCTGGGAGTGTCTGCCATCCGTGCCAGTGTTCCAAACCTTGTTTCTTTTGTTCCTCTCTGGAAAGTGTCTCCTTTACACCTGTAGACTTAAAAACATATTCACAACCTAAAAGTTGAGAGTTATGATTTATTCGGTGGGAATTTTGAGGGCTTCAAGCCCAGGAGGCAGCATCTCAAGTTAAGGAATTTAGCACTTTTCTATGTATGGGAAGATGCAAGAGTCTGGACTCACTGAAATCACTCTCTTGATATGCACCTCAGCTATCTGGGCCTGTATCCTGTATTCTCATATCCTGAGTTTTCTCAGGGCTCATCGGCTTTTGTTGGAGGGCTATGTGGAGGAAATATTCCATTTCTCAGATCCTCTCCTCTTAGTCAGGATTTTGACCAATATTTGGGAGATATTTCATGATCAAATTTTGTCCCTTGGCACTGGTAGCCTCATCCCAGATCAGGCGAAAATTCATGATATGCCAATCCAGGTGCTAGTTTTGGATCAGGCCCTATGGATAATTAAAGATTCTCTGGATCCACTAATTAATTATGATCCAGAAGACATTTTCCCTCGTTGCTTCTTCCCATACCTAGAATCACACTATTACAATTATTTTATGTTATAAATGTGATCTATTTCCTCAGGATGTTAAGCCAGAGAAGTTTTGTTGGAAGCCTGGTTACACACTGGGTACTGTAAGAGACAACAATCTTATAAAATAGACAAGATATAAGTAATGCAGCTAGTAACATTGACAAAGACATAGTGCAGCAGGGAGACACAAAGCACAAACAATTTGGAAACAAAGAACAATGATTAGTATAATTACTTATAATCCAATTGCAATAGCGAGCAACCAAAGGTACCATAACAGATTTAATGAGACATCCGCAGTTTCACTGTACCAGCCACGTGTACTTAGACATACATGGCTTAATCTTTGAGACAAGCATATGTTACAGGCAGTATCAACCAGGTAGAGAGAAGAAAATAAATGTTTCAATTCTGCTTACAAAGGTATAATTTACCAAATTACTGTAAGTCATAATTAGTTTAAGGGGAAGGTTTTCCTTAAATCTGTGGAAAACACAGATTTAAACCAGTCATTTTTCAGATAGAAACCATAAAAATAACCATATTCACAAGTTTACTCAGTCCTATGTGACTAATCCTTTTCGTTAACAGCTTTAGGAAGCCACCAGGTTTCCCTTTAGAATTTTTCAATTTCTTACCCAGTTCAGCATTATGGTCTGAAAGCCAGAAACTTGTATTTATCCAAAGGTCCTTTCCATAAATCTTCCTGAAGAGGAAGCAGTTTAGCAAAGGCATCAATCAGAGTGAAACCATAACTGTCTATAATGACGAAAGACTTAGGAAGGCACGTTTAAATCTGATTACAATGTAATTGACAAAGCAACTTGGTTGCTGCTGTGACATGCAACACTTTCAGATAATAACTAGAATTATGACTGATAACATTTTACCAGGACATACCAAATTTTAGGAACTCCATATAATCTGTAGAATACCTGTATCATTTGGCATACAATGTAACCTAAGAAGATTTATTGCTTATTTGACAACACTTCCCGTGTAATTCAACATACCAAGTCAACCTAATTAGTTAATATCTCTTTGGGGTGTTTCAGGGGCCCTTTGAAGCACCCCAAAGTTAGCTAGAGGTCAAAGGAACTTCATTATAATTTGATTTGGGAAGTTTTGTCCGAAAAATAAGAAAAGGGTTAAAAACAGTCAGGTAGGATCACATGTCACTGTGAAACAATAGTTATTCAGTTAGCCAAAGTAACAACAAAAGATTTCAAAGGCAAGTACAGAACAGATCTCTTAAAAGGTAGAAAAACTTAAAATCTGGTATCAAAAGCAGTCCAAAATCTTAAGAAACCTTGTCTTCTTAACAGAGAGAAAAGCGAAATTCAGGTTTTGCACCAGCTTACTTTTAAAATTTATTTACTCAATTCAACTTAGTCAATCCTGACCACGTACAGAACTCTTTTTTTCAGGGTCCACTTTCCATAAAGCTTCTGTCACTTATTTTAGCACAATTCTGACTTTCAAGTGGTCAAATATCTGGAGAGACTAATTTTAGATAGACCTTCCTAAAAGATAAGTATTTTAAAAAGTTCACCTAAAGCTCTTATTTCATTTGCATTTTCTTTCCTTAAAAGTTTCTTCACATCAGGTTATTTCCTTGCTGACAAATTTGCAATAGATATAACAAGATTTTATTTAGCTTATATTAAACCTAGGCACAATAAAAGTATTATACTTAATGTTGATGACTCTAACAGCATGTCTATATTAATTAGATCAACAAACGAACATTAATACCAGGTCTTAATTAATACTGAATATTTCCCAGTTCACATGAACCTGAAGCTCATTTAGCTCAATTTCTCTTGTATTTAGAATAGTTTGGTTTGTAAGTGCTCACTTTTCTTTAAGCCAATTAAATAGAGCTCATCCACAAATCAACCTCAGCAATGTTATCCAAAGACAAAGACACATACAAGGACACAAACATACAGAGACGTCATAGTTGTCATTTCCAAATTTCAGCAGGGAGTCAGGTACAGCCATGTGAAACCCATCAGTTTACAAAAAGAGGTTGGATTCAAATTAGGTTTCTGACAGATGGAAAAAATCAAACTCACTTGTCTAGATGGCTGAATTTTTACAGAAAAGACACTTAGGTTTTTTATTTATCCTTGATAAGTCAATTTCTAAATTACTTTACCCTCTTTTAAGAAGATGCATTTTAAAAAGATGGCAGAGATGAGGGTTCCTGAGAAGACCAGAAAGGACATTTGCATCTCAAAGATACAGGCAAGTTATTCCTAGGATGACTTTGTTTCCCCTTTGTTTAATATTTACAAGCCTCTTAAGATAAACCCTCCTTAAGGGAGGGTTTGGGGAGTGGTATCTATTGGAGAGTCAATCAACTCGTTCCCCACTGTCAAAGTTCCCTGGGGCTCCTGTGGGGAAATTAGAATCGGACGCCTCAGGTCCAAGGGCGTCGCCTGGCCTCTTATAGGTTGTCAGCACAAGGGAAATTGCCCTGCTGTGGAAGTGGCTCCTGGTCCAAATTGGGTGGCCTGTGGAGTCTTAGATGGTGATACTAAATCAGGCTCCTGTGCTCTGGGGGTTAACATAGAAACTTCTATTTGATTCCCATGGGTAAGGGAAACAGGTGGTGGTGAATATGATGATGGCATGGGGGGAGCAGTTGGAACAACTGCCAGTGCAGCCTGCTCTTTTGCAAAACATTTCTAACTGCAAGACCATATAATTGAGTGAGCCATTCAGGGGCCATCACTCTTCTGATCTTAAATATTGGGTCCACACTGTATTACAATAGTACATCATGTCTTTCTTAGTCATAGGCTTGTGGCTATGTTTCACCCATTTATCTAATATATGCCCCAAAGGGCTCTCCTTTGGGATAGATGGAGTATTTCCCATTTTTATAAGTTTGATAACACCAACATACAAAAAGACACAAACAAATTTCAACAAAAAAGGCCCCAAAAATTCTAGCATTGATGCACACAAAACCAAAACAAGACCAAGATGAAAACCGGTTCCCGAATCAGGTAGACTTACCCTACAAAAACAATGAACTAGCTCCCAAATTGGGTAGACTTACTCTACAAAACCAATGAACTAGTTCCCAACGAACCGATTCCAAATCAGGTAGAGTCCAACAACAATTCCCCTTCCAACATGGTACCCCAATCAAATAAATTGGCTTATCCCATAAAGGAAAAGCCCAACTTGAGAGAGGAATATGTTTCTGGTGTGCACCCTGGAGTGACTTACCCTACAAAATCGAGTCTGTCGACTTGCAACACAAAAGGATACGCATAAAAAACAAGACCGAGACCAAAACCAATGAACTGGTTACAGAATTGGGTAGACTTACCCTACAAAATCGAGCCCGTCAACTCACAGAAGGTGGTCAGTTCCTTGTTTCAACTGCCAAGTGCTGGGGTAACTGGTGCCACATCAGGGAATTTTGAAGGGAAGATCCTTAAGACAAATGATCCCTGCAGCTGCTAGGGCCTTGCCCCAATGTTCCCTGACCGGGGCTGGCTAGCCACAAGCAGCAAGCCTCCTGGCTGGCTAAGCCAAATTTGTTACCGAGTCCAAGTTCTCTCTGCTCGCCGCATGACAGGCCAATAAATCCGAGATGAGGTGTTGAGGCAAGGAATACTTTATTCGGAAAGTTGGTAGACCAAGAAGATGGCAGACTACAGTCTCAAAATAACCATCTTATCGGGGGTTTGGATGCCAGTTTCTTTTATAGCATAGAGAGGGGGAGGAGATGAGGAAGTAAAGTAAAAAGGCCATAAGATTTGCAAATATCCCCTGGAATGGCCAGCCTCAGGGAAGGGATGTGTTAATTTCTTCTTTCTTGCAACCATCCACAAGTGGACAGGGTCTGGATGTTTCCCTAAACAAAGGCACTTTGGTTTAACATTCAGACAGAGGAGCAGGGTTCCCCAAGGCAGGCCATTATATATAGACAGTATCCTTTTAGTGAACTAAAGCAATGGGAAGCAAAGGTTAAAGTAAAAGAAACTGATCCAACATGTAGTCAGATTTGGCTCTTGCCAGTTACATAACAATAAGTTTATTTTCTACCTCTGTAACTCTATTTCTGTTTTGCAAATAAGTTAATTTGTATCATTTTTTTAGATTCTACATATAAGTGATCTCATATGATATTTGTCTTTCTCTGTTTGACTTACTTCACTTAGTATGTTAATCTCTAGATCCATCCATGTTGCTGTAAATGACATTATTTCATCCCTTTTTATGGCTGAGTAATATTCCATTGTGTATATGTACCACATCTTCTTTATCTATTCCTCTGTTGATGGACATTTAGGTTGCTTCCATGTCCTGGTTATTATTGTAAATAGTGCTGCAATGAGCCTTGGAGTGCATGTATCTTTTCAAATTATGGTTTTCTCTGTGTATATGCCCAGGAGTGGGATTGCTGGATCATACAGTAGTCCTATTTTTAGTTTTTAAAGGAAACTCCATACTGTTCTCCATAGTGGCTGTACCAGTTTACATTTTCACCAACAGTGTAGGAGAGTTCCTTTTTCTCCACACCCTCTCCTGAATTTATTGTTTGTAGATTTTTTGATGATGACCATTCTGACCAATGTGAGGTAATACCTCATTATACTTTTGATTTGCTTTTCTCTAATAATTAGTGATGTTGAGCATCTTTTCATGTGTTTGTTGGCCATCTGTATGTCTTCTTTGGATGCAGCTCAATATCAAAGAAACAAATAACCCAATCAAAAAATGGGTGCATTTACTCCTAACCAGGGAAATATGACTGTGCTAAAGGAAGCTATTCTTGAATTATAAATGCCTCCTCGTATGTTCTTTCTAGAACATTTAGGGGCACAGTTAGATAATCTAAGAGGCATTGCTAGGTTATGTGTCAGCTATCTAAGCATTCATAGGCCCAAGGAGAATGATAACCATCACAGACAAAGACAAATCCTGTCAGGGCACAATATGGTCTCAGGCAGCCTCAGCCTGCAGCAACTTGAAGCAGGATTTTGGTTCCCAGCCAGAGATTGAAGGCAGCCTGCAGCAGTGAGATTGCTGAGTTCTAGCAACTAGACCAGGGGCCAGTGACAAGGACTTCACCCTTCAGCTTTGCAGAAATGAATTCCCACGAAGACAGAAAGCACTGAAACAAGTAAAGTGTTTATTAGGAGGAAAAATAGTACATGTGGATAGACACACAGGCGGACTCAGAAAGAGAGTCACACACTCGTGGTAGTTTATGTCATTTATATAGGGCATTTCTTCCAGTTTCCTTCGGCCAATCTTGCTTTGCCTGGTTCTGAGTCCATATTTGGCATATCTCAGGATCCTCCTATGTGTGTGCACACATTTCTTAGCCAAGATGGATTACAGTGAAGAGACCTATGGGTAGGTTGACATCACTCCCCTATTGATATCCAAGGAGATTTTCTGTGCATGTATAGTTGGGAAGGTCTCCTTGACCTCAAGAACGAGAAATATGTGGTCTCTATCTTTTATCTGGGCAGGGCTCAGCTCCTCCTCCTCTTCATTTTGGAGTATCTGTCCACGGGGGACAAACTCCAGGTGTTCATCCTGGAGCCCATCTATCTCCTGCCTCAAAGCTACTTCCACTAAGATGGCACTGTTAATGGATTTATTCACAAGAATTGCTTCATTTGCCTATTCAAGCCAGGGTGGCAGCCAGCCAGTTAGATTTTCTCCTAACCTGAAGTAAAAAGTTGTTCTAAATTCCAGAGGTTACCCCCATAACAATGGTCTGGGTTATATGAATGTTGGTGTTATCTTTCCAGGCCAATGCTAGAGTAAAGGAATGAAAGAAACGATTTCATGTTTAGCTAAAGTATAAAGTATTGATCTGTTGTCTTGAGTGGAAACAGTCTACCTCTCTCAATGTCAGTTACTTCTTTTACTCCTAAATTTGATTTAGAAGTCTCCAGAGTTTGTACAGGACCAGGTGTCAGTTGGAATCCTCCTTAGTTATGAGGTATGTACCCAAGGCTTAACACTTTCTAGTTTTGTAGCAGTGTCAGTGTTTAGGAGCACTTGGTAAGGTCCCTGCCAAAGGGGCTCGAGGACAGCCTTCACTCCTAGTGATTACAAATCAAAAGAATAGGAGAAAGTTGGAAATGTTAATTTGGTGAGTCATAGCCAGATACTTGAGGAAACTACAAGAATTCAGGATCCAGTCCAGTTTACAGTATGTAACAAAACCTCAAAGACAAAAGAACTAGAATTTAATATCTACAAAGGTTCAAACATAATTTTTCCCTCTACAATTACCCCCATTTCTTACCAAATACAATCACAGTAAAAGAATTTTTTTTTGTAATGAACTTGACCTGATTATTTAAATATGGATAAGAATACTCACTGAGAGTTTCTTAATTCTAGAGGGACAAGGAAGGGAGAAAAAGTAAATGTTTCATCTTTATTCACGAAGTTATAGCTTAGCAAGTTGCTAGCTTAAGAGAAAGATTTATTGAAATCGGGAAAAAAATTAAAGAATCAGTAGTATTTTAAACAAAGTCATAAAAATTATAATTATCCTCATCAGTTCTTTCAGTCTCATGTTATTAATTCTTGTCCTGCTTGAATCCTGTTTTTCCATTAGTTCTCTCAACCTTGCCTGATGATTAAGGGTGATAGGGATAGTGATAATTTTCCAAGAAATTTGCAAGGTTTTTGTTAAGGCTCATATGATTTGCCCAGTGAAGCAGGTGCCTCAATCATTGGAAATTGTGGAAGGTATACCCCAAGTGGAAAACACATTTTCTAATAGTTACTCTACCACTATGAAGACATTGGCCTTGCAATAGGGGAAAGCTTCAGCCCTTCCAGAAAACGTATACACAATAACAAGAACATATGATAACCCATACTAAGTAGCAGTTGAATGAATTCCAGCTGCAGGTGTAAAAGTGTCCAGAGGGAGGCCTCTAGGGACAAAAATTGTTTTTCTTAAATGCACTGTGGTGGGTGAAGTAACATAAAAAACAAAAATTGAGGTTTGTCAGGGAGCCAAGAAGAACCAAGTGGTCATCTTGGGTTTCACACAGCCCTGACTCTTAGTTTAATTTATAGCCATTGTTTACCCAACCTAATTTTTCTGATTCAGGAGCAGACTGTTGCCATGTTACAAGGACATCAGAATGGCAAAAGTTTGGTAATGAGGGTTTATTTTTTGCAGAAGCAGAACAGACTTCATCTACATGTGCTACAATCTTTATAGATTCTGTTGCTGCCACCTTTACATAAAAGCCAGCAAGGGCATTTCCCTGATACTCAGGTTCAGTTCTTTTAGTGTGAGCCTCAATTTTGATGATGGCAATTTCAGAAGGTAAAAAAATAGCAGGAAAAATGTTATTTACTTATTGCCCATTTCTGATTGGGCTCCCAGAGGACGTCATACAACAATTTAAGATAATAAACTAGAATTACAAGTGAAAACATTATACCAGAACATATCAGATTTCTAAGAATTTCACACAATTTCTAGAATATTTGTATTAATAACATATATCTACACAAATATAATCAAAGTTTAGCATCATTTATTTGACAATGCTTCTCATGCAATTTAATGTACCAAATATGCCTAATTAGTTTAATACCTCCCTTTTTATAAGGAGAGAGAACACTCTTTTGAAATGTTCCAGGAATCCTCTAGAAAATTTCAAAGTTAGTTTGTGGTCAAAATACCTCAATTACAATTTGATTTTGGAAAGTTTGCCAAAAATAAATTAAAAAGTTTTAAAACACTTGCCTAAATAGGATCACAGATAATTATGAAACTTAATAATTATCTACTAGCAAAACTTAGCTCTCTTAGTATTAAGAGGACTCAGTTTACTTAAGTAATCAAAGACCCAATTAAGACACCATAAAACAAAAAATTATTTTGATTAAACACAGAAATTTTGCTTTCTAGGCAGATTACTTCAAAGGTAAAGAAAAACCTTTCATAATCTCTTATTATCAAGAGCAGATCAATAGTCCAAAAAACGGACCTGGAGAGAAGATGGCGGAAGAGTAAGACGCGGAGATCACCTTCCTTCCCACAGATACAGTAGAAATACATCTACACGTGGAACTGCTCCTACAGAACACCCACTGAACGCTGGCAGAAAACGTCAGACCTCCCAAAAGGCAAGAAACTCCCCAAGTACTTGGGTAGTGCAGAAGAAAAAATAAATAACAGAGACAAAAGAATAGGGACGGGACCTGCATCAGTGGGAGGGAGCCGTGAAGGAGGAAAGGTTTCCACTCACTAGGAAGCCCCTTCGCGGGCAGAGACTGCGGGTGGCAGAGGGGGGAAGCTTCGGAGCCACGGAGGAGAGCACAGCCACAGGGGTGCGGAGGGCAAAGCGGAGAGACTCCTGCACAGAGGCTCGGCGCCGAGCAGCACTCACCAGCCTGAGAGGCTTGTCTGCTCACCCGCCGGGGCGGGCGGGGCTGGGAGCTGAGGCTTGGGCTTCGGTCGGATCGCAGGGAAAGGACTGGGGTTGGCGGCATGAACACAGCCTGAAGGGGTTAGTGCACCACAGCTAGCCAGGAGGGAGTCCAGGAAAAAGTCTGCAGCTGCCAAAGAGGCAAGAGACTTTTTCTTCCCTCTTTGTTTCCTGGTGCGCAAGGAGAGGGGATTCAGAGCGCCGCCTAGACGAGCGCCAGAGACGGGCGCGAGCCGCGGCGATAAGCATGGATCCCACAGCAACAGGGGCGCAGAGGAAAAAACGGAGAGATTCCCGCACAGAGGCTCGGTGCCGAGCAGCGCTCACCAGCCCGAGAGGCTTGTCTGCTCACCCGCCGGGGCGGGCGGGGGCTGGGAGCTGAGGCTCGGGCTGCGTTCGGATCGCAGGGAGAGGACTGGAGTTGGCGGCATGAACACAGCCTGAAGGGGTTAGCGCACCACAGGTGGCTGGGAGAGAGTCCGGGAAAAAGTCTGCAGCTGCCGAAGAGGCAAGACACTTTTTCTTGCCTCTTTGTTTCACGGCGCGCAAGGAGAGGGGATTCAGACACTGCCTAAATAAACTCCAGAGACGGGCGCGAGCCGCGGTGAACAGCGCGGGCCCCAGAGACGGGCGTGAGATGCTAAGGCTGCTGCTGCCGCCACCAAAAAGACTGTGTGTGAGCACAGGTCACTCTCCACACCGCCCCTCCTGGGAGCCGGTGCAGCCCGCCACTGCCAGGGTCCCATGATCCGGGGACAACTTTCCCTGGAGAATGCACGGAGTGCCTCAGGCTGGTGCAACGTCACGCCGGCCTCTGCCGCCGCAGGCCTGCCCCGCCTCCTCTGTATCCCTCCCTCCCCCCGGCCTGAGTGAGCCAGAGCCCCCGAAGCAGCTACTCCTTTAACCCCGTTCTGTCTGGGCAGGGAACAGATGCCCTCAGGCGAACTACACGCAGAGGCGGGTCCAAATCCAAAGCTGAACCCCGGGAGCTGTGCGAACAAAGAAGAGAAAAGGAAATCTCTCCCAGCAGCCTCAGAAGCAGTGGATTAAAACTCCACAAACAACTTGATGTGCCTGCATCTGTTGAATACCTGAATAGACAATGAATCATCCCAAATTCAGGAGGTGGACTTTGGGAGCAGGATATATTAATTTTTCCCCTTTTCCTTTTTTTGTGAGTGTATATGTATATGCATCTGGGTGAGATTTTGTCTGTATAGCTTTGCTTTATAATAGCTTTATTTTACTTCACTATATTATATCCTCTTTCTTTCTTTCTTTCTTTCTATTTTTTCTCCCTTTTACTCTGAGCCATGTGGATGAAAGGCTCTTGGTGCTCCAGCCAGGCATCAGGGCCGTGCCTCTGAGGTGGGAGAGCCAACTTCAGGACACTGGTACACAAGAGACCTCCCAGCTCCACGTAATACCAAACGGCGTAAATCTCTCAGAGATCTCCATCTCAACATCAAGACCCAGCTTCACTCAACGACCAGCAAGCTACAGTGCTGGACACCCTATGCCAAACAACTAGCAAGACAGGAACACAGCCCCATCCATTAGCAGAGAGGCTGCCTAAAATCATAATAAGGCCACAGACACCCCAAAATACACCACCAGACATGGACGTGCCCACCAGAAAGACAAGATCCAGCCTCATCCACCAGAACTCAGGCACCAGCTCCCTCCACCAGGAAGCCAACACAACCCACTGAACCAACCTCAGCCACTGGGGACAGATACCAAAAACAACGGGAACTACGAACCTGCAGCCTGTGAAAAGGAGACCCCAAACACAGTAAGATAAGCAAAATGAGACGACAGAAAAACACACAGCAGATGAAGGAGCAGGGTCAAAACACACCAGACCTAACAAATGAAGAGGAAATAGGTAGTCTACCTGAAAAAGAATTTAGAATAATGATAGTAAGGATGATCCAAAATCTTGGAAATAGAATAGACAAAATGCAAGAAACATTTAACAAGGACGTAGAAGAACTAAAGAGGAACCAAGCAACGATAAAAAACACAATAAATGAAATTAAAAATACTCTAGATGGGATCAATAGCAGAATAACTGAGGCAGAAGAACGGATAAGTGACCTGGAAGATAAAATGGTGGAAATAACTACTGCAGAGCAGAATAAAGAAAAAAGAATGAAAAGAACTGAGGACAGTCTCAGAGACCTCTGGGACAACATTAAACGCACCAACATTCGAATTATAGGGGTCCCAGAAGAAGAAGAGAAAAAGAAAGGGACTGAGAAAATATTTGAAGAGATTATAGTTGAAAACTTCCCTAATATGGGAAAGGAAATAGTTATTGAAGTCCTGGAAGCACAGAGAGTCCCATACAGGATAAATCCAAGGAGAAACACGCCAAGACACATATTAATCAAACTGTCAAAAATTAAATATAAAGAAAACATATTAAAAGCAGCAAGGGAAAAACAACAAATAACACACAAGGGAATCCCCATAAGGTTAACATCTGATCTTTCAGCAGAAACTCTGCAAGCCAGAAGGGAGTGGCAGGATATACTTAAAGTGATGGAGGAGAAAAACCTACAACCAAGATTACTCTACCCAGCAAGGATCTCATTCAGATTTGATGGAGAAATTAAAAACTTTACAGACAGGCAAAAGCTGAGAGAGTTCAGCACCACCAAACCAGCTTTACAACAAATGCTAAAGGAACTTCTCTAGGCAAGAAACACAAGAGAAGGAAAACACCTACAATAACAAACCCAAAACATTAAAGAAAATGGGAATAGGAACATACATATCGATAATTACCTTGAATGTAAATGGATTAAATGCTCCCACCAAAAGACACAGACTGGCTGAATGGATACAAAAGCAAGACATGTATATATGCTGTCTACAAGAGACCCACTTCAGACCTAGAGACACATACAGACTGAAAGTGAGGGGATGGAAAAAGATATTCCATGCCAACGGAAATCAAAAGAAAGCTGGAGTAGCAATTCTCATATCAGACAAAATAGACTTTAAAATAAAGACTATTACAAGAGACAAAGAAGGACACTATATAATGATCAAGGGATCGATCCAAGAGGAAGGTATAACGATTGTAAATATTTATGCACCCAACATAGGAGCACCTCAATACATAAGGCAAATACTAACAGCCATAAAAGGGGAAATCGACAGCAACACAATCATAGTAAAGGACTATAACACCCCACGTTCACCAATGGACAGATCATCCAAAATGAAAATAAATAAGGAAACACAAGCTTTAAATGATACATTAAACAAGATGGACTTAATTGATATTTATAGGACATTCCACCCAAAAACAACAGAATACACATTTTTCTCAAGTGCTCATGGAACAAGACAAGCTTTTGACAAAATTCAACACCCATTTATGATAAAAGCCCTGCAGAAAGCAGGCATAGAGGGAACTTTCCTCCACATAATAAAGGCCATATATGACAAACCCAAAGCCAACACCATCCTCAATGGTCAAAACCTGAAATTATTTCCACTAAGATCAGGAACAAGACAAGGTTGCCCACTCTTACCACTATTATTCAAAATAGTTTTGGAACTTTTAGCCACAACAATCAGAGAAAAAAAAGAAATAAAAGGAATCCAAATCGGGAAAGAAGAAGTAAAGCTGTCACTGTTTGCAGATGACATGATACTATACATAGAGAATCCTAAAGATGCTACCAGAAAACTCCTAGAGCTAATCAATGAATTTGGTAAAGTAGCAGGATACAAAATTAATGCACAGATGTCTCGTGCATTTCTATACACTAATGACGAAAAATCTGAAAGTGAAATTAAGAAAACACTCCCGTTTACCATTGCAACAAAAAGAATAAAATATCTAGGAATAAACCTACCTAAGGAGACAAAAGACCTGGATGCAGAAAATTATAAGACACTGATGAAAGAAATTAAAGATGATACAAATAGATGGAGAGATATACCATGTTCTTGGATTGGAAGAATCAACATTGTGAAAATGACTCTACTACCCAAAGCAATCTACAGATTTAATGCAATCCCTATCAAACTACCACTGGCATTTTTCACAGAACTAGAACAAAAAATTTCACAATTTGTATGGAAACACAAAAGACTCCGAATAGCCAAAGCAATCTTGAGAACGAAAAATGGAGCTGGGGGAATCAGGCTCCCTGACTTCAGACTATATTACAAAGCTACAGTAATCAAGACAGTTTGGTACTGGCACAAAAACAGAAATATAGATCAATGGAACAGGATAGAAAGCCCAGAGGTAAACCCACGCACATATGGTCACCTTATCTTTGATAAAGGAGGCAAACATATACAGTGGAGAAAAGACAGCCTCTTCAATAAGTGGTGTTCGGAAAACTGGGCAGATACATGTAAAAGTATGAAATTAGAACACTCCCTGACACCATGCACAAAAATAAACTCAAAATGGATTAAAGACCTAAGTGTAAGGCCAGACACTCTCAAACTCTTAGAGGAAAACATAGGCAGAACACTCTATGACATACATCACAGCAAGATTCTTTTTGACCCAGCTCCTAGAGAAATGGAAATAAGAACACAAATAAACAAATGGGATCTAATGAAACTTAAAAGCTTTTGCACAGCAAAGGAAACCATAAACAAGACCAAAAGACAACCCTCAGAATGGGAGAAAATATTTGCAAATGAAGCAACTGACAAAGGATTAATCTCCAAGATTTACAAGCAGCTCATGCAGCTCAATAACAAAAAAACGAACAACCCAATCCAAAAATGGGCAGAAGACCTAAATAGCCATTTCTCCAAAGAAGATATACAGATTGCCAACAGACACATGAAAGAATGCTCAACATCATTAATCCTTAGAGAAATGCAAATCAAAACTACAATGAGATATCATCTCACACCGATCAGAATGGCCATCATCAAAAAATCTAGAAACAATAAATGCTGGAGAGGGTGTGGAGGAAAGGGAACACTCTTGCACTGCTGGTGGGAATGTAAATTGATACAGCCACTATGGAGAACAGTATGGAGGTTCCTTAAAAAACTACAAATAGAACTACCATACGACCCAGCAATCCCACTACTGGGCATATACCCTGAGAAAACCATAGTTCAAAAAGAGTCATGTACCAAAATGTTCATTGCAGCTCTGTTTACAATAGCCAGGACATGGAAGCAACCTAAATGTCCATCGACAGATGAATGGATAAAGAAGATGTGGCACATATATACAATGGAATATTACTCAGCCATAAAAAGAAATGAAATGGAGGTATTTGTAATGAGGTGGATGGAGTTAGAGTCTGTCATACAGAGTGAAGTAAGTCAGAAAGAGAAAAACAAATACAGTATGCTAACACATATATATGGAATCTAAGGAACAAAAAAAAAAAAGGTCATGAAGAACCTAGTGGCAAGATGGGAATAAAGACACAGACCTACTAGAGAATGGACTTGAGGATATAGGGAGGGGGAGGGGTGAGATGTGACAGGGTGAGAGAATGTCATGGACATATATACACTACCAAATGTAAAATAGATAGCTAGTGGGAAGCAGTCGCATAGCACTGGGAGATCAGCTCGGTGCTTTGTGACCACCTAGAGGGGTGGGATGGGGAGGGTGGGAGGGAGGGAGATGCAAGAGGGAAGAGATATGGGAACATATGTATATGTATAACTGATTCACTTTGTTATAAAGCAGAAACTAACACACCATTGTAAAACAATTATACTTCAGTAAAGATATTTAAAAAAAAAAAGAAATAGTCCAAAAAACATTATCCTTTTAGCAAATGAAAGGAAATTAACTTATTGTTTTACGCAAGTACATTACTGATATTAAAGCTTAATTTATTATTATTTTTTTAAATTGAAGTGTAGTTAATTCACAATGTTGTGTTAGATTCTGAAGTATGGCAAAGTGATTCAGTTATACATATATATATTCTTTTTTAAAATATTTATTTATTTATTTATTTATCAGCTGCACCGGATCTTAGTTGTGGCATGCAGGATATTTTGTTGTGGCGTGTGGGCTCTTCATTGCAGTGCATGGGCTTCTCTCTAGTTGTGGCATGCAGGCTCCAGAGCGCGTGAGCTCAGTAGTTGTGGCACACATTCTTTAGTTGCCCCACGGCATGTGGGATCTTAGTTCCCTGACCAGGGATTGAACCAGCATCCTCTGCATTGCTAGATGGATTCTTAACCACTGGACCACCAGGGAAGTTCCTATATATATTCTTTTTTCATTACAGGTTATTACAGGATATTGAATATAGGTCTCTGTGCTATACACTAGGACCTTGTTGTTTATCTATTTTATATATAGTAGTTTGTATGTGCTAATCCCAAACTCCTAATTTATCTCTCAACCAACCCCCTTCTCCTTTGGTAACCATAAGTTTGTTTTCTATGTCTGTGAGACTGTTTCTCTTTTGTAAATGAGAAAGCTTAAATTTTGTAACCCTTACAATAACAATTCAATTTAGACAGCTTTATTACACAAGTTAAAATTCTCTTTCTCTCTTTTTTTCTGCATACACTTAGTTTGTCCTTCATTTTCTTGCTTTCCATTCTGAAATAACCAGAAGTTCTAGCTTAGACAAAATTACTCTCATTTTCCTTAACAAAAACACATCTTCATTTCTTGTACCTTTTGTAAATCCAAAAACACATCCTATTTTCCTTGTATATATTATTTCCAGTAGCTTCTATTACATATATTAGAATTTTTAACCCTTAGAAGCCTTAATTTCTAGTGAAAACCACATAACTATGAGCAATATGTCATACTAGCATTTAATTAATTAATTATTTTTGCAACAAAGATAAAATGAATTTATTTGACTAATAAACCCGTGTAGAATAAAAGTTGTTTATCTACATTTCAATCAATGTTGATAACTTTAAAGACATGTCTGTTTTAATCAAACCAACAAACTTAAACTAACTTTTATTTACTGAAGATTATTCCAGAACATGTGAACTTGAAAAGCATTTGGGTTAGTTTCTGTATATATATATACAAACAGCATAAGGACAGATGCAACACAGAGATCTTACTAATGTTTGTAGAGAACACACTTAAGATTTCTCATTTGCTCAATTTCAAAATATTTCTCTCTTTTTTTTTTCTTTCTGAGGAGAAGCTTCTGCCTAAAGTTTGCATTTTCAAAGAAAGGATCTTAGGTCCTAGAGAAGATGGGTGTAGAAAATCTACATTACAAAGGCACATATTAAGTGCAGGACCATTCTGTTTCCAGTATCTTGAATTTTTAAAGCATTTTGAGATGAAGAGGAGAGGTTTGGAGGATTGGCAAAAAGGGCAGGTGAACTTTAAATTTCTAGAGCCACACTTTGGCCCTGAAGACTTTTGCAAGACAAAGACAGTTTTCCCAATTCCCCCAAAGAACTTACAGTCTGAATGACAAAAAGGCTGATCTGCCCTTCCAACTTCATTTTCTCCAATTTTATTTTCTCTAGGTACATAGTTTTATTTTAGCCTAGGGAGAAGGCCTAAAAAATTCCTATCACGTTCTGAATATCAGCTTCCATTTTGCCCAAATTTCTGGTCATAAAGTTATTAAATCCTTTCAAATATCTTGTCAAGGTTCAGCTGGGACAAACAGTAATATTTCTGACAGTATCGAGTAACCCCATTAATTTTAATTTTAGTTTCCTCTTGTTTGTTTAAAAGAATAACATAGCAGTTTACCAAAAACATCAAAAATCCCTCAGAATTTCATCCACTTTGGAAGAGGCCCATATGGGGGCATTTAAACTGATGTTGAAGAATTTCCAAAGTGCCTTTGAGGACAATCTCTTTTCCAGTGTCACAGCTGATTACTTTGGTAATCAACTTTTGTGCCAGTGTTTTGATAATGGACCCTTAGGAGGGTGAAATAGGGAGGCCTAGGTGTTGTTTTAAATCCTATTTGTATATTTAATTTTTCAGTAGCTTTTGGCAATGACTGTTTCAATGAGGTTATTTTAGAACTTTAAAAACTTTTGTAGGCTTCCACATACTAATTAAAATAGGTATTCCATTTTGTTTGTTAGATTTCGGAGCCCTTGCTTTTAGGTGTACTTTTAAAATTATCTTTGGAACATAACTCATAATGGCCATTGTAATTCTAGGTTGTCTTTGGTAAAATCTTACCATCTTCTTAGATACTGCTGCTTTTAGGACGGTAATTGTTAAACATAAAATAAGCAGGTGTGCTGAAAGGTGGTGCACTCAACACTTTGGATATCAATGATCCCATTTCTTTGAGCTAGGGCTTTGGGTTTCTCAGAGCCAAACAAATACCTAAGAGAGATATGCCACAGGGTTGGGAACTGTGGGGTGTTTTACAGTGTGCCTCATTGCATGGAAATTTTCTTGAGGTTGGTGGGTGACGTGGTGTCAATCTAACTCATTTTGTGACCAACTTATCCAATCACAGGAGTCTTCTTGAGATGGCTAGCATTCTAATAACTTTTAAATGCTTGACTCATGCCCACCAATTTTTGCAGCTTTTTCACTTCTGAGATTCCCATTTAGCAATAGCTTTTACCTTATGTGCACATTAACAGAAAGCAGCAGGAACCAAAAAATCTAGAGATTGGGGAAAAGATTTAATCAGCAGACCTCAAAGAATGGATATTGATTCCACACAAATGGAGAAGTGCAGCGGCCACAAACAATTCCCCAACATGGAATCCGGGGAAAGATTCCAAACAAATGCAGAACTGCAGACTAAAGTGTCAGAAGTTCCCAATATGGAATTGAGGAACAAAACCAAGGGCTGGGATTTAAATAATTACTGTGTCCTAAACTGGACCCAGTCCATCCAAGGCATATTCTGGTTTTTAGGTTGGACCCAGTCCAAACCAGGCCAGCAACCATCAACAGTTCCCTATGTGGAATCTGGGGATTGGGAAGAGGAATAAACCAGCTGGCTACAAAGAATAGGGGCTGCAAACTGATTCCAAGAAAATGGAGAACTGCAGCTGTCACCAGCAGTTCTCAACATCAAATCTGGGGAATGATTCCAAGCAAATGGGGAGCTGCAAACATGATACCAAAACCAGAAAAAGATGTCACAAAAAAAGAAAACTACAGGCCAATATCACTGATGAACATAGATGCAAAAATCTTCAACAAAATATTAGCAAACAGAAAACAGAATCCAACAGCACACTAAAAGGATCATACACCATGATCAAGTGGGGTTTATCCCAGGAATGCAAGGATTCTTCAATACATACAAATCAATCAATGTGATACACCATATTAACAAACTGAAGGCTAAAAACCATATGATAATCTCAGTAGATGCAGAAAAAGCTTTCGACAATATTCAACACCCATTTATGATAAAAACTCTCCAGAAAGTGGGCATAGAGGGAACCTACCTCAACATAATAAAGACCATGTATGACAAACTCACAGCCAACATCATTCTCAATTGTGAAAAACAGAAAACCATTCCCTCTAAGATCAGGAACAAGACAAGGGTGCCCACTCTCACCACTATTATTCAACATAGTTTTGGAAGTTTTAGCCACAACAATCAGAGAAGAAAAAGAAATAAAAGGAATCCAAATCGGAAAAGAAGAAGTAAAACTGTCACTGTTTGCAGATGACATGATACTATACATAGAGTATCCTAAAGATGCTACCAGAAAACTACTAGAGCTAATCAATGAATTTGGTAAAGTAGCAGGATACAAAGTTAATGCACAGAAAGCTCTTGCATTCCTATACACTAACAATGAAAAATCTGAAAGAGGAATTAAGGAAACACTCCCATTTACCATTGCAACAAAAAGAATAAAATACCTAGGAATAAACCTACCTAACGAGACAAAAGACCTATATGCAGAAACTATAAGACACTGATGAAAGAAATTAAAGATCATACAAATAGATGGAGAGATATACCATTTTCTTGGACTGGAAGAATCAACATTGTGAAACTGACTATACTACCCAAAGCAATCTACAGATTCAGTGCAATCCCTATCAAGCTGCCAATGGCATTTTTCACAAAAGTGGAACAAAAAATTTTATAATTTGTATAAAAACACAAAAGACCCCAAATAGCCAAAGCAAGCTTGAGAAAGAAAAACGGAGCTGGAGGAATCAGACTCCCTGACTTCAGACTATATTACAAAGCTACAGTAATCAAGACAGTATGGTACTGGCACAAAAGCAGAAATTTAGATCAATAGAACAGGATAGAAAGCCCAGAGATAATCTCACGCACATATGGTCACCTTATGTTTGATAAAGGAGGCAAGCATATACAGTGGAGAAAAGACAGACTCTTCAATTAGTGGTGCTGGGAAAACAGGACAGCTCCATGTAAAAGAATGAAATTGGAACACTCCCTAACACCATACACAAAAATAAACTCAAAATGGATTAAAGACCTAAATGTAAGGCCAGACACTATCAAACTCCTAGCAGAAAACATAGGCAGAACACTCTATGACATAAACCACAGCAAGATCCTTTTTGACCCACCTCCTAGAGAAATGGAAATAAAAACAAAAATAAACAAATGGGACCTAATGAAACTTAAAAGCTTTTGCACAGCAAAGGAAACCATAAACAAAACTAAAAGACATCCCTCAGAATGGGAGAAAATATTTGCAAATGAAGCAACTGACAAAGGATTAACCTCCAAAATATACAAGCAGCTCATGCAGCTCAATATCAAAAAAACAAACAACCCAATCCAAAAATGGGCAAAGATATAGATAGATATTTCTCCAAAGATGATGTACAGATTGCTAATGTATAAAAGGATGCTCAACATCACTAAACATTAGAGAAATGCAAATCAAAACCACAGTGAGGTATCACCTTACACTGGTCAGAATTGCCATCATTAAAATCTATAAACAATAAATGCTGGAGAGGGTGTGAAGAAAAGGGAACCCTCTTGCACTGTTGGTGGGAATGTATATTGATACAGCCACTATGGATAACAGTATGGGAGTTCCTTAAAAAACTAAAAAATAAAACTACCATATGACCCAGCAATTGCATTACTGGGCATACACTCTGAGAAAACCATAATTCAAAAAGAGTCATGTACCACAATGTTCATTGAAGCACTATTTACAATAGCCAGGACATGGAAGCAACCTATGTGTCCATCGACAGATGAATGGATAAAGATGTGGCACATATATACAATGGAATATTACTCAGCCATAAAAAGAAATGAAATTGAGTTATTTGTAGTGAGGTGGATGGACCTAGAGTCTGTCATACAGAGTCAAGCAAGTGAGAAAGAGGAAAACAAATACTGTATGCTAACACATATATATGGAATCTAAAAAAAATGTTCTGATAAACCTAGGGGCAGGACAGGAATAAAGGCGCAGACCTAGAGAATGGAGTTGAGGACAGAGGGAGGGAGAAGGGTAAGCTGGGAGGAAGTGAGAGAGTAGCATTGACATATATACACTACCAAATGTAAAATAGATAGCTAGTGGGTAGCAGCCGCATAGCACAGGGAGATCAGCTCCAGGCTTTGTGACCACCTAGGGGTGTGGGATCAGGAGGGTGGGAGGGAGATACAAGAGGGAGGAGATATGGAGGTATATGTATATGTATAGCTGATTCACTTTGTTATACAGCAGAAAGTAACACACCATTGTAAAGCAATTGTATTCCAATAAAGATGTTAAAAAAAACAAACAAAAAAAGAAACAGTCAGCAGTTCCTAAAGTGGAATCCAGGGACAGAATCAAGGTACTGGGGTTTTCCACTGAAAATAGAGAACTGTAGAAGCCAATTAGATTGGGAATTCGACACAAAGAAAGCAGAACTCAAACTGATAGGAACTCACCCATGGCCATGGGAAACAGTGAGAAAGACAGTAAACTCAAAAGCGTTCACAGGGCACCACACCTGTGTTTTCTCCATCACTGCCACCAATTGGTTAAAAAACAAAAGTCAACCAGGTAAATGTAAAGATATAATTGGCTTTATTAGTCAATTCATGAATCAGGCAGCATCCCCTCTAGCAACTAGAAGCGCACTTTGAATAGTAGTACAAATGGAAGGATATTATGAAAAGGAGGATAGATCAAAGAAGTCATTAGCAAAAGAAAAGAAGGGGTTATTTTTGGCCAGGAAATCTTCTTTTGGGGGAAGGGAACAGTATGTGGGTTTTTTTGTGCAGATTGACTTTTCTTCTTCTGGAGGATAGAGAGGGCTCTTGTGATAGGTTACCTCCATTGGTGCTGACAACAAAATTCCAGACTGGTTGATTAAGATCACATTTCTAGGGAAGGTTGAAACTGCAATTAGGTAAGTATTAAATCTGGTTCGGTATCATAGGCTTTAGCACAACTGATGACATTCTGGGCCTGTGTTTTTTTTTTTAACACTGGGAAGTTTCTATTGACATATTTTCAAGCTCACTGATTCTTTCCTTGACTGTGTCCATTCTATTGATTCTTAATTTCTGTTACAGTGTTTTTAATTCCTAGCATTTCCTTTTGATTCTTTCTTAGAGGTCCATCTCTCTACCTCCAACACTTATCTGTTTTTGACTGTTGTCTACTTTTTCCATTAGAGTCTTTTACATATTAATCATAATTATTTTAAACTCATTGCCTAATAATTCTAAAATCTGTGTCAAGGGTCTGTCTGGTTCTGTTGTTTGCTTTGTCTCTTCAAAACATGTTTATATTTTTCCTGCCTTTTATTAGTACACCTTGGAATATTTTGTTGAAAGCTGGAAATTATGTGTCAGGTAGTAACACCTGAGGTAAATAGGTCTTTGGGGAAAGGTTTTTTTTTGGTCTGGCTAGAAGTAGGGCTGTGTTTACTCTTTGCTATGGTACTAGGCTTCAGAGGCTGTACTAGAGATTTCAAATTCCTCTTTTCCCTGTTTATCCCTCCCCTGCTGTCTTTACATTTCCCTAAGACCTCCTCCTTAATTGCATTCAGTGCCTTGCAGCTCTTTCTGTTTTAATCCATAGTCATTATACTGAGGCCCTGTTGGTGTAGGACTAAGGTATGGATAAGGGGAAGTGTTCTTCGGTTTTATGATTAAATTTCAGTCTTGTAGTGGGCTTGGGTTACTGAGTTATGACCATCTCAAATATATTTTGTACTTTTTTTCCCCAATCCTTAATGTGAAACAGGAAGGGTTGAGGGGACTGAAGTTAAGTAAATGCCCTTCCCTGCATGAGGGATAAGGTAAATACTTTTCCCGAAGAGAGTAGGCCTTTGTTATATAAAATAATCTAGGTACATTTAAAAATCGTTACCTTTCCTCTACCTGCCAGAGCCACAAGGTATTTTTATTAACTCTTCACCATGAGAAAGTGATGAGATTCTTGGTGATAAACTCCATAAATTTGTGGGCCCTCCAATTAAAATGGAGGACCCAGCTTACTTTAATCCACACTCAGTCTCCAGCTATTTGTCAAATTTACAATTTAAGTGTTATTACCAGTTTATGGTTCCAGTGACTTTTTTTTTAACATCTTTATTGGAGTATAATTGCTTTACAATGGTGTGTTAGTTTCTGCTTTATAACAAAGTGAATCAGTTATACATATACATATATCCCCATATCTCTTCCCTCTTGCGTCAACCTCCCTCCCACCCTCCTATCCCACTCCAGTAGGTGGTCACAAAGCACCAAGCTGATCTCCCTGTGCTATGCGGCTGCTTCCCACTAGCTATCTATTTTACGTTTGGTACTGTATATATGTCCATGCCACTCTCTCACTTTGTCACAGCTTACCCTTCCACCTCCCCATATCCTCAAGTCCATTCTCTAGTAGGTCTGTGTCTTTATTCCTGGCTTGCCCTTAGGTTCTTCATGACCTTTTTTTTTTCATAGATTCCATATATATGTGTTAGCATACGGTATTTGTTTTTCTCTTTCTGACTTACTTCACTCTGTATGACACATTCTAGATCCATCGACCTCACTACAAATAACTCAATTTCGTTTCTTTTTATGGCTGAGTAATATTCCATTGTATATATGTGCCACATCTTCTTTATCTATTCATCTGTTGATGGACACTTAGGTTGCTTCCATGTCCTGGATATTGTAAACAGAGCTGCAATGAACATTTTGGTACATGACTCTCTTCGAATTATGGTTTCCTCAGGGTATATGCCCAGTGTGGGATTGCTGGGTCACATGGTAGTTCTATTTTTAATTTTTTAAGGAGCCTCCATACTGTTCTCCATAGTGGCTGTATCAGTTCACATTCCCACCAAGAGCGCAAGAGAGTTCCCTTTTCTCCAAACCCTCTAAAGCATTTATTGTTTGTAGATTTTTTGATGATGGCCATTCTGACCGGTGTGAGAAGATATCTCATTGTAGTTTTGATTTGCATTTCTCTAATGATTAATGATGTTGAGCATACTTTCATGTGTTTGTTGGCAATCTGTATATCTTCTTTGGAGAAAAGTCTATTTAGGTCTTCTGCCCATTTTTGGATTGGGTTGTTTGTTTTTTGATATTGAGCTGCATGAGCTGCTTGTAAATTTTGGAGATTAATTGTTTGTCAGTTGCTTCATTTGCAAATATTTTCTCCCATTCTGAGGGTTGTCTTTTGGTCTTGTTTATGGTTTCCTTTGCTGTGCAAAAGCGTTTAAGTTTCATTAGGTCCCATTTGTTTATTTTCGTTTTTATTTCCGTTTCTCTAGGAGGTAGGTCAAAAAGGATCTTGCTATGATTTATGTCATAGAGTTTTCTGCCTATGTTTTCTCTAAGAGTTTGATAGAGTCTGGCCTTATATTTACGTCTTTAATCCATTTTGAGTTTATTTTTGTGTATGGTGTTAGGGAGTGTTCTAATTTCATACTTTTATATGTAGCTGCCCAGTTTTCCGAACACCACTTATTGAAGAGGCTGTCTTTTCTCCACTATATATTCTTGCCTCCTTTTTCAAAGATAAGGTGACCATATGTGCATGGGTTTATCTCTGGGCTTTCTATCCTGTTCCATTCATCTATATTTCTGTTTTTGTGCCAGTACCATACTGTCTTGATTACTGTAGCTTTGTAGTATAGTCTGAAGTCATGGTGCCTATTCCTCCAGATCCATTTTTCTTTCTCAAGATTGCTTTGGCTATTTGGGGTCTTTTGCGTTTCCATACAAATTGTGAAATTTTTTATTCTAGTTCTGTGAAAAATGCCAGTGGTAGTTTGATAGGGATTGCATTGAATCTGTAGATTGCTTTGGGTAGTAGAGTCATTTTCACAATGTTCATTCTTCCAATCCAAGAACATGTTATATCTCTCCATCTATTTGTATCATCTTTAAGTTCTTTCAATACTGTCCTATAATTTTCTGCATACAGGTCTTTTGTCTCCTTAGGTAGGTTTATTCCTAGATATTTTATTCTTTTTGTTGCAATGATAAATGAGAGTGTTTTCTTAATTTCACTTTCAGATTTTTCATCATTCGTGTATAGGAATGCAAGAGATTTCTGTGCATTAATTTTGTATCCTGCTACTTTACCAAATTCATTGATGAGCTCTAGTAGTTTTCTGGTAGCATCTTTAGGATTCTCTATGTATAGTATTATGTCATCTTCAAACAGTGGCAACTTTACTTCTCCTTTTCTGATTTGGATTCCTTTTATTTCTTTTTCTTCTCTGATTGCTGTGGCTAAACCTTCCAAAATTATGTTGAATAATAGTGGTGAGAGTGGGCAACCTTGTCTTGTTCCTGATCTTAGTGGAAATAATTTCAGTTTTTGACCATTGAGGATGGTGTTGGCTGTGGGTTTGTCATATATGGCCTTTATTATGTTGAGGAAAGTTCCCTCTATGCCTGCTTTCTGTAGGGTTTTTATCATAAATCAGTGTTGAATTTTGTCAAAAGTTTTCTCTGCATCGACTGAGATGATCATATGGTTTTTCTCCTTCAGTTTGTTAATATGGTGTATCACATTGATGGATTTGCGTATGTTGAAGATTCCTTGTATTCCTGGGATAAACCCCACTTGATCATGGTGTATGATCCTTTTAATGTGCTGTTGGATTCTGTTTGCTAGTATTTTGTTGAAGATTTTTGCATCTATGTTCATCAGTGGTATTGGCCTGTAGTTTTCTTTCTTTGTGACATCTTTGTCTGGTTTTGGTATCACGGTGATGGTGGCATTGTAGAATGAGTTTGGGAGTGTTCCTCCCTCTGCTATAGTTTGGAAGAGTTTGAGAAGGATAGGTGTTAGCTCTTCTCTAAATGTTTGATAGAATTCGCCTGTGCAACCATCTGGTCCCTGGCTTTTGTTTGTTGGAAGATTTTTAATCACAGTTTCAATTTCAGTGCTTGTGATTGGTCTGTTCATATTTTCTATTTCTTCCTGGTTTAGTCTAGGAAGTTTGTGAATTTCTAAGAATTTCTCCATTTCTTCCAGGTTGTCCATTTTATTGGCATAGAGTTGCTTGTAGTAATCTCTCATGATCCTTTGTATTTCTGCATGTCAGTTGTTACTTCTTCTTTTTCATTTCTAA
The DNA here is from genome assembly GCF_009873245.2 of Balaenoptera musculus. Lineage (NCBI taxonomy): Eukaryota > Metazoa > Chordata > Mammalia > Artiodactyla > Balaenopteridae > Balaenoptera > Balaenoptera musculus. The sequence continues at coordinate 53,992,617 of NC_045806.1, read as the reverse complement.
TTCTATTGATTTGAGTCTTCTCCCTTTTTTTCTTGATGAGTCTGGCTAATGGTTTATCAATTTGTTTTTCTTGTCAAAGAACCAACTTTTAGTTTTATTGATCTTTGCTATCGTTTCCTTCATTCCTTTTTCATTTATTTCTGATCTGATCTTTATGATTTCTTTCCTTCTGCTAACTTTGGGGGTTTTCTTGTTCTTCTTTCTCTAATTGCTTTAGGTGTAAGGTTAGGTTGTTTATTTGAGATGTTTCTTAAGGTAGGATTGTATTGCTATAAACTTCCCTCTTAGAACTGCTTTTGCTGCATCCCATTCTCTTTGGACGTTCGTGTTTTCATTTTCATTTGTTTCTAGGTATTTTTTGATTTCCTTTTTGATTTCTTCAGTGATCTCTTGGGTATTAAGTAGAGTATTGCTTAGCCTCCATGTGTTTGTATTTTTTACAGATATTTTCCTGTAATTGATATCTAGTCTCATAGCGTTCTGGTCAGAAAAGATACTTGATACAATTTCAATTTTCTTAAATTTACCAGGGCTTGATTTGTGACCCAAGATATGATCTATCCTGGATAATGTTCCATAAGTAGTTGAGAAGAATGTGTATTCTGTTGTTTTTGGATGGAATGTCCTATAAATATCAATTAAGTCCATCTTCTTTAATGTATCATTTAAAGCTTTTGCTTCCTTATTTATTTTCATTTTGGATGATCTGTCCATTGGTGAAAGTGGGGTGTTAAAGTCCCCTACGATGATTGTGTTACTGCCGATTTCCCCTTTTATGGCTGTGATCATTTGCCTTATGTATTGATGTGCTCCTATGTTGGGTGGATAAATATTTACAATTGTTATATCTTCTCTTGGAAATATCTCTTGAGCATTATGTAGGCTGTGTTCACGCTGCCAACCCCAGTCCTCTCCCTGGGATCCGACCAAAGCCCGAGCCTCAGCTCCCAACCCCCGCCCACCCCAGCGGGTGAGCAGATAAGACTCTCGGGCTGGTGAGTGCTGGTCGGCACCTTTCCTTTGTGCGGGAATCTCTCCGCTTTGCCCTCCGCAACCCTGTGGCTGCACTCTCCTCCGTGGCTCCAAAGCTCCCCCCTCCGCCACCCGCAGTCTCTGCCTGCGAAGGGGCTTCTTAGTATGTGGAAACCATTCCTCCTTCACAGCTCCCTCCCACTGGTGCAGGTCCTGTCCCTATTCTTTTGTCTCTGTTTTTTCTTTTTTCTTTTGCCCTATCCAGGTATGTGGGGAGTTTCTTGCCTTTTGGGAGGTCTGAGGTCTTCTGCCAGTGTTTAGTAGGTGTTCTATAGGAGCTGTTCTATATGTAGATGTATTTCTGATGTATTTGTGGAGAGGAAGGTGATCTCCGCATCTTACTCTTTCACCATCTTGAAGTTCCTCCCTGGTTGCAGTAACTTCTGCTGTAGGTTTGGACTGTGATTCTGCAGATTTACCTGTTTCTCAAGATTTTGGTGTAGTGGTGTGCCTTGCAACATCAGTTCTCTGATGAATCCAAGAAAAGTCATTGATGTTAAGTTTGTTCAGCCTTTTTCTTGTTTTAGGATGGGAGTAATGTTGGATCTAAAACTGGAAGTCTGAGGAAGCATTTATGTATGCTTTTTTGTTCCATACAACAGCCTTATGAGGTGGATATATTGCCCTGCTAATTTTCCAGATGAAGAAGTTGAAGCTCAGAGATGCTAAAGAATTTGCCCAAGATCATTCAGTAAGTAGTGGATCTTGGATTTGAACTCAGCTCTTTGTGACTTTGATGGACATGTATGCATATAACTAATATATGAGCCAGAAATTGATGAGAATCATAAGAGGGTAGAAAAAGTAGTATGGTGCTATGGTGAATGGTGATGTCACTTCAGGATGAGGAAAATTAATCAGAAGAGGTAGCAGCTAGGTGGGTCTTGAAGGATTTAAACCCAGGGGACACCAGGGCAGAAGCCTGGAAACTTGGGGGCAGGGAATAAAGATATCTGGATGTTAAGATTCCTTTACATGAATAGCCCATGATTCCAAGCCCAGACATTGCTAATCCTTCTCTACTGTAATGAGAAACAAGTAAGGTCATTCAGAGCCTGACAGGAGTCAACACTTATTAGGGCATACTTTTTCTCTGGACTAACATTACAAGTCAGATATCTTGGATTTGATTAGTTTTATTCTCTTCATGGGCTCCACCTTGGGAAACTGTTAGGGAGAGTGGTAGTCTCAGTGCGAGAAGGGCCCTGTCTTCCAAACTGTAACCAATGTCCTATCCACATGGGGAGGCCAAGAAGGAGAAATGGCTGCCAGTGAATCAGGTCTTGAGAGAATTAGGAACTACAACAACTGGTTGGCACTTTTACCCACTCCCCTCAGGATAGACATGCATGTCAAAACATTCTTCATTCTGCTTTCTAACCATGACCTTGGCAACCCCTGACCTGTAAAGGAGCTAATGACAATCTCATTGCATATAATCCTGGGAACAGAGTTGATGCTTTATCCTCTCCTGGGACTGTGAGATCTCCTCTTCCTGTCCAAAAATGAAATAATCAAACACCTGTACACTGAAAACTATAAGGCATTGATGAAAGAAATTGAAGAAGACACAAATAAATGGAAAGAGCTTCTTGTGCTCATGGAATGGAAGAATTCATATTGTTAAAATGTCCACATGACTGAAGCAATCTACAGATTCAATGCAATCCTTAACAAAATTTCAATGACATTTTTCACAGAAATAAAATAAACAATCCCAAAATTTGTATGGAACCACAAATGATTCCAGGTAGCCAAAGCAATCTTGAGAAAGAAGAACAAAGCCAGGAGCAACACACTCCAAATTTTAAAGTATATTCCAAAGCCATAGTTAACAAAAGAGTATGATATTGGCAAACAAACAGACACAAAGGTCAATGGAACAGAGTAGAGATCCCAGAAATAAACACACACATATATGTCAATTAATTTATGACAAAGGAGGGGAAAATATACAATGGGGAAAGGACAGTCTCTTCAACAAGTGGTGTTGGGAAAACTGGACAGTCACATGCAAAAGTATGAAACTGGATCACTATCTTACACCATACACAAATATTAAATCAAAATGGATTAAAGACTTGAATTTAAGAGTTGAAACCATGAAACTCCTAGAAGAAAACATAGGCAGTATGCTCCTTGACTTTGGTCTCGGTGATGATTTTAAAAGTCTGATTCCAAAAGCAAAGGCAACAAAAGCAAAAATAAACAAATGTGACTACATCAAACCAAAAAGCTTCTGCATAGCAAAGGAAATCATCAATAAAATGAAAAGGCAACCTACTGAATGGGAGAAAATTTTGCAAATCATATACCTGATAAGAGGTTAATATACAAAATATACAAAGAATCATACAACTCAATAGCAAACAAAAAGCAATCCAATTTAAAAGTAAGCAGATTTCATTCTTTTATGCTCTCTCCACCTGTTTGTGTCATCTTTGATTTCTTTCATCAGAGTCTTAGAGTTTTCTGAGTACAAGATGAAATTACAACACTCCCTAACACCATACAAAAAAATAAACTCAAGATGGATTAAAGACCTAGATGTAAGACTGGACACTATAAAACTCTTAGTGGAAAACATAGGAAAAACACTCTTTGACATAAATCACAGCAAGATCTTTTATGACCCACCTCCTAGAGTAATGGAAATAAAAACAAAAATAAACAAATGGGACTAATGAAACTTAAAAGCTTTTGCACAGCAAAGGAAACTATAAACAAGACAAAATGACAACCCTCAGAATGGGAGAAAATATTTGCAAACAAAGCAACGGACAAAGGATTAATCTCCAAAATATATAAACAGCTCATGCAGCTCAATATTAAAAAAGCAAACAACCAAATCAAAAAATGGGCAGAAGACCTAAATAGATATTTCTCCAAAGAAGCATACAGATGGCCAAGATGCACATGAAAAACTGCTCAACTTCACTACTTATTAGAGAAATACAAACCAAAACTACAATGAGGTATCACCTCATGCCAGTTAGAATGGCCATCATCAGAAAATCTACAAACAGCAAATGCTGGAGAGGGTGTGGAGAAGAGGGAACTGTCTTGCATTGTTGGTGGGAATGTAAATTGATACAGCCACTATGGAGAACAGTATGGAGGTTCTTTAAAAAAACTAAAAATAGAATTACCATATGACCCAGCAATCCCACTACTGGGCATATACCCAGAGAAATCCATAATTCAAAAAGACACATGTATCCCAATGTTCATTGCAGCACTATTTACAATAGCCAGGTCATGGGAGCAACCTAAATGCCCATTGACAGACGAATGGATAAAGAAGATGTGGTACATATATACAAGGGAATATTAGCCATGAAAAGGAACGCAGTTGGGTCATTTGTAGAGACGTGGATGGGCCTAGAGACTGTCATACAGAGTGAAGTAATTCAGAAAAAGAATAACAAATATCATATATTAACATACGCATATATGTGGAATCTAGAAAAATGGTACAGATGAACCGGTTTGCAAGGCAGAAATGGAGACACAGATGTAGAGAATAAACGTGTGGACACCAATGGGGGAAAGTAGGGGGGGTGTGGCAGTGGGATGAATTGGGAGATTGGGATTGACATATATACACTAAAATGTATAAAATGGGTAACTAATAAAAACGTGCTGTATTAAAAAAAAAGTAAGCAGAAGGTAGCCATTCTGACAGATGTGAGGTGATGTTTCATTGTGGTTTTGATTTGCATTTCCATGGTGATTAGCGATGTTGAGCATCTTTCTATGTGCTTGTTGGCCATCTCCAGTTCGTCTTTGGAAAAATGTCTGTACATTTCTTCTTTCCATTTTTTAATTGAGTTTTTGTGTTTTTTATATTGAGTAGTATGAGCCATTTATACAGTTTGGATATTAACCTCTTATCAGTCACATTATTTGCAAATATTTTCTCGCATTCAGTAGGTTGTCTTTATGTTTTTCGATGGTTTCCTTCACTGTGAACAAGCTTTTTAGTTTTATTAGGTCCCACTTGTTTATTTTTGATTTTATTTGCTTTAGGAGACAGATCAAAAACATATTGCTATGATTTATGTCAAAGAGTGTTCCACTTATGTTCTCTTTTAGGAGTTTTATGGTTTCAGGTCTTACACTTAGGTCTTTAATCCATTTTTGTATATGGTGTTAGAGAATGTTCTAATTTCATTCTTTTACATGTAATTGTGCCCTTTTCCCAGCACTACTGATTGGGGAGACTGTCTTTTCTCCACAGTATGTTCTTGCCCCCTTTGTCATAGATTAATTGACCATAAATGCAAAGGTTTATTTCTGGGCTCTCTATTCTGTTCCATTGATCTATGTGTCTGTATTTGTATCAATACCATACTGTTTTGATTACTGTAGCTTTGCTGTATAGTCTGAAGTCTGGGAGGTTTATATATCTAGCTTTCTTCTCCAGTTTTGTTCTTCTTTCTCAAGATGGTTTTGGCTATTTGGGGTCTTTTGTGTTCCCATACAAATTTTAAAATTATTTGTTCTATTTCTGTGGAAAATGCCATTGGTATTTTGGTAGGGATTGCACTGAATCTGTAGATTGCCATGGGTAGTGTGGTCATTTTATCAATATTGTTTCTTCTAATCCAAGAACATGGTATATCTTTCCTTCTGTCTTGTCTTCAATTTCTTTCATCAGTATCTTAAGTTTTCTGAGTACAGGTCTTTTATATCCTTAGGTAGGTTTATTCCTAGATATTTTATTCTGTTTGATGTGACAGTGAATGGTACTGTTTCCTTAATTTCTCTTTCTGATAGTTCATTGTTAGTTTATGAAATGCAACAGATTTCTGTATATTAATTTTCAAAAAGACCACAAATAAAAGTTGGCAAGGAGGTGGAGAAAAGGGAACTCTCATACATTGTTGGTGGGAATATAAATTGGTGCAGCCACTGTGGAAAACAGTATGGAGGTTTTCCAAAAAACTGAAAATAGAATGAAATATACCAACTCTTGGGTAAATATCTGAAAAAAACAAAAATACTAATTTGAAAAGATACATGCACCCCAATGTTCATAGCAGCATTATTTATAATTGCCAAGATATGGAAGCAACCTAAGTATTCATCAACAGATGAATGGATAAAGAAGATGGGGTATATCTATACAATGGAATACTACTCGGCCATAAAAAAAGAATGAAATTTTGCCATTTGCAGCAACATGGATGCACTTGGAGAGTATTATGCTAAGTGAAATAAGTCAAACAGAGAAAGGCAAATACTGTATGATATCACTTATATGTGGAATCTAAAAAATACAACAAACTAGTGAATATAACAGAAAGAAGAAGATTCACAGATATAGAGAACATGTTACTGGTAACCAGTGGGGAGAGGGAAGGAGGTAAGGGCAATATAGGGGCATAAGATTAAGAGATACAAACTATTATGTATAAAATAAGCTACAAGGCTATACTGTACAACACGGGGAATATAGCTACTATTTTATAAGAACTATACCTGGAATATAAACTTTAAAAATTGTGAATCACTACATTGTACACATGTGACATATAACACTGTACATCAACTACACTTCAATTAAAATAAATAAATAAATAAATAACAAAAATAAAAACAAACAAAAACAAAGAAGACAAATGGGCAGAAGATCCGAATAGACATTTTTCCAAAGTAGACATACAGGTGGCCAACTTGCACATGAGAAGACACTCAACATCACTAATCATCATGGAAATACAAATCAAAACTGCAGTGAGATATCACCTCACACCTGTTAGAATGCTTAGTATCAGAAAGAGAAGAAATAACAAATTTTGTCAAGGATGTGGAGAAAAGGGAACACTTGTGCATTGTTGGTGGGAATGTAAATTGGTGCAGCCACTATGGAAAACAATTTGGAAGTTCCTCAGAAAACTAAAAATAGGGCTAACATATGATCAAGCAATTCCACTTCTGGGTATTTAACCAAAGAAAACAAAAACATTCATTTAAAAAGGCATATGCACCCCCATGTTCATTGTAGCATTATTTACAATAGCCAAGATACAGAAACAACATAAGTGTCCATTGATGGATGAATGAATAATGAAAATGTAGCATATATATACAATAGAATATTATCAAGCCATAAAAAAGAATGAAATCTTGCCATTTCTGACAACATGGATGGACCTTGAAGGCATTATGCTAAGTGAAATAAGTCAGACATAGAAATACAACTACTGTATGATCTCACTTACATGTGGAATCTAAAAGTGAGCAAATTCATAGATACAGAGAACCAATTGGTGGTTGCTAGAGGAAGTGGGTGCAGCTTGGGCGAAATGGGTGAAGGTGGTCAAGAGGTACAAACTTCCATTTATAAAATAAGTCATGGGGATGTAATGTACAGAATGCTGACTATAGTTAACAATACTGTATTGCATACTGGAAAGTTGTTTAGACAATACATCTTAAAATCCTCATCACAAGAAAAACTATTTTTGTAACTATATGGTGATGAATGTTAACTAGATTTATTGTGATCATTTTGCAATATACACAAATATCAAATCATTACGTTGTATATCTGAGAGTAATATAATTGTATATGTCAATTATACCTTACAAAATCAGAATCCATGCTTTGGGAACCAGGAAGACACAAGCAGTGCCGGAATGCCCTGTTTGTTATTCCCACTTGTAGGGAGCACACCAGGGTGAATGGGGCCTTGTGGCCCAGCAAATACTGAGGACCAAAGATGGAAGCCCCATTTCACCAATCCTGGAAGGCCTAGTTGCTCTTTTCCTTTCCAAGATATGATTCTACAGGAGAGGTCCCCTGAATACACTCCATTTTCTTGACAGGGAGGTTAGGACTACCTAAAATGTACCAGAAGTTGTGTATTGTATAAAGAGAATTGGAAAATTCTACAGATAACAGAGAAGGTTGCTGCCTTTATTTGAGAAATGCTGAATCCCAAAAGACCTATGCCCAAAATTGCTTCCCCAGTGATGTACTTATAGCTCACCTCTAGCCATCTCCTCTGTTTAAGGCTGTATCTTTAAACATTTTTAACTTTAACCCACAGTAAAGAATTCATTTTATACTGTGAACCAGTAATTGCTTTTACTTGTGTGTCTATGTGGGTGCATCTTCATATATATTTTCATGTACATGTGGATTGCAGTTTTTATATATCAAAAATTGCTGAATATTGGCAGTTTTATATTTTGTTTGACCAAATATAAAAACAAAAGTTTCACTAAACATTACTTACCTTTAGTATGTGTAATCACTGTGATATTTTCTATTTATTCTATTTCATTTTTAAGAAGTGCCAGTTGTTGACCACTAAGTTGATTTCATAATCATAATCATAATTACTAGTTTGTTGTGACCCACAGTTTGAAAAACACTGGGTTAAATTATTACCTCCTAAAGACTCTTCTTAAAATACAAGAATTTTGCCTGGGATAGATAATGCCACAAGTTAAGGCCAGAGGTTCCTCCAGAGAATGTGCACATAAGAGGAATAAGGAGAGAGGGAGAAAAGAAAGGGAAAGGCCTGACATTAATAGAATGATAGGCCAAGTCAGAGTCTCTGGGAAGCCACAAAATAATAGAACTAGAAGGGTCCAAATCTGTCATGTTATTCATGGAGAAACTGAGATACAGATAAGGAAAGGACTTGCTAAAGGCCATTTTTATTTTAAATGGCCATATTTTAAATGTGTGGCAGAGCCAGAGCTAGAACCTGAGGCTTTGGACCTGTAGTCTGGGGTATCGTCCTGCAAAGTGGAATTGTGGCAACACAGGGCTTATTCCCACATAGGAAGCCCCATAGACCAGAGCTGGCACAAAGTACTCACCAGCATTTGGGGCCTAGCACATAAGCCAGTGGACAAGATTTAATCAGCCTCCGGCTGGATTCTGTACACAAGGATCAGCACTAGCATATTTGACATGCCTTGTCATCAGCAACATATTCTGCTGCTGACAGCTCCTGTTGGCAGAGCCAGTGTCCAGTTACATGCTCATCCTAGATAAGACAAAGGTGGGGAAGAGGAATGTGGCCCACATGCATAGCTGTTCCTTAAGCCAGCTCTCTGGTTTGGTCAGGGAAGAAGTGGCTCATGGCTCATAGACTGATGGGAGCAACTATAGACAGCAAGGAACCCTAGACTTTTCTTGTTGGAATGCTTGTATTCTAGCCTCTGCCTCCCTTCTCTAAGAACAACTAGGACACATTGACCTGACCTGTAAGCCCAGCCTGACCTTGAACTGGGGCTTACCACTAGCCTCAAACAAGTGCTACTTGTCTCCTTTTTACTACTGTTGTGGTACTATCTTGGGTTCCCAACTCTGGCATTCAGTTTCTTGCCTGGGTCACCTACCTTGGGCCTCCAGTCCAGGGGGTGTCACTCAGTGATTATGAGCCTGACCAGGTAGCATGTGATTCAGTGATTATGAGCCTGACCAGGTAGCATGTGATTCAGTGATTATGAACCTGACCAGACAGCATTTTTATAAGGCCTGGATCCAGGGAATCTGAATTCATCTTTGAGTAGTTGGACTCTTGGTATGCTATGAAGTCCTCTCACCCAGCCACAAGGTTGAGGGAGACACATGAATATCTCTTGGGGGCTTGGTACTGGGACCTTCACAGAAGAACTACAGATCAATCAGGGTTCTTCTATTGAGTGGTTCTTAGAACAATACTAAGAATCTAACATTTTTCATTGAACTATTCTACAGGTACCTCAGGAAAACTTCTCCCTGGTGAAGTACCTCAAATGCCAAAGCCTGTGGCCTTTGGATAAGAACCATGAAATTCTGAGGAAATCTTCAAATTTTTTTCCCAGCAGAAGCAAAGGACTTGAAGCCATGCTCCTTGTGTGAGAGTCTAGGTAGCTGTCTCCCAGGGAAAGCCAGACTGGCACCTGATGACATTTTTCACCTACATCCACCTTCCTGGTGGTGGTATACTCAAAGATACATTGTAGGGTTGCACTATTTATGTATTAGACAACAAAGGTGCTCAGCTGAGAGGGCAAGGAGAGACTGCCTGGCTTGTCAAGTAGCTGTTCACTTATAGTGCTGCACCCACCCAAAAGGGACACCTTTGTGTAATGTGTCTGCCCAAAGAGGATGTTTTTTTCTAATTCATACTGTATAGGCTAGGGCAGCACTGATGAGACATAAAGAACTCCTCTTCAAAGAAATGTTCAAGAAGCTTCTCTGGGCTGATCAGAGTTCTGAAAAGAGACCTCTGAAAACTAGGCCTTTCCCTGCCCACTCATTTTAACCATCTGGCATTTTCTATTTCAAGGCTTCAAGTCTTATCTACATGTTGATCTGTCCTTAATCCAGCTCTTCAGCCTTACTTCACTCTTGAACTTCAGACAGATATTATCTAACTATCTACCTACCATCTCTATCTGGAGAGCACGCAGGTACCTCATACTCAGGGTACTTTCCAAACCACTTCCCCTGCCAATATTCCCCAACTGTGCTGAACATTTTCTACTTGACCTGCAGATGCACTCTTCACTCTTCACACACTGCTCTGTTCCTTGCAACTCTGACCTGTACCTCCTTACCGCCTTCCCTGATTCTCTTTCTTTCTCACATGCAGGTCAGAATCCATGATCCCTCTCTCTCAGCTCCCATAGCATTCTAGGTATGGGATGAACAGGCTGTATATGTGAATGTCTCCTGTGCTGGCAAGTGATCCTTTTGATGGTAGAGACCATGCCGTGTTCATCTATGTAGCTCCAGTGCCTATCAGAGGGTTTGCCACATAGTAAGTACTCAAATAATTCTCAATTGAGGTTGAGTTTTTCCTATTCTTTTTCTTTAATTTTTGGTGTGTGTGTGTGTGTGTGCGCGCGCGTGCATACCTGTGCTAATAAAGGTAGGGGAGTCAGGAATCAGTGTACTGGAGATCATGACAAATGAAGAGAAGGAGTTTAAAACCAAGGGTCCAGAATGGAAAAGACCACTAAGGAAGGAAGTAAAAAGCAGAAAGGGATTGAGATCTAAGGAACACCATTTATATGTCAGGCTTCTTAGCCTCAGAGAAATTAAGTAACTTGCCCAAGGTCACAAGACTAACTAAGCATCTGGGAGAAAGTTTAAGGGAAAAGTAAAGGTTTGGTGAGCTATGGAAACACAGATAGGAAGGAGAAAAGTCAGTGGTTGGAATGGCAAAATGGTGCAGGTTCTGGGGTACAAATAAGCCCCTAAAGTGGGTAGGAGCTAGCCAAGGAATTTGGTAAACATTCAGATTCCTTGATACCATTCTCCAATGATTCAGATTCAGTAGGCATAGGGTGGGGCCTGGGAACAGGTGCTTCACATGATGCTGATGCAGAGGATCTATAAACCACACTTTGAGAAACACTGAGGTAGGCAGTGGGATCTACTGAAAGATTTTTTTAAGTTTTTTAAAAACGTATGAAATAATTGAATCTCACAGATGGAAGAGACAAGAATCCCCTCTCCAACATCCCTGCCAAAGGGGCTTCCAGCCTCTGTCCCCATACCACTAATTGAGCCCACCCCCACATTACAAGGCAATCTACCCAGTCTATTGCTATACTGATGACCCAAATTATTAGAAAATTCTTCTTTAAACTGAATCTAAATTGGCCTCTCCATAGCTGTCACTCATTTGTCCTAGCTCTGACTTCTGGAGTAGCACAGGTCAGGTTTCTCTGTCACATGCTACACAGGCAGGCAGCCCCAACAAACAGGAAGTGAGGGTGCACTGAGAATATCTTCAGAGTGAAACTGAAATTCTCTGTAGGACTGAGTTACCACAGCTAGGAAGCGGCAGAGCCGAGGCTTAAACTCATAATGTCTGGGTTTTCTCTAGCACAAAGAGCCCTTGTCTGAGGATCTAAAGGATTAAAATTTAGCCCTAGTTCTTCTCCTAAGTCATTGTGTAACCTTCCCCTTTCCAGATCCCAGGTTCCATATTTGTAATACAATGTGTAATAAAATATGGACCAAAGGCTTCAACTAGATGACCCTTAAAATTTCTTCCAGCTCATTCGTTCATTCAGTCCCAATATGGTCACTCAATAATCACCTCCTCAACCCGGGACTATGTGAGCAAGACACCATCTCTACCTCATAAAACTCCCACTTTAATGAGGGCAGGGAGACCGCACTAACTTGCCCTGAGTCTCAGGCAAGAGGGGAATAATCACTTGACATCTGCAAACCATAAGTGTTCTTGAATCAAGGCTCATAAGAAGACCCAGGGTGGGAAAGGTAGCTGAAGACACATCCTGATGGTACTAGAGGAGACACAGATAAGGATTTTGGAAGGAAGCAGCATAAAAAGAAGTCAGGGAGACAACTGGGGACAGCAGAGAAGAGGTGATAAAAGAGGGAAGAAAGGAAGGAGGGAGGTAAGGGGTAAGGGAGAGAGGGAGGGCAGTCTTCCTAGCCAGTATGTAGAAACTAGGTTGTCTATACATTCTTTTCTACAGTCTTTTGGGTCTTTGAGGCCCACAGGCATCAGATGACTTGCCTTAGAACCTGACATGATTTAAAGGACCAAGGTGAGAGCATCAGCTCTATCACCTCTGTGTAGTGGCTTCTAAAGACTTTGGGTACACCAGGAGGTCAAGAGAAGCAATGAACATAGTCTGCAGATAAGAAACTTCATTTCTCTTCCATGCCATGAACTTTTAGCAGCCAGGTCTCAGCAGGCTGTCAATGAGTTGTTGCTCTGAGGCCTGCTAATAAGCCTCAGGTTGTTCACTTGGCCCCTCCCAGAGGTATGAAACACCAATGATGGAATTTCAGGCTTTGGGTCAGGTGGTGGGGAGACATATTACAAGATCTGAAATGATAATCATGCAGTAAATATGCCACCATTACCCCATTCTGTGCCTGTGTACAAATCACTAATTGAGCATACCACTTTCTTCTACAGAACTTAGATACTGTCTCAGAATCATCCTCTGTAAATGGATAAACATTGGAATGAAAAATTATATCCACTTGCAACCCTGCTTAGGCTTATCAGATCATACTAAGCAGGCAACTATCTGCTCCATGTTTGCAAAAGCCTGTGGTTGAAAGCTGCAGTAAGTCTACAGGGGCTTGTTCAGCAATACTCTTCTTTTATACTGAGCACTATCCTGAAAAGAACCAGAAAAGACAGCCCTGAAAGTGTCCTTAGAGATAATCTAGTGTAACTGAGGCACTTAACCTACTTGCACTGAGAGGTTGAGGACTTGAGCTTCCTAGAGGCTAGAGAAAAAAGAGATATATAGTGGGCTATGTAATTTCTATATTTGATAAAAGAAAATGAGTTGTTTAGGAATAACAAAGTTTCTCCTGGATTAAATAGAAAGGGAATTTATGCAGGAAAAGATTTTTTGCACGCATTGTTTCAACATTATGATAGGCATCCTGACATAAAATACTGCTTTTTGCCGCTCAACATCACTAATTATTAGAGAAATACAAATCAAAACCACCTCACGCCAGTTAGAATGGGCATCATCAGAAAATCTACAAACAACAAATGCTGGAGAGGGTGTGGAGAAAAGGGAACCCTCTTGCACTGTTGGTGGGAATGTAAATTGATACAGCCACTATGGAGAACAGTATGGAGGTTCCTTAAAAAACTAAAAATAGAATTACCATATGACTCAGCAATCTCACTACTAGGCATATGCCCAGAGGAAACCATAATTCAAAAAGGCACATGCACCCCAATGTTCATTGCAGCACTATTTACAATAGCCAGGCCATGGAAGCAACCTAAATGCCCATCGACAGACGAATGGATAAAGAAGATATGGTACATATATACAATGGAATATTACTCAGCTATAAAAAGGAACGAAATTGGGTCATTTGTAGAGACGTGGATGAATCTAGAGACTGTCATACAGAGTGAAGTAAGTCAGAAAGAGAAAAACAAATATCGTATATTAACGCATATATGTGGAACTTAGTAAAATGGTACAGATGAATCAGTTTGCAGGGCAGAAATTGAGGCACATGTAGAGAACAAACGTATGGACACCAAGGGGGAAAAGTGGCGGGGTGGGAAGTGTGATGAATTGGGAGATTTGGATTGACATATATACACTAATGTGTATAAAATGCATAACTAATAAGAACCTGCTGTATAAAAAAATAAATAAAATAAAATTCAAAAATAAAATAAAATACTGCTTTTCAATTTTGTAACAATCCTATTAGATAAGAATTATTAGTTTTATTTTGAAAATGATGAAATTAAGGATCAGAGAGGTAAATAATCCTGCCTTAGGTCAATAGCTAGTAAGTGATAGACTCAATATTTGACCAAGATTTGATAAATTTGATTCTAAAGAATCTTTCCAACATAGCATGTTACCTCCAAAAGTAACACAAAATGACATAATGAAATTTTATTCCACTTATTCCACAAATATATATTGAGTATATCCTATGTGCCAGGCACTGTTCTAGGCACTGTAAGAAACAAGGTAAATTGGGTTCTTGTACTCGTGGAGTTTATGGCTTGGAGGCCAAGGGGTTAAGGAGGACACAGGCAGTACTCAAAATATTATTTAGAATAAATTATTATAAATTATGAAAGTGTTAATAAGGGGAAAAAGGCATATCACTGAGTTTGATATAGTCTGGGAGTTTGTGTTAAATCTGTAGATAAAGGATAGGGAGAGTGCTAAAACATTCTCCAAGCCGATGGAAAAGTTCGTGCAAAAATCCTGTGGTGGGAAGACCTGAAAAAACTCCAATGTGTCAGGAGCCCAGAACATAAGGAGGAAAATGATTGGTGAAGAAGGCCCCATAGGCCTTGTTGAGGAGTTTGGATTTTATCTTATGCACAAAGGAAACCATTGGAGAATTTTAAGCAAGTGAATGAAAACGATCCAATGTATATTTTAAGTAATTTTTTACCATTATAATATATAGCATGTATGTAGAAAGCTACATAAAAAGTATTTGTATAATAAGTGACAATTTATAAAATGAAATGCATATAACCATCACCAAAGTCAATAAATAACACATTGCCAAGACCACAGAAACATTTCCATGTGACCTTCCTTGATCATAATCCTCTCCTTTCCCTTAGAGGTAATTGCTATACTGACTTTTGTGATACCAATGTCTTTTTTTTTTTTTTTCTGTAAAATTAAACTTTTCATTTGATAGTAATTGTAGATTCAGATGCAGTTGAAGAAATGATATAGGAGAGATTCTTGTACCAAGTTTTCCTCAACAATAACAACTTGCAAAACTATAGTACTACATCACAACCAGGATATTGATATTGATACAGTCAAGATAGAGAACAGTTCTATCACTGCAAGCATCCCTCTTGTTGCCGTTTTAAAGCCACACTCACCTCCTTGCCCCTCCGCCCTACCCATTCCTGAACCCTGGAAACCACTAATCTGTTCTATATGTTCCCCATTTCTATAACTGTTTCCATTTCAAGAATGTTATATAAATAGAATCATACATGTGACCCTTTTGGAATGGCTATTTTCACTCAGCATAATTCCCTGAAGATTCTTCCAAATTGCTGAGTGTATCAATAGTTCAATCCATTTTATTGTATTCCATAGTATGGATGTAGTACAGTTTGCTTAATCATTCACCTGTTGAAGGACATGTGGGTTGTATCCAGTTTGGGTTGGGCTATTGAGAATAAAGCTGCTATACACATCAGTGTACAAGTTTTAGTGTGAACATACATTTAATTTCTTTGGGATAAATGTCCATAAGTGCAATTTCTGGGCTTTCTGGTAATTATGTGTTTAATTTTGTAAGATATTGCCAAAATCTTTTCCAGGGTGGTTGTATCATTTCCATTCTCACCAGAAATGCACGAGTTATACAGTTTGTCCATATGCTCCCCAGCATCTGGTGTTGCCATTGTTTAGTTTAGCCATTCTGATAGATGTGCAGTGATGTTTCATTGTAGTTTCAGTTTGCATTTCCCAAATGTCTAATTATGTTAAACATCTTTTCATGTGCTTATTTGCCATCTGTATACCCTCTTCATTGAAATGCCACCTCATGTCTTTTAGCCATTTTCTAATGGATTGTTTGTTTACTATTGAGGTTTGAGAGTTCTTTATAGATGCTTTTCTTTATCAGATATATATATATATATATACATAAAATATAATATATATTTTAAATGTATATATAAAGTCATTTGGGTTGATTGTATTGTTCAGTTTTTCTGTCTAGTGGTTCTATAAATCTCTGAGAGAAGGGTACTAAGTCTACTACTACAGTTATGGATTTATCTATTTCTCCTTTCAGCTCTATCGATTTTTTGCATCTTGTGTTTTGATGCACAGTTGTTTGATGCATACCAATTTAGGAGTATGTGTCTTCCTAGTGGACTAATCCTTTTATCATTGTGCAATGTGCTTTTTGGTCTCTAGTAATTTTTTGCTCTGAAATATACTTCATCTTATATTAATATTAGCTATTCTTGCTTTTTAAATTAATGTTTGAATGACATATCTTTTCCATCCTTTTACTTTCAACTTAGTGATGTCATTGTATTTAAAGAGAGTTTCTTATAGAAAATATTTTGTTGGATAAGTTATTTTTTCACTCTGTGAATATCTGTATTTTAATTATATTTGGACCATTTACATTTAAAGTAATTATTGATATGTTAGTCTGTCATATTTTTTTTCCTGTTTGCTCTGTTTCCTATTCCCATTCTCTTTTTTTACATTGTTCTGGGTTATTTGAACATTTTTTTAGTATTCCATCTGGATTTATTTGTAGTATTTTTTAGTATATCACTTTGTATCATTTTCTTAGTGGTTGCTCTAGATAGTAAATATACCTACATAACTTAAAGTTTTCTGGTATTGCCATTTTATTATTTTGATTTAAATGCAGAAACTTCACTTTCTTTAGGCCCTTTTACCCTCCCCACATAAAAAAAATAATTTGTTAAGCATTTCTTCTGCCTACATTGGGCACTACGTCAGATTTTAGAATTTTTGGTTCACTTATTAATTTGGATTTAAGAAATTCATGAGAAGTAAGATAGTCTACTGTATTCATCCCTAACTTTACCCATGTCAATGTTCTACTTTCCTTTACATGGTTCTAAGCTTTCTTATGTCATCATTTATATGTAGAGAACTTCTTTTAGCCATTCTTTTAGATAGGTCTACTGATG
This sequence comes from Balaenoptera musculus, assembly GCF_009873245.2. Lineage (NCBI taxonomy): Eukaryota > Metazoa > Chordata > Mammalia > Artiodactyla > Balaenopteridae > Balaenoptera > Balaenoptera musculus. The sequence goes on along the minus strand of NC_045806.1, from coordinate 53,975,416 downwards.
ACAAATTCTCTCAATTTTTCTTCCTTTTAGAATGTCTTTATTTTCCCTGCATCATGAAGTATAATTTAACTGGATATAGAAAACTAGATTGACAGTTATTTCCTTTCAGTACTCGAAAAATATATCACTTTCTCTTGTTCTCCATTTCTCAGATTCCAATGATACAAATGTTGGATCTTTTGTTATTGTCCCACAGGTCTCCACAGATTCATTTTCCTTAGTCTATTTCCTCTCTGTTATACATATTGTGTGAGTTCTATTGTTTTGTCCTCAAGTTTACTGATTTGATCCTCTGTCTTCTCCACTCTACTGTTGAGCTCAACTAGTGAGGGTTTTTTTTCCTGCTGCTATTGTATTTTTAAACTCTATAATTTCTAATTAGTGCTTTTTATGACTTCTTTTTCTTTGCTGATATTTTATAATTTTTTTCACTTGATTCAAGGGCAATTCTAATTGATTGTTGAAACATTTTTTGATGGCTGCTTTAAAATCCTTGTTAGATAATTCTAATATCAATATTAATGTAATCTGATTATTTTTTCTCAATCAAGTTGTGATTTTCTTGGGTTGGTATGGTGTGTGTGATTTTTTTATTGGATTCTGGATGTTTGGGACATTATAAGATGATATTCTGAGACCTATTGATTTATTTTATTTTATTTTATTTTTATTGGAGTATAGTTGATTTACAGTGTTGTGTTAATTTCAGGTGTACAGCAAAGTGAATCAGTTATACATATACATATATCCACTCTTTTTTAAGATTCTTTTCCCATACAGGCCATTACAGAGTATTGAATTGAGTTCCCTGTGCTCTACAGTAAGTTCTTATTAGTTATCTGTTTTATATATAGTAGTATGTATATGTCAATTGCAATCTCACAATTTATCCCTCCCGCCTCTGAGACCTATTTAAATATTTTATTTCATGTTATCTTCTTTTTCTTAAGCAGGCAGTCCCCTTATTGTGGTATAGTGCAAGGACCAGATGGGTGTGTATGTTCAGCTTCTTACTGGGCACTGCTGACACCACCTTTGCAAAAGCAATGCACTTCCTCATACTGCTTCATTGCAGTTGGATGGTGTAGAAGTTTAGCTTCCCCCTCTACCCCTTTGATATGTGAAAGCAGGGCACCCTTTTGCTGCCTCCAAGTGAGGTGTAAAATCAACACTTCTCTGGTTCCACTGCCCTCGTGGAGGGCTGATTCAAATTGCTCTGTTGCTGCAGGGTGGAGGTAGAAGCTCAGCTTCCACTGGAATCCACTGACTTAGTGGGGAGAGGGAGCAGGAGTGCCCCCTAGCTCTGTTTCACACTTCCTCTTACAGAGTCATTGCTGCTAGGTGTGTGTGGAGGCTGAGGTTCAGCCCCAGCCCCAGGCCCACTGGGGCTACTCTATTTTGGCAGAACCAGAGTAATGTCTTTTGTAAATGTAATTTTACCATCTGCACATAAATCCATTAAAATATAGCTAGATTTGCCTTTTGATAAACTATAATAATGGAATCATATAGCGTGTATTCTTCTTTGATTTCTTTTGTTCAACATTATGCTTGTGAAATCCATACATGTTGTTGTATATAACCATGATTCCTTTGCTGATATTGCTGTATAGTATTCCATTGTACAAATGTACTACAATCTATCCATTCTACTCTACATCAACACTTAGGTTGTTTCAAAGGTGCTACAGTGAACAATATTATCATGACCATTCTGGTATTTGTATCATGGTACACAGGTACATTAACTTTCAGGTTATACCAGTTGTTGTGGAATATCTGGGCCATAGGATATGCATATGTCCATCTCTAGTAAATAATTCAAAATATCTTCACAAAGTGTTTATACCAATTTATATTGCCACCAGCAATATATGAGAGCTCCCATTACTCTATTTTCTCACCACCACTTCTTATTGTCAGGTTTTTAAATATTTTCCAATCTGATGGGCATGCCAGATGTGCAATTTTAAAAAGATCTCCCCAGCTCAATGTGATGCATGCAGTGGAAGGGGCAAGTAGAACACATCTTCAACAGCAATTTTATGGATGATGTAGACATACTTTTATTTTATTTCAGATTGCATTTACAACAAAGGACATGTTGTGGATATAGAACTAAGGAAAGACATTTCAGCCAGTGGAGGGAAAAAAGAATCAGTTACAACTAAGAATGTCCAAGAATGTATAACCATGTGGTTCCTAAATTATGAGTTGAGGTTCTTCAGGGTACCGCAGTGAACTCAGACGAGTATGTGACACATTTTAATTTTTGAGGGAAACACAGTAGTACTTGACATCTGTCAGACATCCTGCAAACTACTAGCTTGAGGTAGTTCGAAGTTTCAACACTTGATTGTGCTACATTCCTTTTGATGGCTGCTGTGATAAAAATCAAGTACTGTGTGAAAATCCATATGGAACAAGAAATGAGAGTAATGATGTCCAATCTGATTCAAAGATCTGAGAAGTTTTACACTGCCTGAAATATGACTATTTAAGGTGACATAAAATAATATTTTACTGTATATTAATATACATATTAATATATTTTCTTTCAATGTATATGTATTATTTTTAAGCAGCTACTAAGTTATTAGGGCATAAATACTTTTTGACTTGTTTGGACGTAACTGTCTAATAAATGGAACTATTGGATGTTTCTTTTGGCTTAGAGACACTATGAAAAAAAATAATGAGATGCTAAGGGCGTCAGTAACCAAGAAGAGTTTAGGAACTTCTGATATAACCTGATAAATGAAGAGAAATAGATGGGAAGGTGACCTAAATGCTTTCTCTCTTGCCTATCTCCCTGCTCTGTGTTAGAGGCCACAACACGACCTGGAGCTTCCTTCCACTTTCTCTTTTCCTATCTCTAACTTCTCAATGCTGGGGGCGGGGAGAGAGGACTTGAACGAGAATTTCTATATTATCTGACTTCTCTGCAGAAGAAATATTACCTCTGACTGGCTCTACAAGCATCTATTATAGTTTCTGAATGGGGAGGGCTCATGGGCCCTAACATAATAATTTTATCTACTCTATATTAATAATACTTTCTCACCTGAAGGAGAGAGATGTTATTTATATGTTCCCATTATCAATGGACAAAATGAACTGATTAACCTACATTTTGAGCTTATTTTATGAGAAAAAAGGCCCACAAAAAACAGATTACAATCAAAAGAGGAATTGTCATCCAGTTAATTGATAAGGAACCCATGTAGTAAATTCTATGTTTAACACAGATAGGTATATAGGTAGGTAGATCAGTAGATAGATAGGTGACAGATAGATAGATAGATAGACAGATAAAGATAGAAGTTCTATAAATATATATATTCATAATTATCCACAGAGGAAAATATTAAACTATTAAATAGTCTCATCAAGGACAGGGAAAAAAAACTCAGAGGCTAGATAATAATAGAATGTTAAGGTAGTAAGGTATCTAGAGACCTTCTGTCCACATTATAGATGAGGACACCAAAGATTTAGCCAGAATCTAATGGGGTAGGGGGTCACAGCAACAGGGCCAAAGCCCTTGTTTGCTAAGGGAGCAAGCACATAACAAAAGTTCTAGAATTGCCTTCCCTTTGTCACATGGTCTTGCTTTACATTGCTACCTCTAAAATTTCTTCATCAAAGTCTTAGCAAGCAAAATGTCAACATCTTATCTATTTTAAAAAGTTAGAAACATTCCACTTCAGGAGAATATGTTCAGAGGAAGTTGCTATGTTTCTGGGAGATTCTGAGACCAAGAGAGGAAAAGGACTTTTCAAAGATACACACTCAGGAGTAGAACCCATGGCTCTTGACTAAAAGGCCAAGGCTCTGTCCAGTCAGTCCTAGAGTCCTACCTTTAATCCCAGCACCAGGGGTCAGGAAAGCTATAATACGAACTGGTTTTCTGATTTTTTCTAGGCTGGGGAACTCCTTCAACACAGGCAGCTTGGCTTCTGCATCTGATTTCAGGCCCAGTGCCGAGCTTGCTGTGCTGGGAAACTTCCCAGACCTGTCTGTGGCTCTTGGCTTCAATACCTAAGAACTCAAGGAAAGAGACTGGTGAATCCCTTGGGGTGGCTGGGATTTGCAGCCCATCTGGGAGGCCTGCTAGAATGCTTGTTCCTAGCTAGCCTGGAAGGAAATAAGAAAGGAAAGAGGAAGAAAAGCAAGGAAGGAGGCAGAGAGGCAGGAGGTTGATTTCTCCAACCGTCCCTCCTAGTAGGCACTGGCCAGGACCATTAAGCCCAGCACTCATGGCCTCAGGGAGGCTGATATCTGAGAATTACTTGCTGGCTGGGTTTTCTCCCCACCCCCTTTTCCCTCCTTCTGCTCTTTGGGTTATGGTGACCCGAAACTGTCTCTCACAGTGAGTTCTGAGGCAGCAGTGTCTGAGAATAGCTCGCAGAGCAGCAACACCCACCCTCTGAAAAGATAGGCAGGGGGAAAACTGTGGCACATTCTGCCCACCCTGCTTCAAAGTGACTTGGGGGGCTGAGCACTAGGGGTTGGGGGAATCATGAACTTGTGTTCCTTGAAGTTATTTGATGTTGGTTTTGGCTGCATTCAGGAAATTAAAAGGCATATTAAAAAAAATGAAGCTAATAAAACTGCAGGGCTAGAGAATGGGCCAGGCACAAGCTGTGGGCTCCCAGAGCAGCTGTGGCTGAGCTCTCAGGCATGACTGGCTCACTATTCTTCCAAGGTGCAGGTTTGGGCCAGGCCAGAGCCAAATGGCAGAAATTAGTCAACTTTGGTGGCCTACCTTATTAGAAACACTGACTAACTTCATACACACAGGAGGTGGACCTTTAGGCTCCATTTCTGGCATCCATGGGTACAAGACCAAGGTTTCTTTCCTTCCAGGCAGCATTTCCTCCATCCAGGCTGGAACAATCAGGGTGCTTCTGCCAGTCTGACTACCTGGGGACTCTAGATGAAGAATAAGGGTGAGAGCTGGTCCTACCAAGGGTAGTGGCATCAGGATGGGAATAAGAAAGAGGGGAGTCTGCTACCTAGCATCTGGTCCAGACCAGGGAAGACAGCTTATTCAGGCAGATACTGAGAGGCTGAGATGTATGGAGTAACAGTGAAAACAGGAGTCATCAGTATCTGCTCCCTGATTACCTGGGGTGAGGCATGATAACTAAAAGAATGCCTAGTGTGAGTGTGAGTGAAAGTTATCTGTAAATGTCTCCTCATCTCCACCATAAGTGGTGGTCTATGTATATATGAAACCAGAAGGGGACTTTTTGCTACATAGGCCTGACTGAAGTGGAGACAGAGGATTAGGCTTTCCCAGAGGTGCTCATAGTTTCAAAGGCATTGGATTTGGAGTCAGAACGCCAAAGTCCTGACTCTGTTGCTTCTTAACTATGCGACTTTTCATAAGTGTATCACCTTCTTATCAGCCTTAATTTTCTCATCTGTAAAGTGATTATAGGACACTTTAAATGAGATAACAAAATGTTATGTATTTGGCTGTATTTAGAATATGCTCTGCATTCAACAAATTCTAGTGCTCCTCTTATTTACTAAAGTATAGGCTAAAAGGACAACTGGGGAGATCTGAAGTCATGCACCCTGCCTAACATAGCCACAAATGTTGGTAAAGAGAGTGTAAATCTGGAGGCCTGGCAGAGCCCCACAAAGGATGGTTCCCATAGCTATTCCAAAGAGTGGAGTAGAGGCAGGGAAGAGGAAGGGAGGGAGAAGGATTTGAGCCAGGTGTCAGAAAACTTAACTGACTTAGAGCAGGACAGCTCCCACATGATGGAGATCGAGGACACTTTCTATTTCACTGTAGGAAGTAGTAAAGATGCTGAGTGGGAGATAGGTGACCTCTCAGCTGCATTGGGCATTCTTATAGCTGCCATCTTCTCTCCGCTTCCACTTGAGAATAGCCTTAACTCTGGTAATTTTTCCATTACCCTGACATCCATCCTATCTTCAACCTGGCAGGGGTTATCAGACCCTTGCTCCAATTGTCCAGTAGAAGAGCCAGTTGGCCCAAGGCCCAGACCATTCAGCAACAAAGGGCAAGTGGTGCTATAATCTTGGGATTTACTGTACTGCCCTCTCTTGGTCAGCAGGAGAGAGAGCTGCATTACATTCACTTAACACTAAGAAACCTCAATGAGAATATTGTGATATTATCTTCAGTTTGCAGAAATGTCATCTAGTGATGGAACCAGGACTGGAACTTGGGTATGTCTGACTATGATGAAGACTTCTGGGGGAGAAGAAAAGAAGGGGAGCCAAAGAAAAAGTTCCATATGGAATTAAAATGTAAGAAAGACCTCCCCAACCCATTTTTCTTCAACACTTGACTCCTTAAGCCATTATTCACAACCTCCCCTTTGGCCAGAATTTTGGCAGGCAAAGCCAGGGCCTCTTGCACTACAAGGACAAATTCTGTCCTTGTAGTGACCCACGTGTATGCACTCTGATAGAAAGTTCAAGCCAAACTTCTGGCTATAAAAACTAACCTCTAGTCCATTGTTGAGTTTGGCTCACTCTTTCCCTTTCATCTTCAAAGAAACATGGTTCCTTATGGTAGGTTTGGATGCCACCACCACAGTTTTGGCTACAACTGCCCCTCAGGCAGCTCTTCCAACTCTGATTTGTATTCTATCCTTTCCAGTCTGCAGGTCCAGTGTTTCTCCCAAATCATGTTTTACCCAGGCATCTTCTCCACTATTTCCCATTCCATTCTCATTTCATTCCTGCTTAAACCAGCATAGTCTTTGCCCCTAAGCTCACTTTTCAGCCTTTCTCACTGGAGCTTTTTGTCCAGTGGCCCTCTTGGGATTCCAAGTTCTGTCTCCTCAGCTTTCTTGGTACCAAACTCTGTGTGCCCCTCTGCTTGTTTGTTTCTCTTTCTTCTTTTCCTTCTAGGCAACATTTACTCCATCTAGGCTGGAATGATCAAGGTGCTTCTGCCAGCTAGCCTACCAGGGGACTCTAGCACCGGAATAAGTTTCAATGGCTCCATTATATTTGGAAAGATACTCCAGTTAACACTTAATATACTGAAATATTAAACTTGCATCAGAAGGGATTTCTCCACCCCAATCTATGTGTACACAGGGAAGATGATATTCTGCAAACTATCATGGGGGACGAGGAAGCCCACTTTTGCTGCTCTAAGACACCAAAAAAAGACATAGCAGGGAGTTGGGCCCTTTTGTAACTGACTATCAAATTATGATGCAGGTGGGTGGGTGGCAATTACTGTAGTAAGGGGTGTGTGTTGGAATCATTATGCTTCAAAATGAAATATTTGTATGACATTTTTTCTCCCATTTCCAATAAAATTAAGAGCTTTAGGGTCTAAATGCTATAACCTTCAAATGATACAGTCTGAGCGTGGCAGTGTTTGCCTATGCACTGGAATAAAGCTTATAAATTAGAATCTGTCAGTCAGAGTTCCCCATGGAAAGGTTATGCTGTACCTGAAAAACGTGTACTACCTAATTAATTCCAGTCTGGATTGTGGCCGTAGAAGCAAGATAATGTGGTGGGGGAGGAGATCAGGCTCAGACCTTCATTTAAGGCTAAACTCTGATTTCTTCATGACTCAGTCACAAGAGTTCCAGGGTCCCCAAGACCTTGGTAATGTGGGCCTGGTAGGAAGAAGATACCCCAGGAGAAGACTATCCTGACTGCAATGTTGGGGCCCAGTAGATACAGGTAGCCTGGTCTGGGCAAGAGCAGGCAGGGAAGAATTGCAGGCTACTACACATCTTGCATGATATGTGATGCAAGATCTGGCTGTGGGTAACAGATGGGAGGAATGGAAAGTATAGAAGTGGAACCTGCCCTAAGAGTAGGAAGGCTAAAGTGGGAGGTAGACATGAGCATGTGTTCAGAGCCCCAGGCCTAGAGATGCATGAAGCAGGATAACCAGGCAGGAGGCCAAAATTATGCACTGGACAAGCATGAGGTGAGGGGACAGAATACTGAAACTTAAGGGTTACACGGATGTTTATGTCTGACTCCTCACCCACCAAGTGTCAAATTCAATTAGCACCAAAAACAACTGGTGGAAGTGGTAGATACAATATAGCAAACCAATGTCAGGTCCCAGGTTTGAGGAGTGTAACTTGTTTCCAGGGTGCATTGACTGAAGGGAATAAAAATTCTAAGATTCTTTCTATCTTGATCAAGACTGGCTCAGGACCTGGGGCAGGAAGAGGTCTGAGAATGAAGTCAAGAGTGTGGCAAATTTGGGTTGGAAAATTGGGCAGGGTGGGAGCTGGGACTTATATCACCTGGCCATTCCTCTCCCTTCCAACTTCTCCTTACACCTATTCTACACTTCTACTCTCAGTTTTAGCTCTAGGGGGTAGGTATTAATCTTTCCCAGCCCAGTAGAGTGAAAATAGCATGGACCTGACACAAATCTTAATGCTTACATGCAGTTGTAGTCATGCTTCTTTTCCTCACTGAACTTTAACACTCAGTTCAGTTTCCTTGTCTGTAAAATGGGAATAATAGCTCCTTATTTCTTTGCAAAGTTGTTGTGAAGAGTCAATGAAATTATGCATAATGAAACTGAGCATAATGTCTGATATATGTGGTTTCTCTATAAATATTTGTTGAATTGAAATATTTGAAGCAACGTTTGAGATCCCTTTAATATAGAGATTGGCCCTAGTACAATTCAAAGCTAACTACATTCTTTGGATAGTTTTGCACAGGCACCTAGCAGGAATTGGCAAGATCTTAAAAGACAGGACCTGGGAGAGCTCACAGCTGAAGACTAGGGGAAGAGAGAGAGAGAGAGAGAGAGAGAGACTGAGATTGGAGAGAGAGTGAGACTGAACTGGGAGAGTGGAAAGGGGCAGTAAAAACGAAAAAGAACAAGAACATCAAGAGAAGGGAAGACAATAGAGAGAGAAAGAAAAGATAGAAAGTATGAAAGGAAAAGGAAGAAAAAGAAAAGAAAGAGAAAGGTTGGGCAACTGAGAGGGAAGGGGACAGATAGGATAAAGAGACAAAGAAAAGACAGATTGAGAGAAAAAACAAGAGAGAAGGAAAGATAGTGAAAATGAATGAGGGCTTAGAACTAACCAAATTAAGTTGCCATTTGGACATATCTTACCCTGAGACCTAGAGAAGAGTTGGGTGGAAAGAGAGTCATAAAGGGGATTTTGGCAGAAGGCATGTTGTAGGATTTCTGTCCATATGGTGACATAATGGGATGGCAGTAATCAAGAGAAAGTAGTACTTGCATAAGGACAGACATATAGAGCAATGGAATAGAATTGAGAGTCAAGAAATAAACCTTTATATTTACTGTCAACTGATTTTTGACAAGGGTGCTAAGTAAATTCAGTGGGGAAGGAATAGCCTTTTCAGGAAATGGTGTTGGGTCAACCAGATATCCACATGAAAAATAATGAAGTTGGACTCCCACCTATCACTATATATAAAAATTAACTCAAAATGGATCAAAGACTTAAATGTAACTGCTCAAACTGTAAAATTCTTAGAAGAAAATATAATCATAAATCTTTGTGACGATGGATTAGGTAATGATTCCTTAGGTATGATGCCAAAGGCAAAAGCAACAAAAGAAGTATAAATTAGCCTTATCAAAATGAAGAACTTTTGCACTTCAAAGGACACTACCAAGAAAGTGAAAAGACATTCTACAGAATAAGGGGAAAATTTTGTAAATCATATTTTGATAAGGGCCTTATATCTAGAATATATAAAGGATGTTACAACTCAATAATAAAAAGACAAATAAGCCAATTTGAAGTGGGCAAATGATCTGAATTGATATTTCTCAAAAGAATATATACAAATGGCCAACAAGCACATGAAAAGATGGTCAATACCATTAGCTATCGAGGAAATGCAAATCAAAACCACAATGAGATACTACTCCATACCCACCAAAATGGCAATGATCCAAAAAAAAAAAAAAAAAGGTAACAGGTGCTGGTGAGGATATGGAGAAATTGGAACCCTCATACACTGTTGGTGGTAATGCAAACTGTTGCAGCAACTATGGAAAATAGGCTGGCACTTCCTTAAAATGTTAAACACACAGTTGCCATGATACTTAGCAATTTCACATCTAGGTATATACCCAAGAGAAATGAAAACAAATGTCCACACAAAATCTTGTACATGAATGTTGTTAGCATTAATCATAGTAGCCAAAAAGTATAAACAACCCAATTGCCCATCAACTGATGAATGGATAAACAAAAAAAAAACTTACCTGTAAATGTATCCTCATCTCCACCATAAGTGGTGGTCTATGTATATATGAAACCAGAAGGGGATTTTTTGCTACATAGGCCTGACTGAAGTGGAGACAGAGGATTAGGCTTTCCCAGAGGTGCTCATAGTTGCACAGGCATTGGATTTGGAGTCAGAAAGCCAAAGTCCTGACTCTGTTGCTTCTTAACTATGCGACTTTTTATAAGTGTATCACCTTCTTATCATTCACTGTGTTGTTCATCATTCTTTATTTGCTCTTTAGTTCTTCTAGGTGCTTGTTAAACGTTTCTTGTATTTTCTCTGTTCTATTTCCAAGGTTTTGGATCATCTTTACTATCATTACTCTGAATTCTTTTTCCTGTAGACTGCCTATTTCCTCTTCATTTGTATGGTCTGGTGAGTTTTTACCTTGCTCCTTCACCTGCTGTGTGTTTCTCTGTCTTCTCATTTTGCTTAGCTTACTGTGTTTGGAGTCTCCTTTCCGCAGGCTGCAGGTTCGTAGGTCCCGTTGTTTTTGGTGTCTGCCCCCAGTGGCTAATATTGGTTCAGTGGGTTGTGTAGGCTTCCTGGTGGAGGGAACTGGTGCCTGTGTTCTGGTGGATGAAGCTGGATCTTGTCTTTCTGGTGGGCAGGACTGCATCCGGTGGTGTGTATTGGGGTGTCTGTGACCTTATTATGATTTTAGGTAGCCTCTCTGCTAATGGGTGGGGTTGTGTTGCTGTCTTGCTAGTTGTCTGGTATAGGGTGTCCAGCACTGGAGTTTGGTGGTCATTGAGTGGAGCTGGGTCTTAGCATTGAGACGAAGATCTCTGGAAGAGCTCTCACCGATTGATATTATGTGGGGATGGGAGGTCTCTGGTGGTCCAGTGTCCTGAACTTGGCTCTCCCACCTCAGAGAGCCTGAGCACCCGGCCGGAGCACCAAGACCCTGTCAGCCACACAGCTTACATCCACGCCGGGCAGCTGGTCCGTGCTGTCCTGGACCCTGCTGGGAACTGGTCCTCCTTTTCATTTTTTAGTCTCCTTAATCTATCAGTTCCTGAGTGAAATATGCTAAAATCTCCCACTATAATATCAAGACTGTTAACTTTTTCATATATTTTCACATTTTGCTTTATACATTTTCAGGCTTTTTTATGAGAGGCATATAAATTTTAAATGATGTTATCTTCCTGGTAAACTGGACTTTTTATCAATACAAGCATCTATTTGTAGTAATGCTTTTGTCATATAGTTTATTTTGTCTGCCAATAATATAAATTAATAAGATTTCTTTGGTTGGTATTTGCCTAGTATATATTTTCTATTCTTTGACATTCAAACTTTCTGATTATTTTTAACAATATTATGTAGACATTTAATTTAATAAAGTCTAAAGTTAATGAGTAAAGTTCAATATCCATTCATGATAAAAACTCTTAACAAATTAGGTGTACAAGAAACATACCTCAACATAATAAAGATCATATATGACAAGCCCACAGCTAAGATCATACTCAGTGGTGAAAGGTTGAAAAGTTTTCCTCTAAGATCAGGAACAAGACAAACGTACCCACTCTCACCACTCCTATTCAACATAGTACTGGAAGTTCTAGCCAGAGCTGTCAGGCAACCAAAAGAGAGAAGAGGCATCTGAATTGGAAATGAAGAAGTAAAATTGTCTCTATTTGTAGATAACATGATTTCATATATAGAAAAATCCTAAATACTGCACTAGAAAACCATTATATTTAAGCAACTTCAGTAAATTTGCAGGATATAAAATTAACTTATAAAAATCAAAGTTTCTATACATTAACAACAAATTATCTGAAAAGGAAATACAGAAAACAATCCCATCTACAAAGCATTAGAAACAGTATAGGTTCCTCAAAAAATTAAAGGTAGAACTACCATAATATCCAGTAATTCCACTTGTGGGGATATATCCAAAATCACTATGTTGAAGAGATATCTGCACCCTTAGATTTATAGAAGCATTATTTATGATAGCTAAGAAATGGAGAAATGTAAGTGTTTATCGACAAATGAATGGATAAAGAAGTTGTAGTATATATATACAATGGAATATAATGCAGCTACAAAAAGTAAAAAAATCCTGCCTATTGCGACAACTGGAATGGACCTTGAGGGCATTATACTAAGGGAAATAAGTCAGACAGAGAAAGACAAATACATCTCACTTATATGTGGAATGTAAACAAAACAAAGCAACAACAGAAAATCCCAATAAAACAAACAAAAAAACAACTCATAGAAAACTCATAGAAACTCACAGAAAAAGAAATCAGATTTGTGGTTACCAGAGGCAGGGAGTGAGGGGCAGGGAAATTGGATGGAGGTGTTCAAAATGTACAAACTTCCAGTTATAAAATAAGTACTGGGGATGTAATGTACAACATGATGACTATAGTAACATTGTTGTATGGTATATTTGAAAATTGTTAAGAGAGTAGACCTTAAGAGTTCTCACCACAAAGGAAAAAAAAAATCTTTTTAGTATCTATATGAGATGATGGATGTTAACTAAACTTACTGTGATAACCACTTCACAGTATATGAAAGTCAAGTCATTATGCTGTACACCTTAATCTTACACAGTGCTGTATGTCAATTATCAATATATCTCAATAAAACTGGAAAAATAAAAGAACTGGATAAAAAATAAAGTTAATGAGTATCTTTATCTTCTTTCTCAGCAAATTAAGGACTTCAGTTTTATAACTGTAATAATCCCCTCTCAAAATATAAGCAGTTTTCAGATTCTTTAATTCTATCTTGTAATTTTCCCACAAGATTAGACATCACTATATTTTTTGCATATAGTTAATGTATGTTTAGATTTATTCACATGTTTATGAATAGCTTTGCTCACTATTACCTCTTGCATCTCAGACCTTCCATCCAAGATCTTTTCCCAAATATCTGAAGTACATCACTTAGAATTTCCTTTACTGAGGATCTGGGTAAAAATATCTTTATTTTAACTTGAAAGATAGTTCTGCTGGGTAGAGAATTCTCTCAGTATATCAAAGTTCATTTTCCACTCTGTTCCGCTACCATTATTATTATTGATAAGTTAATCTTAAGTGTAGTGGCTATTTCTTTGTAAATAATGTTTTGTTCTAGTTTTCCCCTCCTCACTGACTGCTTTTGTAATATTCTTTTTCTTTAGCATTCTGTAAAATCACTGTGATGTGTCTAGTGTGGATTTCTTTTAATTGTCTAGCTTGGGATTTGTCAGGAATGTAGGTCTTAAAGATGAATGTCATTCAACAATGTTGAAAAATTCTCAGTTATTATGTCTTTGAATATTGCCTTTTTCCTACTCCATGACTACGCTCTGGAAGTCTAGTTAGATATATATTAGATCTATCTGCACTACCTTCTTGTCTCTTAACCTTTCATGTTTTCCATTTTATTTCATTTCTGTTCTATATTATGGATAATTTGTTTGCATCCATCTTTCATTTCCCTAATTTTTTCTTTAGTTGCATATATTATGTGTTCTAATCAATCAATATAGATTTAATTCTACTATTCTACTTTTTTAGTTCGAGAGATTCTATTTTATACTTTTTCTAATATGTTTGGTTGTTCTTTATAGTCTCTTGTTCCTTGTATCTATTTCAAGCATTTTATAAATATACTTAATCACTTTAAGTAAAGTTAATTTTATATTCTAAATGTGATGGTTTTATATTCTATAGTCTGTGGGTCTGATTATGTTGTTTGTTATTTCTGAAGACTTTTACTCAGGGTGTCTTGTTTCTTTGTGTGTTTTGTAAATTTTGACTGTGAGATGCTCATTTTCTTTGGACCTTTATGTATAGAAATTTTTGAGGCCTAGATGAAAGTTACATTCTTCTACAGAGGATTTGCTTTTGCCAGTCTCCTGTGAGAACTGCCAATCTGGGATGTCATCTTTTAGTTTTTCAGACCTCATTAGTATCTTGAATTAGGACTAAAAACTATATGAAGGCCACTTATGGTTATAAATTCTCATGAGAGGTTTGTTTTTCTCCTCCACCCAGTGCCAAGGTGAAGCCAGGCAGGTTTCCTTGCTATCTCCTTCTGTGAAACAGATTTAATTCTTCTTCACTCTTACATTGACTTCACTCTAGTCTTTATCTCATATTCCTTCACCTCTTGCAGTCATCAATGTAGAAATTCAGTCTTCCAGGTCTGGTAAAACCCCTAGGACAAAATTTGGATTTGATACTCATTTACCTCAGAGTTCCTACTTTGACTTCCTTTTTGGCTGTGGATTTTTTTTTTACTATCGTACTAATTCAGCAATGAAATTTAAAATATTATTTTTATATTTTACATTATATTTTAATTGTTTTCATTGGGAGGGTCGTTCAGGCTATCTAGTAAAACACACTGCTAAAAATAGAAGTTTCTAGCCAACTTCTAAAATAACAATGCTTCCTTCCTGTCACATATTTAACTGGGATATTAATAATTCCTGCTGTGCTTTCCTTATAGGGTTCATGTGAGTCTCCAATGAGATAGTTGATATCAAAGTGCTATATGGTATAAAGCACTATTTAAAAGACAATAAATTGCTATTATAACTAAGTGCAAGCCAAAGCAGTGGTGTGGGCTTAGGGGAAGGAGATTCAAAGTTTAAAGGAGAGAAAGCTGATTTCCAGCTGAGGAAATAGGGAAAACATACTGGAGTTGGCTTTTGAGCTGAGCCTTAATGTGTAGGAAGGATTTACCTAGGCAGAACTAGAGGTGGTCATTTCTAATGAAGGGCACCACATGAATGAAGGCTAATAGAATGTGTTGCTCTATTCCCAAAGGGAGGTCTTTGGTCTGGTCTCTTGTCCACTAGTGCTTATCTAATGGCACTTCCTGTACTCTGGTTCCTGACCTAGACCATTTATAAAGTCCATACCACGTCCACTTCAGAGATTCCTCAGGCAGTCACAGTTGCCCATGTTTATTCTGTATAAGAGATATATCTAGCAGGGTCTTCGGTCCATATCAAAATTGTCCAGGTACAGAATGACCCAAGAAGCATTAGTAGAAATATACTCTCTCCAAGAATGACGGGTGTCTTAGGCAAGATGGCATGCTGTATGGGGTAGGCTGTTGTGGAACAACAAGCAATGAAATACTGGCTAGGTTGTCAAGGATGCTGGTGACTGGACATTTGCAAGTACAGCAAAAACTATCATTAGTCTTTTCTATGGTACAGATTCTAAAATAGAGGAATAAGATTACAGGCATGGGAGTGAGATAAAGTTGGAAATTCCCAGATTGACAAAATTCTGGTTTTAGCCAAAAGTTTCACAGAATCTAAGAAGGCATATAAGAGCTAGAAGAAACTAGCCTAGTTCTTATCTCCTTTGCTCTACAGTTGGGGAGACTGAGGTCCAGAAAGTGGAAAGAGCCTGCTAAACTTCACCTGATGGTTAGTGGCAGAAGCTGGTACTCTGATTTCTGATCCAATGCTCTTTCCCCTGCATGCCTTTATAGACAAATATGTTCATAGGTTTTTTGGACACCCAGTGAACTGCTGTACCCCAGGCACCTCTAGCCAGAGACAGGAAGGGAAAGCAAGAGGCTTGGAAAGACACTTGAGGGATGGTAGGGCTGGAACAGACAATTTTTCCTCCTAAAAG
Organism: Balaenoptera musculus; assembly: GCF_009873245.2. Classification (NCBI taxonomy): domain Eukaryota; kingdom Metazoa; phylum Chordata; class Mammalia; order Artiodactyla; family Balaenopteridae; genus Balaenoptera; species Balaenoptera musculus. The sequence continues at coordinate 53,959,538 of NC_045806.1, read as the reverse complement.
TACTCATCTGAAGTTTGGGGAGTAGACGGCTGCTCTGAGGAAATCATGGGCTCATGTACACCAGACATCACTTTCACTCCTGGAATGAGTAGTTGTAAAGACAATTCCATTGTGATATCATTCCTTCCTTATTCCTATTTGTAATGCTGCCTGTTTTGAGTTCCTTGGGCCTCTTTGCAAAAGACTGAGAAAATCAACCAGCCTTTCAAAAAAGAAACTATACCGCAGTGATCAAAATCGTAGGCTTTGACAACAAACGTACTTTAGTTTGAGTTCAGGCTTTATTACTTAGAAGTAACCTTGGGTCTGAGCCAGAAATAATTTGGGTCAGGACCTCAGTTTCTTTCTATTATGGGAGTAATTGTGCTCAACTCATAGGGTTAATATAAGGATTATGTAAGATACAATATAAAGAGCTTTGCTTTAGCATATCTTGGCACATAGTAAGTGCTCAATACATTTAATACTATTATTATTATTACTATTATTACTTTGAGTCAACCTCTGTGTTACCCTCTACTGTATTCTTTCTTATACATGTTTTAATATAGCTTTCAACTCCCCAAACTAATTATGTTACAGCTTTGTTCAAAAATCCTTAGTTATCTCAACTGGTGTTCTGTAATTACTTGTTAGGTGTGGCAAATAATATGTTGACAATATCTTAAACATTGAAATTGGTGGATAATTTTCTTAATATTATACTATAGGAGGTTCAAGTTTTTCCTTTCAATATTGTCAGTCTCACTTGTATTCATATTTTCTCTCTTAAGTGGGAGAGAAAGGGCCTAAGTGACAGTTGTGTGTCAGGAATTGCATATAACCCTGGAGGCTCCCTTGAGGGCATGTCACATATGTGGCCATTAGCTTTCCCCTGTCGCAACTGAGAATGACTGGCCTACAGAAGAAATTTCATTTCTTTGTGGCACACGCAGGCTTTTCTCAATGGACCTTAGCCCAGATTCATCTCCAACTATTACTTCCTACTAGTTCCTATTTGCTTTGTCCCAAAGCAGTAGCCATATACTCTTTCCTGCTTGCTCAGCTACCTTTCCCTCCTGTGGAATTTCATCTCACTGTTCAAGGCCTGAGTCAGATATCATCACCTCTAGGAAGGTGGAATGTTGTATATTCTTCTCCAGCGTTTTTTCTGACTTCCTGTTTTGATGAATGAATGAGGCCCCACATCCATAGAGCACCAATTTGGCTGGCTTCCCATAGCCTCCACTACCCCTCATGGGGTATGAAGCTGCTGGTGATCCTCTCTGGGATGCCCTGTCTGTCATCCAGGAACATCATGCCAGTAAGTGTCACTCAGGAAGACCATAGCAGGTATAGGTGGCATAGTAAACAGTATATACTGCCATGACAGAGACCCTTGAACACATTCCAAGAATTATACCATGTCCAGGTTTTTGATAGATTGTTCTAATATGAGGAGCCTAAAACTGGAAATCAGGAGATTCAGGGCTTCTGGTTCAGACTTAGGGCCATTAATTATTCAGGAGCAGCCTTTGGGCCAATCACTTCACTGTGCTGAGCCTCAATTTCCCTATCTGCAAAATGGGCTTGATCCCTGTTCTGCCTGATTTCAGGACGTTATGAGGTTCAGATGAGATCATGTGTCTGGGAACTGAAATGGTGGCAACGATTTCTATAGCTCCCTTTAACCTTGGAATAGAGGCTCAACTCTTTAGTGTGACACATGGGCACTCACTGGCTTTTGCTTGTGCTTCTTTCTTTACTCTTTTCTCTCACACCCATACCGTTTTTCAAACTTTTCACTCAGGCTAAACTAAACAATTTGTCTTTTCCCTTACAAGGTTGCTGTCTCTTGCCTGAGAAAGAATGCCCCTTTCTCTACCTTCAACCCCATCTTCACTGAACTTCAGTCACAGCCTAGAATTCTTTAAGAAGTCTTCCTTGACCTTCCCACTAGACCAGGCTAGGCATCCTTCTTCTGCACCCCAGCAGAACTTTGCACTTCCCTCACCATAGCACCCATTACATTATAATTGTCTGTGTCTGTCTGTTTTTCCTACTAGACTAGAAGCTCCATAAGGACAGAGACCATGTCTGTCTTGTTCCTATGTGGGGTACATAGTGGTTACACAAATAAATAATTGTTGAATAAATGAAAGAACAAATGAATGAGGGGATGATTGGATACTGTGCCCCCGTGAAGAGTCCCTGCAGTCTCTTGAGGTGGTGGGATTCTCCCACAAGTTTAGTCCAATCCTGAAATTATCTACTCTTGGCACTGTGTATAAGCATCAAAAGGACTTGTTTTCTTTGGAGACAAGTGTCACTGCCTAGGTGGTAAGTGATGTGTCTCTCACAGCACCTTCCTACTCGGTTGGCCTATTTTCTGGTCTTAGATTTGAATTGCTTCAATGGGGATTCGGGGGACAGTTTGCATAGAGTCTGGCTTAAGTCAGCTTTTTTGGCACAGTCTTGCTGATTGGCAATCAAAGTTTTGCAAATAGTCTTCTCTTCGCTTGAAGTACTTTGGGAAAAAAGTTGAGGGAAGAGGGGGAAGTTGTGGCCTGAAAAAATGGTGGCAGAAGAATCTGAGAATTGGAATCATCTGCATCTGCCTATTAACTCAGAAAACTAGGATTTCATACTTCAGTGTGTCTTTTAAATGTTTCTCATTGCTTCTACAGTCACTATTCCAGCTCCCCCAATAATTCTCTTCTTTCACTCTCCCCTGCAATGGCATGAAGGAAACCTCTGTGAGTGGCTGGTAGGTGAAGTAGGTACTGCAGTTGGAGTAGAGATCCTTGGGCTGTATACATGGGAACCACAGATGAGAAGTGCAGGCTCTCTCACCAAGGCTCTGAACCAGTATGCAAGGGGATGTAAGAGGTTTTCAGGTACTCTGCCACACTGGCATTCTGCCTGCAAGCATATGAACGGGCTGTGAGCTGGGTGTGCTAGAGCTAGTCCCTTGACACAGGTCCTAATTCACAATAGCATTCAACAAGTTTTATGCCCTGACTTCCTCATGTAAAGAATGCAAAATTTGGGCTAGATGCTAAGATCTCTTCTAGCTCTAAAAGGCAGCAATTAGAAATCAGGGGTTAGACCAATCTTGTCTGAGGAATAGATGTGGGAGGGTCTGAGGAATAGATGTGATAGGTTGAAGTCCCAGACTGGCCTGGCCTAAGGCATTTAATAGACTGTAAACTCACTGAAAGCATGGACTGTGGCTTAACTCCTACTTATCTCTGCTATTTATGAGATCATCTAAATGGTAAATTATTTTACTTTTGAGCAGTATCCCCATCTATCAAGGGGTTGACAGCATCTATTACACAGGACTCAATTTTTGTTTTGACCCTCTGCCCCAGGTGTTTGGTAAATTTTTATTGAGTACAAGCATGGGGATTCTAGTTACAAAACTATGTGTTCTAGGGATAATAAAAGGCCCTTTCCTTTTCCTTTTATGTTACAATTTTTAAAAGTGTTGCTGTAGTTTGCAATAACCACGGTGTACACATTGAAAGGGGCTCTCCATCTCATCTAGTTCTATTTCGCATCTTCAGACACACTCATTTTATAGATGAGAAAACTAAGGTCTCCCCTTGGAGAGGGTTGTCCAGTATCATACAGTGAATCAGCAGGTCTGAATCCTAGCTATATATTATATGATCATGATTAAGTCACATATAAGACTCCTGCCTCCAGGCTCTTTTTAATCCACTAGATGTCCTTTTCCCCCCGACCTCTGTGTTTTTCTACTCCTTGGAAAATCTATGGTGGATGATCACTACTGTGTCACTTTAGGCATGAGCTGAGTGGTCAATGAAACCAAATAGGGTGGCTGTTAGGTCAATCTCTGTAGGTCCAAGAGAAGAGAAGCTAAGCAATGGTGGTCAGAGGGGTTCTTTTGGAGGCAGGCTCTGACTTCCACACACAACCCACAAACATTCATATTCTCTCTCTCCTTACTTAGACACACACAAACAAACACACATCCTAAGAATCTCTTCGTCTTCTCTCCATCAAGCATTACTCTCAGGAAAAGTTTGAGAAATCCATCTACTCTGAGGTGGTCAATGATAAACATGGCTCAATGTGGGATCACTCTCAGGGGTTCTGGCATTTTAGCAGGGATCAAAGCCAGAGTAATAACCCCACCAGTTGGGTCATATACATTTTTACTGAATCCCCAATCTGGCCCAGTAAAGAGGCACTGTGACAACCCCTATTACAGGTGAGGACACTGAGACATAGAGAACTTTCCCATTATTCCTTAACACATCTGTCACACTTCATTGATGGCCTGTATCTCAAGCCCAGAATTCAATTTGGGATCTTGTTAAGTATTCACACTGAGAGGAGACAGGGGTGGGCTTTGCTTGAACTTTTGCAAACCCTAAAGAAGGCTGGCTCGGATTTTACCTTGAAGGTCAAGGACAATATAGGCCCTCAAAACCAGTGAGGGTGTGAACATGCCCATTCTTTACCAGAAGCTTGGCAAGAACAGGGCAGTGAAGCCCCCACCCATTTTATGCTCCCATGAGGATGAGAATGAGGGTGAACAGCTGGATTTTGTATAGCTTTCTCCTGGTTGACAAACTAGGCTTTTTGATGAGAAGTTGTAATGGGTGGCCAGTGTCCATCTGTGCTTTCTAGCCCAGACCTTTTGATATTTTGGTGGTACCAGGTCAAAGTATGCTAAGGCCAACACAGGACAAATTTATAACCCCTGTACAAAGATTTTTTAAAATATATGGAAATCAAAGTAGCATTAAAAAGCCACTGGGCATGATACCAATTCGACTTCAATAAAGACAGCCAATAAAAGGAGCTAATTAAAAGAACTCGGATGACATTCATCTGAAATTTTAGATTGTTTTATGTTTTAACAAATTAACAGCGGTGATAAGAGGACATTAGCAGCTTTTCTTGGGTCTCTTTGTTAACAATAACTTGAGCCTGCAGCCACAACAGGGGCTGTGGCCAAGTTTTAGCTGGCAGACCAGCAAGGCAGTATTTTACACAATGGATGACATTTCTGAAAGCAGAGACAGAGACAAACCCAGAGTCACACATGTATTCCAACAAACAAGTTTCTGCCATTTTTAATTGTATTTAGAACAACAAAAGATTCCAAGATTACAAAAAGTGAATAGAACACTAGCGCTTGGGGCTGGTCCTGCTGCCCAGTGGAGGCCAAGTGCCACTGTGAGAACTGAAGCCCCATTGAAAGAAGTTTCAAGCAAAATTAATGTTTCTTTAAAAAATAACTTTTATATGATGCTTCTTTTCTTTTTAATTTTTTTCCCTCAACATAAAAATTAACTCTTACGTCTGGTTACATAGTCTGCTCCCTCTTGTTGCCAAATTAATCTCAAGGACAGCGCAAGAATGTCATGTCTGAGGCACTCCCTAATCAATGTTCCAGTCTAGGGGAAAGCAGAAAAGTGTCACTGAGTGGTGGGAGGGACTCTCTTTTTAGTTTGGGTCATCACAATGGTGGCTACTCTCAGCACCTGAGTGGCTTATGGGATAGGACAACCCCACAGGCACTTCATTGCAGGACACTTAGCACCAAGGGCTAAGGTTGGGAGAGACTGCAAGCCTGGTCTATCTAAATGTTCAGGGAAGAGAGTTCCAAAATGTGAAGCATCAGCCCAGGAGGGCACCACCAGAGAAGCAGCAGCATTCCAGAATTTCCTTTCCTTTGGGAATATGTGTGGGCTCCAGTCTTTGGTGGCCAATGGAATCTGTAGCTATGTGACAGCCTTTTTAAGTAGTGCATGTGCAAACTGTTTTAGGCCACAAGGGCCACACAGATGATAGCTTCTCATTTAATTCTATAAAAAGCTGAGACAAGTGGGATAAGGAAAGGAATCAACACTCCCGCTCTACTGAATTGGGGTTGGAAACAAATCCATGCATATTATCTATTTTCTGGCCAAATCTAATGGGGAGAAATCAAAGATGAGTCAAATGCTGCCTTTCCCTTTAAGACTCTGCCTGCTAAATTACAATATTTACCACTTATTTTTGGAGTGGGAACATTCCAAATGGTTTGCTACCTCAGCTGAAGTGTCTTTAGAGGAGTGACTAATTGTGGATTTTTCTGCCTTCACCTAGAAATGGTTAAGGGTTGGGAGGCTCTGGGCAACAGACCCCAGTGTCAGTCTCTTAATTGAAGAAAAACACCCCTACCTGTGGGCAGAGATGGACCTGTACCTACAGATAATCTACTTCTAGTACACTGATAAATTTTTAACAAAGAAAAACACATTTTCATTGTCAAAATCTTTACAGAACGTATCCAAAACCAGAATAGACACCCAGTAGCAAGAGCACCTCAGTTGCAGGTGAGTGAATTGCTTGAAATGGAGCACTTGCTCTAGGTTCCCAAGTGCAGGAAACTGCCCTTTTCTCACAGGGATGGTGAAGAACAAAAAATACCCTTCCTTCTTCCAACTGCACAGGTCCCTTTAGAGGGTCACTGGCTAATTGCTTGGGTGGGCCTTTGGCCCCAAGTCTGGGCCTTCCCTATGGTAAATCTCAGTCGGTTCCAATGAGACTTCACCACCCTTTACACATTCATCTGTCTTGGGCTAGTAAAGTGCAACACATCATGTACCTTACGCTTTTCCCCCCTCTGCTCCTTTGCAAGGCTTGTGGGTCAGGCCTCAATAGGAGCAGAGATCTCTTGGTTATCTGATCAACCCAGGTGTCTTTTCCATTCTGAGAGAGCTTCCAAAACGTAGCTGTGGCCTCTCTCACAAGTACATGGTATCAATTATGACCTGGAACCAAATATAAAGGTGCAGAGAAAGGTAAAGCTATCAGAACACATTATATCTATATATATAATTCAATTTTGAAACATGGATACAAATACTCATTTACAATATATTTCAACCTTCTGCCTTAAACCACAGAGAACTTTTTTGTGCCATTCAAAGTGGGCAGAAATGAGGATTTCTGCCTGCTGTCCTTCTAGTGCAAAATCTAGTCCTTTAAATGCTCCTCTTATCAGCAAGGGCTTCACATCTTCAGATAAGCTAAGATTGGCACTAGCAAACACAATGGCCAAGACAGCTCCACTTCTAACCATGCAATGATGGAGCTTTAAGAATTTGCTCAGCAACTACAACAGAAAAGGAAAGCTAGTTCTGCTTATAAAAAATCACTTACTGAAGGACCCATAATCCCTTTCTTTTCAAAATTATCTTCCACTCTTCTAAACGTGTATATTGTGGGGGGACCCCACAAAACTCTTATAAGTCAGTCACCAGCAAAGTCCTTTAGTCTGTCTTTGGATAGGTTACCAAAGAGGCACTAATGCTTGCTCCCTCCCTGTCCTTAAAAATTTTGGTATTTTAGCAGATACAGTGTAATCTTTGGTTATGTAATGCGATGCTCTCATCTCTTTGTTTTTTTAAACTGCTTTCACAGATTTTCAAAGAGATTAGTGTTGAGAACAGACCTGCCTATAAAAGGCAGCAAGGGTAGAAACTTCCTTTTATAAGAAATTGCACATGCTAAATGGCTTATTTTGACCTTAAGTTTGGGATTGGATCTTGTGTTTTAGCATTCCTGGTTCCCATGACCCCCTACATGTGGTTGAGCATGAAGGCCACCCCCTTGGCCCAGTGCCCTCTCACCTGGGCAACTGGCATAAGATAATTAGTAGTCAACCTCTTGTTTTCCCAGGGCCATGTAGGGACCATGCAGGGATACTTACTGGGCTGTCTGAAGAGAGTCTCATGAAGTGCAACCCTAGCACAAGACTGGGAAGGGGCAGAGGGAGTGGCTTGGGCTTTTGAGCCATGCCGAATATCAAGGGAGGAAAAAAGGCCATGTCTGTGCTGTGCCTAATGAAACAAACAGTTAGAAGCTACTTGATGCTTAAAGTTAGGTCACTTGTGTAGTGTCAGTATCATGTGAATGGTGGACCTATTTTCTCTTAAAGTACAAATAGAATACTTCTTGCTATATATGCATATATGTATTTAGAAGTAGAGTATGAACAGAGAGGGACTCTAGCATCAGCACATTATTTCTCAACCTGGACAGTCACCTCAGCAACTACCCAAAGGACAGAGTGAAGCTTTTTTTCCCCCCTTTTTAGTGCCAGTGAACATATATAAAAATATATGTATTATTGATTTTCTTTTTCAAAGATATATGACAGAATCCTTCAAAAAAACCTTTTCTCATTAAAAAAATAATGAACTCTCCAAGAACAAAGATACTGTCTGTGGCATAGAAAAGCTATGGAGCAAAGAACCCAATCCCCGTTTCAACTCAGAGGCCAGGCCTGGGCAAGCTGCCCAATGAACAAGAGCTGAAACTGCCACACGACTCTTTTCTTTGACCACAGAGTTTGTGACCCTGGCCGCTGTCTGCTGCCAAACACAGATGGGGCCTTCTCCCTGGTGCTTCTTCTTTTTCTCTTCCTCACTCTCTATCCCCATTGAGCACTGCAAACCTTTTTGGAGATAGTGCCCGTCGCTTGTCTGGTGAGTGATCCTCATCTTTAAGCTCACCAGTTGAGTGGGTGTGAGTTGCCAATCCTTCAAGGGTGAGCACAGTGTACCAACTACATCAACTCTGTTTGCAGAGCAGAGTGTATGCAAAATGAGACTTCTGTCAATTACACTGGCTGGAGCAACAATGGCCAAAAGAAAAAAATAATCCCCCTTTCATCTGTGGGAGACAAAGCCAAGATAAAATCTCCTTTGCTCACTGAAACCCCAGTGCAAAAACAGTAGACCTAAATTCTTGTTTAGGCCATTTTTCCCTAGTCTTGCCATTTGGAAATTCGGAGTAATCCAGTTGTTGCTGTTTTTAATTACACTGCCGTTTCACTGATTTTTGGCTTTCACAAATGAAAAACATATATTCATAACGACAAGAGTCACAATTGGGAAATCCATAAAGATGAAAAACTTGATAGCCAGAGAAATGGAAAAGAGAGCATCTAATATTTACAAGGAGAGGTATTAGAATGATATAATTGAATCCATGTACCACAAAAGATGAGAATCATTTCAAAACAGAGGTAAAGGAACTATTAAAAGGTAACCTAGTTTAAATGAAAAAGTAGTGGATTTTTTCTCTTTAAAACAGCTAAAAGTGATCCTGTGACCCTACATAAGCCAATTGGTGTCATAACAAAGAAAAACAGAATTTTTCTATCCTACCCCAGAAACAGAACCTGCCAGCTTTAGTTCTGTCCAGCAGTCTTGGATTGGTATAACACCCATCTTAGGTTCCCCTCTCCCTTGTTATTTAAAGAAGCTGTTTTGCAAGTTCATTTGGCTATTAATATCAACAGAAATCAGGGGAGGAAACCCATGTAGATCATATCATGTCACTCAGAAACTATCTTCTCAACGACAAGTAGAGTGAACCAACTGAAATGCGCAGCTGGGTGACTGGCCATTTCTTGTTTAGCAGATGAATTTAAGAGCTAAGTGAGGAGGCAGTGGCCAAGATGAGAAAGTAGGTGGACATTCCCCTGTACTCGCGACTGGGGGACAAACTCAACAGAACAGAGGTGTGCCAAAGGACTATATGAAAACAGTATCCCAGGAACACACCAAGTTCATGGGTGGCAGCCCATTGGAGCCACACCAACCAGATCTTTCCAACGAAGGCCATGGTTCTGTAGTCTCAATCTTTCAGCTTCCTCTGGCTGAAAGGCAGCAACAAAGGTGGGGAGTCTGAGTGAGTATGGCCAATGTCAGAGCTCAGAATCAGCAGCAGAGGAGGATGATGAGTAAACTCACCAGATGGTGCCCATCTGGCTTTAGACTTTACTTCTGAAGACTTTTACTTTAGTAGTCAGTCTTCTCTTGGTTTCTTCTCTCTTCTTCCCATGACTTCTGCAGGTGGATATGCTGGGTGGCAAGGAGAGCATTTACAGAGTTTCTGGTTCTAGTGCCTTCATTCTTCCCACCTTAGTAATTGAGTTTTCTCTTCAACCCTGATCTGGGTAGCCCCTTTAGCTGCTCTGAAGGCAGAAGTGGGCATTTCTCCACTTTGTGGGAAGGTGTCGTCTCTGGGGGACAAGAGCAAGACGCTCAGCTTGTCCAATCCCGTTGATGCCTTCTTTCCAGTTTGTCTAAGGGCTCCAGAGATCTGATAGTTGATGAGAGACATTTGCTAAGAAGTCTTTGAGCTTACTGGCATCTAGAGCTAGACATCAAGACTGCTGGCTTGCTAGCCTTCTTAGTGGTGGGAGTTCTTAGCAGAGAGTCTGTGAACATGCCCAAGGAAGTGGACAAGCTTCACCACTGTGGCTGTAATGCAGCCTGGTGAAGTTCAGACCCACAAAACACTGAAGGGAGGGTGGATGAGGCTTGCAGCTATATGGAGTCAGGCAGAAAACATTCAGGTCTTTTAAAGGTAGGGGCAAAGAGGGATCAAATCTTCAGTGTCCTAAGCAGGAAAACAGTCAAGCCACCACTTCCTTTTCCTCTGACTCCAGCCCCAAGCTCTTCCCTGGACCACAAATGGGAAAGCAGACCTGGATCGGAATGGTGACTTACAAAAGGTCAGATCTCCCTCTCCCTCTTGCTGGTCTGATTCTTCAGTGGAAGTGGCCAAGTTTTGGCTAAAGAGAACATTCAGTTCAAACCTCTTAGAAAAGCTATTGAAAGTCAATTTGAGGGTGGAGGCACAGGATGAGAGAGAAAGGGACTGGTGGGGGGAGGCCATACAGACAAGTTTTCAAACAAGAAGTACACTTTTCAGTACCATGAACTGTGCTGCAGTTGAGCAGTCTAGCCCTCAGGGGCCAAGGCTCTGGGCAGGTACTGGTGATCCATCTGTCCTCTCTGTCCTCTCTTAAATCTGCCTCCTGTCCACCTCAGCTCTGGGGTCACCCTGCCCTCTAATGGCAATAGCCATTGGCAGAAAGTAAAGTCTCCCAGGGAGAGAGGGTTTGGGGAAAAAAAGCAGTGACTCCCCATGGGCTTGCAATTTTCACTTTATTCTAGTTACTGTTGGTCTCTTCAGGGATTTCTGTTTGTTTTTATATTTTTTAAGAGGCAAAACCCTAGCAAATTTTTTTGTTTTTGTTTGTTTGTTTGTCTTTTGTTTTCCCAGATACTCTTACCTCTCTAAACTTCACGTGGCATTAGGTGAGTAAACGTTTGCATGGCTGGCATACAGTGCAGTGCTATAAACAAGCACAACTTGACACTGTGCCACAGGATCATCACAGATTTAAAGAAATACAACAGCATTCAAAACACAGATAAGGGCCACAGCAGGGAGCAGAGTTTGAAAGTGCCATGGAGGGTCAGATAGGGAGGCAAAGAAAAGAAAGGAGGAAAAGAGAAAAAAAAGCCCAGCAAATAGAACTCAAGAACATCTTCATGACAGATTGTACATCAATAGAGGAAATTCCCCAAGGCACTGCAGAGAAGTAGTGCAGAGTTAAAACAGGCAGAAGATCTCTGAAAAAGGGAGTGGGGTGGGGTGAGAAAATGAGGGCTTCCAAAGCTTCACTGTGTGTGAAAATAGATGGGCTTGACTTTCCCGGAAAGGATCTTGGGCACTTGCACAGAGATGATCTCTGCCATCATTTCTGGAAAGTCCACGCTCACCATGTGGGACTTGATTAGCAGGTCAAAAGTGAATTGATGCAGCTCTCGTGCAATCTGCAGGGGGACAATAAGAGAGGGAGAAAACAGGGTTGACAAGGAGTTGGCTTCTTGTCAGGGTCTATCCCCACATTCTTTGATTTCCTCCTCTTTCCTTCCATGTCCTTGGGCCTCCCTGTGTGTGTGTGTGCACGCACGTGCGTGTGTGCACACGCCCATGAGTGCACGCGTGCGTACACCCACATGTGCACTAAATTGTCTCCAGGGAGTCATTGAAGGCTCCCAAGAGATCTCTTACACCATTGCAAGCTCTCTGACTCAAGACTGGGTGTTCCTTTTCCCCAGCACAGACACACACACACACACTCACTCTCTCATACACACACACAAACGCACATGACTCGAGGAAGAGGGGGAAAACATCCAGGTCTGTTTTGTCTGCCTAGAGAACTTATCTACTCTAAGCCCCTTCTCTGAGTCCCAACTGCTCTGTTCTCAACTCCTCCACCTCTTTCACAACATCCAGCTGGGACACTGTGACCTGTGTTCCTTTCTTCTTCATTGAATTTTCTTCCTGGACCACACTCAAAGCCAGAGAGGAATGGAAGCACCTCCCAACAGGTGGTGCCAGACCTTAGAAGAGCATATTATCACTTGGCTCTATCAGGCTGCTCTCCCTGACAAAGCACCCTCCATCGTTTGCTTACAGGCTGCACAGAGTCCAGGAGCTTGGTGAGCTGGTAGAAGCGCCTTGAGCAGGATGTGGGATTTTTTCTCTTGCATGCAATGATACGATCAAGTTCCTTGATGTAGTTCATTCGAAGTTCATCAAAGAATTTTTGATTTTTCAGCCCATCCACTGGAACTGATGTGGGATGAAGACAGAATAGGGAGGGGAAGCATGCCCACGAAGGAGCATTAGATAAAGCACCAAGTTTTCTGACCACAAACTTGACCCCCACCCCCACAGGGAGAGACCCGTCTACTTGGTTTCCTGTCACTTGAGGCCTATATGCCTGGGACCTTCAGGAAGTCTGCCAGAAAGGTCTTAGGGAAAAGGCTAGCTGGACCCAGTGTGTAGGGTATCAAGTAAATACAATTTACTGAGCTTTTCCATTCTCTAGACTTCTCATCTACACATTTCTTAGGACCTATGGTTTTACGCTGTTCACAGTCTGGCTCTGAATTAGAAAATTAAAACACGTGGTCTTGAATATCAAATTTTGTCTCCTTTCTCCCTCATAGAGGCTAAGCACTCTGCTTAGAAGAGACATTAAAGAAATATTCCTTGGCTGCCAAATAAGCCCTGTCTGAGTTGCTTACACAGACCTTCTCTTTTTGGCAGAAGAGGAAATTCCTTCCAGGAGGCAATCCCTTCTGCCCTACAAGACATATAAGGTGGTCCTTGCCTGTTTCTATGGTAGAAGCTATGGAAAAATTCAGAGACCTGCTAAAACCAGACAAAAAGGCCTTGTACCAGAGAGAGATTGGGGGTAGGTGGGGATCTAATGGAGGTTGAATTCTAGCAAAGAAATTGGTCTCTAGCCATGAAATTCATCCTTGTTAGGAAAAAGGATGCTAAGGGAGAGTGGAGGAGGGAGGGTGAAAGAGGAAGGGAAATGTTCAGGAGCTGGCTTCTTCCCAATAATCCTTTAATGAAAAAAGCAGCTCCCCTCTGATCCCCTATGCCCCTAGGGGCATTCCCTGCCCTTCCAGGCACTTACTAATGCTAAAGAGCAGCAGTGCCTTCATGCACAGAAATTCCTGGGGGGTGATTTGGAGCCATCCAAATTCTTGAGAGAGGTGCCTCATTCGGACACACTGGCTGTACATCCGGGACTTGTGCATGCGGTACCTGGGAAGGAAACACAGAGAAAAAAGAGAAGTAAGGAAAGGCTTACAATAAACCCAGAGAGAATGTCTGTGGTTGCCCTCCCCTTTCCAAGTTCTCCAAGAAGAGCTTGCTGTTTCTCTTGCTGGTGCTTCAGTGACAGGAACAAAGTTGTTCTTTTTTTTCCAAAATCATGATATCCTGATAACTACTCATCTTCCCTGTCCAGGATATGGGTTAGCACATGGAATTTCCAGGTACCCGTGCCCCTCCTGTTTCCTGACACAGGGACAGGAAAGCCTAACCAAATGAATACAATGGGCCTGGCACATGGTCTCCCTGACTACAGTCCTAATATCTCAGCTGCAGCCAGAGCCAGAACCTGCCTCCCAGACATTCAAACTTGGAGGATTTCTAGGAGACAGGCCTTAGAAATCAACTCTTAACATAAGGACATCAGGATTCCCAAGTGACCACACTTCCCATATTAGAAATTTAATCATTTCTTTAAAAACTCCCAGAAAAGGAGATTCCCCATTGTTCCTTTAAATGAGTTCCAATGCTTGTCAAATCAGCCAGAAAATATTTCTGAATGTCAAATCTAAATGTCCCCTGCTGAAGCGGAGCCTACTCCCTCATATACTGGCTGTTCCTTACTACAGTTTGGGAGTTACAAACACGTGTGAGCTGCTTTTATTACAGTGACTTGTGAACAGATCATCACATTATCACCTATAAATTATATAGGGAAGTGGCCAAGGCTTGGACAGATTCTCGGGGGGAGCAACCTCTCTGTTCCATGACTGGCCATGGCAAGCCCGTAAGAGAAGATACAGCATCCTCCTGATAGCAAACCTTCCTGGTTTTCAGCACTTCAGAAATTGTGTGTGTGTGTGTGTGTGTGTGTGTGTGTGAGAGAGAGAGAGAGAGAGAGAGAGAGAGAGAAAGAGGAGAGGGGGAGAGAGAAATTGATTTTATATCTTATGGAGAAAGGAAAGGGAATTTGACACTCACTTATGTGGTGAGGAAAAAGACCTCCCAGATTGGGTCTGAAGCCTGTGGTTTGACATTTTGGTCCCCAAACCACTAGCCTCGTTCACAGGTTGAGCAGGCCTGGTACTGGCTGGGTGGAAGCTCAGCACCCTATCTCAGAGAGATCTTGGCTGGCCTGGAGAAAGAGGGAAAGGAAGGGGCAGATAGTGTAGAAATATTCAATGCAGGCTGGAACCCAACTGGAAAAAGGAAGCATTTAGATAGTATCACAAGTCAACTGACCAAAACAATGCTGCTCCAAGCTCTTTCGCCCTAAGGAATTTTTAAATAAGATTTGCTGAGCCTTAGGGCATGGCCTTGCTCTGGTCTGTCTGTGCTTCCAAGCCTCTGTTGATGACAACACTACAGCATTTTTACCATTGAAATTGTAATCCTGACGTGAAGGATTGCTGTAATACTGCTGCAGACCCCAGAAACAGAGAAGGTGGAGAAAGGAGGGGAGAAAGGCAAGGGAAGGAATTCAAAGGGGAAAGGAATAAGACCTGAGGAGAAAAGCAAATAGAACAGGGAACAGCTAGAGGAAAGAAAGGGATAGACACAGTGTGGAAGGTAGAAAGCAAGGGGCAGGAATGGAATTCAGGAGGTGAGCAGAAGTAGGTGGGATTAAAAGAGAGTGGAGAAGTGGGGAGACAAACATTGGAAAAAAATGATGGAGCACAGTGCCTGGCACATAGCAATTGCTGAAAAAATGATATGTTGGAAAGTGCCATTATGATTCTATTCACTATTCTACAGATGAGGAGAATAAGCCTCAGAGAAGTTCAGTAATTTACCCAAGGTCACACAGCTAGGGTTCAGGTCCATTACTCTCACAAACTGTGTTCTCCACAAAGAGGGGAGGAGAAAAGAAGAAAGCGGGGTTGATGACAGGGTTTGGTGTCAGAGAGATCAGCAAATGGGTTGGCCCAGAATCCCTGTCTTTTTCTTTGGGCCTCCGTTTCCCCATTGGTACCTTGAGGAGGCTAGCAGCAACTGGTGGCTTTCAACTGGAGAGGTACTGCCCCCTTAGTGGGTGCTAGAAATGTGTGGGGGCAGTTTGGGCTGTCACAGTGACTAGGATCCTATTTGGTATTTAGTGGGCAGGTACCAGGGTAGTTAAACACATTCCAATATGCAGGAATGTGCTAAATGATGAAAAACTATTCCTCGGAAAATGTCAACAGCATCCCTGTTGAGAAACATCGGTTTAGATGATTCTAGCGACTTTAAGAGCTCTAACATGGCAGGTTCCTATAAGAGGAAGGGGGTCTGCTGTTTCAGGAGCCCTGGGGCTTGATATAGAACCCTGACTCTGTGGGGAGTTCTGTGATACCTTTTGATGAGGTACATGGAAGTGGACCAGATAGCTGAGGTAGGGTGCCACATATTTACACAGAGGTGGAAAAGGAAGTGAAGATTTAGAAAATAGCCAATTATCACCTTGCAAAGGTTCAAAGGTCTTCAGGCTCTGGATGGGGAGAGTAGTGCAGGTGCCCAGTAGTCGATTTAATCACTGGAGGGCAGCAAGAGGGTGGGTTGAGAGATGAACAGGAAGAGGGCTTTTTAAGGCCTGCTCCAGAAGATGGCATCATAGGTAACTCTTTGGAGATCTGGAAACCACAAAGCAGATTGTGCCAAAAGCTCAATGGTTATTCTTAGCTTCTGGCTACCAGGGCTGGCTGAGTTGGAAGAGGGCAGCTGGGGACGCTTATTTTCCCCCATATGGCACTGCTGTACTGGAAGGAACCACTGGCCTGTAGATTTTATTTTAAGGCTCTTCTGGATTAGAGGGCTAGAGGGGAGGGAAGGTCAATTCCTTCCTGACCAAAGGGATTCTCTGTGGTGAGACTAGCTCAAAGTTCTTGGGAAGATTTTTCTGGCCAGCTCCATTCACAATGCCACAAGGGACCTCAAATAGCAGACACAGAACAGATTATCACTGTTAGGAAAAGAGAGTATCGGAAAGGTACTTCTTTTTTATTTCTTGCCCATTATGGGACAGACATTTCACATCCATTAGCTCCTATTTTAGTTGTCATAACAAAACCATTTAAGAAAGTTTTATTTTATTAACAGATTAGGAAACTGCGGATCAGGGAAGGTAAGGGTCTTACCCAAAGACAATGATGTAGGAAATAACAGAATAGAGGTTTCAGTTGAGAAAAGTACAATTTTAAAACCTGAGCTCTTGGCCAAATTCATGAAAGGTAAATAGAGCTGGTGGCAGGGCAAGCTTTTATTAAAACTGTTTTTAAGAGAAGGGAAGTGGCTGGGCCAAGGTCACATGGCCAGAAAATGGTGGAGCTGCACTTTCTCATCACTTACCATCAGGAGGCAGTATAAGAGCTAAGAGTTACACAGCCATACTTTGAATTCTGTTGCCAACATGCACTAGCTGTTTGACGTTGTTGGGTAAGTCACTTTATTTTGTTGAGCCTAATTTTCCCCATCCATTAAATTTTTTTTTAAAGGGGAAATCAAGTTCTCATGAGTGCTCAATGAGAAAGGATTAGGAAAATATCTAGTATGGTCCTGGCACAAAGGAGTTTCTCAACAAATGGTGACTGGCAGTAGCTTTTGATGGTAGCATAAGGGACCAAAGGAACTTCAGCCCTTACAACTAGAGTCTCTCTGTTCACTCCTTATGTTGTTCAGAGTGAAGAAAAAGGACCCTGACATGAGGGTCTGAGATAAGGTAAAAGCAGGTCAGAAGCACTGCCAAATTGCCAGGATTCAGTCTTGATTGGGAAAAGCGATGGCCTTCCCCTGTTTCCTCCTACCAATTGGCCTTTCAGCCAGGCAAAGCCACCTCAGATTGTGCAGGCTGGCTGGGCTTCTACTGCCTCACCTAAAGGTCAAATGAACCAACTCTCACCATTACTTCCATTACCATCATCACCACCAATGAGGTCTGTGTCTATGTGAGTTCTGGACACATAAGCACTTACTCATTGAAAACCAGGTCAGGGGCAAAGTAGAGCATCCTGGAGTTGACATTGGTGAAGGACCGCCAGCCCATGGCAAACACCATAAGCCCCATCCAGGAGTACTGAATGACTGCCATCTGGTCGTCCACGTGCAAGTTGCGGAAGCCTGGAGATAGGGCAGAGGCAGTGGTCAGACTGAGCACTGATGGGCTGAGTGAAGTCTGGGACTCTGCTGGGCTGAGAATTTCTGGCACTCGGGCTGCCCTTGAGGAGCCCTAGGGGCCATCAATGCTGGGGAGCAGGAGGAGAACAAACTATATGGTGGGGATAACACTCTTTGCACTCCCTACTTCATTGAGCTGCTCAAAAGAAACAGAGGCAAAAAGTGCACTGTCCATTGGAAGAGAATAATAATCTAACACTCACTGACTGCTTACAATGAATTAACTCTTTTCTAAGCATGTTACTTATATTAATTCATTTAATCCTCACAAGAATCCAATAAAGTGTATACTATTATTGTTCCCATTCTGTGAATCAATAAAAGTGAGTCACAGAAGGGTTGAAGAACTTGTCCAAGATCATAAGGCTAGTAATTGGCAGGTCAAGTTCCAAAGCCAGTCTGATTCCAAAGTCTTGATCTTCAGAAAGGCTCACTGCCTTTCCAAAGATGCAGTGTAATAATCATTTCTCTCACATGAACAGCACTTTTCACTTTACAAAGCTCTTTTCTAGCTATAATCTTGTTTGTACCTTCTAACAACCCTGGGAAAGGGATACTATTACATATCAGCATATGGTGGAATGCATCTGACAGCCATGCCTTCTTCACACCACCTTCAGGTTCCATCTCTTTTCTCTGACCCTTTTCCTGCCTCCCATTTCCTCTCTATTGTTTTCTATTCAACAAATACCTGGCCCTGCTAGTTTCCTACTCTACTGCCATTCCTGCTTACTGCCATTATTATACACAAACAGGCCCTTTATGACCTGCTTTCTTAGCCTAATTTCTTACCATTTGCCTTCTCATAATTTAGGTTCTAGCTATTCTGAAAAAACCCACAGTTTGCTGAACATACACACACACACACACACACACACACACACACATCATGCCTCTAAATCTCTGCTATCTCTGCACAGGCAGTTGCCTTTCCCTAGAATGCATTCTTCCCTCCCCAGGCTTTCCATCTGATAAACACCTACTCATCTTTCAAGTCTTCACTGAAAGCCTACCTCCTCTGTGATGTCTCTTCCAACTCATCCAAACAGAAGACCTAGTGATTCTTCTTTTACCATCTTACTGAATCTTAAGTAGCTCCGTCCAATTATAGCACTCATTACACTGTACTGGAATTTATCTATGCACATATCTGTCTCCTCCGTAAGACTTAGAACTTCTTGAAGACAGGGACCATTCCCTTCTTATTCATCTTTTCCTCTCTAGTATATAACACAGTTCAGATATTTGAGTAGGCGTTTAAGAAATATTAATTAGACTTAGGACCCTCATTTTTTCATTTTATAAAATGAGAATTATAGATGATCTCCAAATTACCTCCCTTAAGCTCAGAGAACAGAGGCTCCCAGATGCTGCCTCCACATAGGTAGAACAGATATGGCTGTGCTCTCCTGGAGGTTTCCAAATAGTTGTATACTTAAAGCATCACCTCAGAGCTCATCCCCTACCAGTGCCTCATTTATCTTCTCCTTAACAGATCCAGAATTATCTGAAATTTTGTCTTACTTACCTTATTAGGAATGCTTACATGAATTTGGATAATGCTTCTAACTTTCCTGATGATGACCTCATTTAACCCTCACAATTACCCTAGAGTGTGGGCAATATGACATTATTTTGCCAACAAGGAATCTGAGGGCCAGAGAAGTTAACTGACTTCCCCAAGCTCATACAGTCTGTATGTGGCTGAAATGGGACTAGAACCCACGTGTTCTAATTCTCTTCTTCAGTGCTTTTCCCATACTACTGCTGAACAACACAGCTCAAGAACTACCAAGGTCATGAGTTTTTTCTTAGCCATAGGCTCAGGTCTGAAGTCTACACTATCTAGACACATTGTTCTGTTTGGTTGGTTCTTGCCACACACACCCCCTATTTACCCTTTTTTCCTTTAGGTCCCAAGCCTACCAGATGTCAGGATGCTAGAGTTCCTCACATTACCACCCTTGACTGCAATCTTAGCTCCCAGGTGTGTGCCTCACATCTTCACAGGAGCTAGTCTGCTAACAGACTAGCTGGAGCCTCAGATCCCAGAGTATTTCCTGCCTGAAGCCCTTCTGTAGCACAGAATACCTGGGACTGATTCTTTCCAGTAGGAGATGAAAAGCCAGGGTCAAGTATGGAACATCAAAGAATCTCTTTGGGAGGGGCCCCAGGAGCTTGAACCCTGAACCCCTGGGGTGGGAGGCAATGGGAATCAAGGAAAGCCTTGGTTGGTGAGTGTGTGAATATGAGGGTGCATGGGGGGATGAGGATTAAACTGTACAAATACCAAGGAAGCCATCAATACTGATGATTTTCCCCTCCCTGAGATGCCAGAGAACTAACAAAGAGGAGCAAAAGGGAAAGCTTAGTTTGGCTGTAATACTAATTAACGGTCCTTAGTGAGAGCTGCTTAGAACTCAAGCCTAATTACTGTATATGCATCAACAACATAGCTGCTTCAAAGGCTGGGCATTAGAGAACAGAGTTAGGTATTGTAATCAGATTAGACCTATAGGAAAATTAGCCCGCTAATGCCCAGCCTTTGAAGCAGCCTGCTTAGATAGTACGGCTATCAAGGAATGACTTGAGGAAACAGTAGCTCCAGCCTACAGGTTTCCTTCAACATACATTCATTCACTCAACACCTATTTGGCGCTGCATTAGGCTGTTTTGGAGAAACAGAGAGAAGTCATGGTTTCAGGTTATGAAACACACCAAACAGGTTAGGGAGCAGAGGCTAACCTGAGATTCTGTTTTCTCACTAGAATCCAATCAACATCATTTCTTAGCAATCTTCAGTAGAAACCTATAGTCTCATGTCTAGTCTGGAAGGACATACCCAAAGATAGGTCAATTAGGAGATCTTTGCTGCTTTAGTGCACCTGGCAGCCAAGGTCTTCAAAGAAGACAATTCATCTTTGGGACCCATGAATGAGCTTTTAGGAAAAACTAGTGGCAACTTAAAATGATTTTAGTGGTTTAGTACTCAAGCTTGATAATAATGACCCACCATTTACAGAGCATCTTCTATGTTTCAGCTATTATACTAGATTTTCTTTATACCTGATTTCTGTGTTGATAACAATCTGCAAGGTAGCAATTGTTCTACCATCTCTACAAATGAGGAAACAAGTACTGCAGACATGTGATTTGCTCAAAGTCACACAACTAGTGTATAGCTAAGATTCCAAGCCAGATACATCTGATTATAAATATACTGTGTACATACAGTCTACTCGCCCTCCCTCAATAGTTATCATTTACTAAAGTACCAGGTGCTATAATAGGCAATTTACATATATCATCACTATCACAGAAAACTTCACAACAAAATTGATCTGAGTAGGTACTTAGCACAGTGCCTCTCAAAGGACAGGAACTCAATGTGTTCAATTAGCAAATAACATGAATTAGTAGGTGATTATTGATAATATGAATAACAGTTCTAATGAATGTGGTACTTGGCTTTCTTTTGAAGCTATTCTTTTTTTTTTAAACATCTTTATTGAAGTATAATTGCTTTACAATGGTGTGTTAGTTTCTGCTTTATCACAAAGTGAATCAGTTATACATATACATATGTTCCCATATCTCTTCCCTCTTGCATCTCCCTCCCTCCCACCCTCCCCATCCCACCCCTCTAGGTGGTCACAAAGCACCGAGCTGATCTCCCTGTGCTATGCAGCTGTGAAGCTATTCTTTAAATTACTCAGGGTCCGAGATCATTTCCTTAGACAAGCTAGATGGTGAACTGATATTAACTTGCAGACTTGTTAATGTAAGGAAAGGGCTTCCCACCCTGGAGGTTAGGCTGAGGAAATCCAGTGACTCCCAGTTATACAAATTGTGCCATAATGACTTGCACCAGGTTATTGTTAAGACCATCAAACTAGAACTCAGAGGGTGTGAGCCCAAGCTCTGGCTGCATTTGTTAAGTGACCAAATGGAACAAGTTAATTAACCTCTCTGAACCTTATCATTTGAAATGGGAGTGAAAGTCCTTATGATTCATAGGACTGCTATGAGGATTAAGTGGAATCATATATAAGAAAAGGTTCTATCTTATAAAATGAGACATTAAGGTGTCTGGCAACTGCTTGGAAAGATTAAATTGAATCTCTGTTAGACACATGACATCAAGACACCCAGCTGAATAAGTGATAAGAATTAAAGCAACTTTTTCTTTTCTTCCTTTTTTTTCTTTGTATTTTTTTCTTCCCTGTGTGAACTCTCTGTTTTTGGCACAGTGTATATGCAGCCAGAGTCCTTGGGCCTTCTTCCCAGGGATCTAATTGGCTAGTCAACCTCAGCTTTCCAAGCTAGGAAGGGGTTAGGGACAATCTGGTGGCTGTAACTGGGCCTTGTGAATTGGAAAGACAAAAAGGGGGCTTGACAGTCAACATGCAATGTCTTCCAAGGCAGCAAGTCCACATTATGACCCAACTGGCCTTGGATAAAGCCTTGGTCCCTCACTGTAAAGTCCGAGGCTAGAGAACTACAGGGGTGCTACACAGACTATGGGTAGAGTTGGATGAGGAGGGGATTTGGAATTAGGAGGGGACCTGGGCTCAAGTTCTGGCCCTGATACCTTCTGAATGTGCAACTGTGGGCAAGCACATCACCTCTCAGAGCTTCAGTGTATTTATCTATAAAACAGGGAAAAGATCCCTACTTTACAGGATTCTTATGAGGATCAAATCAGGTAATACATATGAAACTGCTCTGTTCACCATAAATTCCCATCTGATTGACAATTATTATTAAATGGCAGGTTAATCTTTGACTCCACAAGGAGAGGTTTGGTTGTTGATGTTTCAAAAGAATCTTTCAATCATGGAAGTTTAGGATTAAGAGAACCCTTAAAGAGTTTATGCTTCTCTTGTTTCCAAACTGTGTTCCCTGGAGCACTAAGATTCTGCAAGAGTGATCTGAGGCTTCTCTAGGGGTAGTGAGGGAGAGGCACTGGCTTTAAATCAACCAGCTCCACTTGGATCTGTGTATCATGTTTTTGAGAAATAAAGAGTTTGGGGCTTCCCTGGTGGCGCAGTGGTTGAGAATCTGCCTGCCAATGCAGGGGACACGGGTTCGAGCCCTGGTCTGGGAAGATCCCACATGCCACGGAGCAACTGGGCCCGTGAGCCACAATTACTGAGCCTGCGCGTCTGGAGCCTGTGCTCCGCAACAAGAGAGGCCGCGATGGTGAGAGGCCCACGCACCGCGATGAAGAGTGGTCCCCACTTGCCGCAACTAGAGAAAGCCCTCGCACAGAAACACAGTCATAAATAAATAAATAAATAAGTAAGTAAAAGAACGTGAATTTCTAAAAAAAAAAAAAAAGAGTTTGGCTGCTAAAGGAACGTTTGTGAATCGTTGGATAGAGGATCTCTGTGGCTTCTTTAAGCTCCAATATTTTAATAATCAGACCTTTCCAAGCAACAGATGGCCAAGAGAGGAAGTGAGTTACCCATCACTGGAGGTATCCATGCAGAAGTTAGAAAAACACTTCATATTTCTTTCACTATCACCTAATGTTTCCTTCCACTATGATGATGCTAAGGTAGTTTATTTTATTTATTTTTTATTTTTTTCTTTTTTGGTCGCACAGCGCGGCTTGTGGGATCTTAGCTCCCCGACCAGGGATCGAATCCACGCCCCCAGCAGTGAAAGCATGGAGTCCTAACCACTGGACTGCCAGGGAATTCCTTAAGGTGGTTTAAAGAGCACCAAGAGTTCCTTGAAGTAAAACTGGAAAACCATCAATTTAGTCCAAACCACTTTTCACACATTGTACAGATGGAAAAACTGAGACCCAGAAAGGGAAGGGATCACATAATGAGTTACCAGCAGAGCTAAGACTAGAACCTAACTGTTCTGACTCCCAACCCCATGTTCCTTCTATCATACCATATTATAAGAGTTCCCATGGTATGGGTTCCAAGTAATATTAAAGACAGAATATCAGTTAGGCTCAAGATTATCTTTGGGGTGAACCTGTGTGTGTACATATAGAAGAGCATCTTAAGGCATATAAGGGTATGTCTATGTGATCCATGATTATGGGAACATTTGCTGACTAAATCTGTGGGTTGAACATAGAAACATGGTTGCTGTGTGCTGATGTGAGGCATATAGGATACTCGATAATGTTGCTCTTCTCCTTGATTTCTGAGTTTCCTTATTTTTAATGTAGGGATTTCTACCAATCTCTTCCCTCACAAGGTTATGGTGAGGATTGCATGAGTTAATGGATGGGAAGCAAACAGACATGGTGCTTGGCCCAAAGGAGGCTTCACTGAATATGATCTCCCACATCCCATGCCCCCACTTTCCTTACCAGGCAAGGCCTTGGCCCACTTGACCACGTGTACAAGCTGTCTTTCACCCAGTTCATTGAGGCTAGAGAGTAAGGCTGCAAAGGAGTCAGGCTGGTTGTTGTCATGTCCAGCACACACCACACCTGGCTCAATGGCTTCCAGGACATTCAGAAAGATGGGCTGACACTCATAGCCTTCAATATGTGACACTGTCAGCTTCTGGGCTGGCTCCTCAGTGGGGCTGGTGGCGCTGGAAGCCTCCCCTTCCTCCTGTAGTTTCAGATTCCCAAGTTTCTTCAGCTTCCGGGCTATTGGGAAAGAAGGGAAACTTGGATTTATTATCAGTGGCCAAAAACACACAGCACAGTTACCCTGTTAGAAAAGCTGTTTGAGCTAAGAAAACAAGGGTGTTCATTCTCCCTAGTCACAGACTCTAAACTCCTTAAGGACAAGTGCTCAGTTTAAACACTGGTTAAGTGAATGATTCATCATTCTAAATTCCTACTAAACTCAAACTTTCATATCTTGCTTTCTCTGTGATCCTCTTGCCAGACAGACCTAGTATATCCTTGGATTGGGCTCTGCCTAAATGCAGTCTCCAGTATTCATACCTTGGACCTTCAATTAAATCATTTACTAATATATTCATGATTCACTCATTTGTTCATTCAACAGACATCCATTGTTAGGCCTTTGCTTTTGGGTGGCGAAAAGAACATAGGCCCTAACCCAGTTTGGTAGAGGAGAAATAAATGCCTGCTAACAATTCTAACAATTAGAAAATGTCAAACTGGTGAATGTTACAACAGGAGTATTAACAAAAGAGGAAGAACAACAATCTCTCTGCATAGGTGGGGTCAGGAAATGTTTATGGTGATATATGACCTGGACCTTGAAGAATAGTGAGGATTTCACCAGGCAGAGAGGAATGGAAAGGGCATAAACAAAAGCACTGAGTGTTTAAGGGAAAAAGAGACCAGTGTGGCTGGAGTGTATATTGTATATGTGGGGAGACTGGCTATTTATGAGGTTGAAAACAAAGGTGGGGTTTGACGTTAAAGGAGCATGTATATCATATTAAGAAATTTGGGCTTTATCACACAGATGATAGGCAAATATAGAATGTTTTAAATCAAGGGAATGTTGTACTTGTGTCTATGTCTAGCATGTCTAGCAGATTGCTAGGGAAGGAGACTAGAAAGGCAGATCTTTTGGAGAAGGACTAGACTTATCATCCCACTTTGGGGTCAATGAATGGGAATTTTCTGGTGTTGCAGCATTTCTCACTTCAACTATAACAGCCCCAGGTATTGTCAGACATTTACACTCATAGTTGAACATACACTGTAACACATATATTGATTTTCATCTTTAGTAAAGGGGAGAGAGAGAAGCTGAAGTCTGAAATCCCCAATTGTATCAAAGAAATAACAGAATGTCCCTACCTTTATAATCTGCCTGTAAAACGGGAACCATCCATTAAAAAGGATGATAGAAATAACATTATTTTAAAAAAACAAGAATAATCTAAAACTCAAACCTTAAGAACCATCCTCCCACTGTGCTCTCATACACACAATTTACAGGTCCTTGAGCATCCTGATGTTTACATTGTGCTATTTTCCTTAGTATTTATATTGGCAGAAATATAAATAATTGAAAAGGCCATAACTCTGAGATCTAGCATAGGCAGTTGTACCGGGACAGACCATAAACCACTTTATCCCTAATCTCTTTAAAATAATAATAATAATAAAATTTAAAAGGTATAAAACAAAGAGAGAAGCTGATTGCTCAATTTTAATGGATAAATACAACAAAACCTGTTGCTGATCTGTTTCTGGCTCCTGCAAAAAAAGATACTTATCTGGAACTGACTTTCAGCTCTAATTAGAAAAATAAGTCTTGCAATGCAAACTCCAATCGTAGTACAACTCAGTAAATCAATGAAAGAATGAATCACATGTTTGGATCAACAACCGGGGTAGAGGAGGAGAAAATAGAGGGTTTGGTGGTGCAAGAAGAGCCCAGAGAAGAACTCAGGGTAAAATAACAAGGAAGCCTGGAAAATCAACACAGAGTTCAAGATGACCTTGTCCAACAATCTTTTCTGCAAGGTTTGGGCACAGTCAGTAATAGGAGATATGCACACCCACTGTCAACTCCCACCTCCCATCAAGGGCACAAGCTGGAGGTATGGGCAGGGCTAAGCTCATCTTGTCCCAGAGCTACTGGCCTGGCCCCTAAAATTTTTTGTCATCTGGGGAACCCATTGCTGACATGGGCTCATGTAGGCAGCTCCACAGACTGAAAGTGCCTTCTGGATCTGCTCCCCTGGTACAGGTTCTAGAGGTAGACATTCTCTTCCCCATCACTGGTACTTTCTGACCTTGGGCTCAGAAGTTGCCAGGCCATGTAGTCCCCCTTTCAGCCTGGGAGAAGACAGAGATATAATTAGCCTTATGCCTGAGGGAACTAAGATATATAAGGTTAATTATTTTTTCTGAGCCTTCTATATACTTCACTTCATAAGCATATTATATCACTTAATTCCACAATGATCTTAGGAGGTGAGGAATATTTCCTATCTCTGTTTTGCAAGTGAGTAAACTGAGGTAACACAGCTATCAAGAAACAGAACCTAAAAATCTTAACTTAGTCTGACTATAAAGCCAATGCTCTTTCTACTATATCATACTGCATCCACAAGGAGTCTGAAGCCCTAAACCCTACTTCTAGCCTAATAGAGTTGAGGAGTAGGGCTAGGGTTATATCCTCCCTGCCTTCCACCCTCACCCGTGACTCTAAACTTCAGTAACTAGCGTCAAATACAGAAAGGAAAAGGCAGAAGCTATGAGACTCCTCTAGTCATTTGCCCAAAGTAGAAATAGGTTTGGGGAACTATAGTGGCTTAGAGATTCATAGCATGACAAAATAGGAAGGGTCATTAGAACTCATCACATCCAGGGGGTTCACAGAATTAATATACCTTCATCGTCTACACAAGTAATACAGTGTGTGTGTATGTCTGTGTGTGTGTGTTTATAGGAGAATGGTGGGAACTCTGGTGAACTGAAGTGAATGCTTTACCGCCTTCCTGCCCCTGCAATGCATGTGCACATAACACACACACATACACATACTCCTAGAAGGCGTTCATATAATATTTTAGATTTTTCCTAAAACTCATCTGTATCCCAAAGTTGAATTCAGGCCTTAGCCATTATTTCAGGACTTCTGTTGTTAATCCAACATTTCAAGTCAAGGATGGAGAGCCTGAGGCCAGAGTGAGTGTGGTCACCTACTGGCTGAGCAGAGACTAGAACCAGGCTCTTATTCCTAATCCAGAGTTCCCTGTACCATACCAGCTCTCTTTTTGAGTAAGTCATTTCTACTCTATCTCAGTACCTGCCTCTCTGAACTCCTTCTAGATTTGCACTGCCCAACACAAGAGCCACTAGACGCATGTGGCTACTTAAATTTAAATTAATTAAAATTAAATAAAATTAAAGATATAATTCTTTAGTCTCACTAGCCACAGTTCAAGTGCTCAAAAGGCACATGTGGCTTATGGCTGCTACAATGGACAGTACAGTTACAGAGCATATCCTTCATCTCACAAAGTTCTATGGAATACTATTGTGAATCTAGACTGTTCTCTGGGGCAGCTGTCCCATTTGTCATGCCCTACTCATGCTAGTGATTAAAAAATGAATCCAAATGAGTTGTATATAGAAGAATCCATGGGTTTTTCAAAAAGGTGGAAGGACACAGAGAAGAATTGGTGCTGGTGCAATCAGCGAGGTATGCTCTGTCACCTTGACTCTCCCACCAATGACTCAGATCTCAGTGGGCTGATGACTCGTGGACCTAAGCAAACTCATTACAAGCAAGATCAATATGTGCAGAGACTGTGGGGAAAATCCATCAACCTAAAATAATTCCCCTTCTCTGCATAGTGCTAATGAAAACTTGGCTGGTATTTTCATATCCTCCTCCTCTAGACCTATATGGCATCTGCTTGAGAAAGAGAATCTGCATTCCCACTTGCCTCCAGGACCTGGGTAACCTGCTGTCCCTGCGGCCACGGTGGACCAAGCTGCACCAGGTGTTCTGGCCTCTCTGCCTGAAGAGGGTGACTGTACTGAACATAATTGAAATCAGATTCCATTCATTCTGCCGGGGGATCCTCTGTTCTCTCTGTGCAGCAGAGGCCAGCATGTTGCTAGACGACTTGGAATGCTGGACAATGAGGCTTGCTAGTCTCAGCTGTTACTCAATGCCCAAGGCCTTGTTTTCATCCATGAAGGCCGCCCCCACACCCCTCCTGTCTCCTGCACCTGAGCCCCAGAGTCATATCTAACTCTTTCATGTGAGGTTCAGGCTTGTCAGGCCCCTGTGTTACCACAGAGACCCATTGGTTTGCTCAAATTGAGTGATGAAGCCAGGATAAAGGGGACAGTAAAGGTTGATAGTTCTAATGGTGTGTGAGTTACTTTGCATCTCATCACTGTCTTTCAATCGTAGGTCAAAGCAGTGACAAGAAAGGGACATTGTCAAGGCACATCCTTGTCTGTACCCAATCTTTAAGGGAATAGAGCCCTTGAAAACATGCCTGGATCCTGCTGCCTGGACCCTATGGGGAACTGACTATTCAGCATAGTGGCATTAGACCCCTATGAGGGCTGTCTCTACAGCAACAGAGAAAGATTTTTCCAATCAGGTTCAATGGTACATCCCTCAGGAGAAGTAGATGTGATTAATCTGTAGCTTCTACAGCCACTATGACCACTAGGCACTATTCCAGCCTTATTCCTTGCTACCTCAAGACAGAGGTTTTCTCATCCTTGGGCAGGGGACAGGCAAGGTGCGGTAAAGTTTACAAAGTCTTAGAAAATTCAAGTTCCTCTCCCCAAGGTCAAGGATGTTTCTCTTCCTTGAATCTCACCATGGAATTTAAAGCATAAAAGAATGATTTCCTGTGGTAGGTATATTTGATGGCCACCAATATTCCCAACCCCTGGTGTACACATACCTTCTTCCAGTTATTTAGTCAAACAGCAATATAGGTGCTGTTGTAAAAGGATTAGGTAGATGTAATTAAGGTCACAAGTCAGTTGAATTTTGAGGGTCGTTATACTTGATGGGCCTGACCTAATCAGATAAGACTTAAAAGGGACTGGACTCTTCCGGAAGGGTATTCATGAAATCAGGGGGATTCAATATAAGGAAGATTCTCTGTTGCAGGCTTTGAAAGTGGAGGGGGTACACATGGCAAGGAATGAGGGCAGGCTCTGGGAGCTAAGAGCAGCCTCTGTCAGACAGCCAGAAAGGAAACAGAAACCTTAATCCTACAACTGCAAGGAACTGAATCCTGCCATAATCACATGAGCTTGGAAGAGGACTGTGAGCTCCAGATTAGAACGAAGCCCCTGACCAATGGTTTTATTTCATCCTTGTGAGACACTGAGCTGAGAATCCAGTCATGCTGTGTCAGACTTCTGACTTACAGAACTGTGAGCTGATAAATGGGTACTAAATTTGAGGTAATTTGTTATGCAGCAGTGGAAAACTAATACACTTTCCTTACAAAATTGTGGTATAGACAAGATAATAGGCTTTGGAATCAGAAGATCTTGGATTCAAACCCAGCTCTGTCAATTACTAGCTTAATAACTTTGAGCCCATTGCCTAGCTTCTCTGAGATTCTGTTTCCGCCTTTATAAAATGGGGGAGCCGCTTCCTGCTTCCTAGGACACTTATGAGAACTAAATGAGAGAGAATGCCTGGCACATAGTGAGCCCTCCAAAATGATTTTCTTCACTCTCCATCCATTCCTAAAGAGTAGAGAGTGACTGGATTACGGGAGACCAAACTCGGACATGGGGAAGAAGGGACAGCAGGATTAACAGAGAACCAGATAGGGCAGAGAAGGGAAGGGAAGACTGACACATTATGAGATGAAAAAAAGTAACTGAGTTTCTTTAGCATATAACTGCCTATAAAACTGAATTTAGGTCTTAAGTGTAATTCTAAATGCTAAATAAACACAAAGGTACATTTGGTGCAGAGCTTCAAATTCTTTGTGAAACCAGACTAGGCTGTACTTATGTGAATGTCTGAATTATGTGTGTGTGTGCAGGTGCTTTTATATTATAATGCTTAAATGTATGGGTCATGAACTCGAATATCTTCACTAGTCAGGCAGATACGCAAATGATCTTAAACAGCCTAGTGAACATAAATGGGGTGGGCTGGGGACAGGGAAAGTGATTGATGCCCTGCCTAGGGGCAGTCCAAGTCTGTTTGTGCTGGACAAACAATTCTGCAAGTCAGTTTTGGCCTGCGGAAAACCAATTTGTAGCCTCTGGCTTAAATCATGCCAACCATCTTTCCATCCACTAGGATTAGAGTCAGGGGATCTCACTGTACAACTTTAGATTTAGATATTCAGAGGAACACTGGATTAAGATCCAGGGGAGCTCACTGTATGGTCTCCAGAACATCTTTTCCTGCTTTTGCTCTTAGTTTCTTGATATATGTACAAAGGGTAGTAGTTAACAGCAAATAGTCTGGAGTCAGACTGTCTCAGTGTTAAGCCTGGCTGTATTACTCACTAGTTGTGTGACTCTGGGCAAGACTTAGCCTCTCTGTACCTCAATTTCCTCATCTATAAATTGGGGATAACATTAGCACCTAACTAATAAGGTTGTTAAAGAGGGATATAGACACTGTGGTGGTGTCTGAGAGTAGAGGGAAGATTCTACACCACCAGAAGAACCCTCCAAGACCGTAGCAGGGTGAAAAATTTCGCTGTACTTAAGGAGGCAGAATGCAATGATGACATCAAAGTTCTAAAATGTTATTCACAAGAAAGGGCTTTTTATTATTGGTGGTGGTATTCACTTTCTTATGGGATGTCTGACCTTGAACATATCCCTTGATTTCTCCTACACCTCAGTTTTCTCATCTGACCTGACTACTTCATAGGACTGTTATTTGGAGAAAGTGAGATGATCTCAATGAAAGTACTCTGAATTCTGTAAAGGTGTATATCAATGGGCAGGCTATGACATTTTCCAAGAATGAATCTCTAGCTAGAAAACATTCTGAAAAACTGCTTAGGGTGGCAACCTATAAGAAATATTGTCTTCCATCTTGGTCAACTGGTCTCGAGCCAAAGGTTGAGGGCCAAACTGACAGGTTTAAGAATCCTAAGATAATTATAGGATCTACCTCACAGAGTTGTTGTAACTTTACCTAAGATAATACATGTAAGGTGCTTAGCAAATTCTGTAAATTCTGTAAGTCAATACATGATGCCTCTTACTCTTTCTTGCTAGTTGCTAAACCCCACATTGCTCCACGTCATTCCCTTTATCTCAAGCAGCTGAATTTCTCTCTGAAAAAGCTAACTGATGAAACAGGGAGATCAGCTCGGTGCTTTGTGACCACCTAGAGGGCTAGGATAGGGAGGGTGAGAGGGAGACACAAGAGGGAGGGGATATGGGGATATATGTATACATAGAGCTGATTCACTTTGTTATACAGCAGAAACTAACACAACATTGTAAAGCAATTATACTCCAATAAAGATGTTGCAAAAGAAAAAAAAAGAGAAACATATAGAGTTTCCACAGGGATTTAAATCAATTAGGAGAGAGAATCAAATTAGAAGTTTCCCCAGACATCAATCTGGTACAGTAGTGGAGCCCCAAGGATTTTAAAAGGCCCTGAGAGGAGGCAAAGTAGGCCTGAGCATGTGGCTCCAATAAACCCTCCTTCTTTCAAAGCAGTGCTCTATTCCGTATCTTCATTTGGGACTCTGCATCAGATTTTGTTTGAAGAAAAGATTCTATTGCCAAGAAAATGTTTGAAAGCCCCAGATCTTGTCTATTTCTTCCTTTCCCATTGAAACAAATCCCTATTATAAAGATGAGCAGACTGAAGGCTTGCCCAAGGTCACACAGCTAGATAGTTGCAAAGCAGGAACTAGAACCAGGTATCCTGACTTCTATGGTAGTACTCTTTCAATTTTATCAGGTAGGGTAGCATGTTAGTGGGGGGAAGGGTCAGCTGGAAATGAGTGGGGAAGAATTAGGACAAGGATAAGAGACAGGGAACAGAGCCAGTTCTTGGCAGTCATGGAGTGAGAGATTAGTAGGGGTGCATCCAAGTGTAAGTGTACACAAATAAGTGCTGGCCAAATTCTCTCAGGCAAGAAGGTTTCTTGGTCCTTCCTCCCATGCCCCCACTCTCCTCCCAGTCCCAATTCTGAGTCAAAGGAATAGCCAGGGAAAAGAATATTGAATTTTATCTTTCAAGGTTTATGT
Source organism: Balaenoptera musculus (assembly GCF_009873245.2). Lineage (NCBI taxonomy): Eukaryota > Metazoa > Chordata > Mammalia > Artiodactyla > Balaenopteridae > Balaenoptera > Balaenoptera musculus. Next base: position 53,927,287 of record NC_045806.1, on the reverse strand, counting down.
TGGACTATTTAGTCTAATGGTTTTTAGTTCATGGAGGAGTAAACGTAATTAATAATAGAATGATATGCAATGCTGCATATGCTTGCCAAAGCACAGGACCTGGCAGAAACTATTTCCAAGTCTCCTCTCTCTGACTACTGAGCCAGAAGAAAGAGGTTCACTGTCCAGATGCCATCCTGGGTGAGGGGCACAAGGTCATTACCAAAAACCTTCTCATGTGAAATTGCAGTGCCTGGAAATTGTTTCGCATATGAGGCTTTTCCACTGGAAAAAGTAACTACATGAATTTAGAGCATACATGCTTTTACAATTACATTTAAACTGACATTAAAAACAAATGTGAAACAGTCCAAGCCGAACAGGTCAGCATGACCTGGAAAGCAAACGAGAGAAAAAAAAAAAAAGAAAAACGAAAAAGAAAGAAAGGCCCAATGTTAACAGCACTAGTTCTGTCAGTCTGTTGTAAATAAGAAAATACCATTGGTGTATTAACGGCTTTATTAAAGGAAAATTCACTAGCAGAAATATGCAACACTCAAACAAATAGAAAGCAGTTAAAAAATAAACCACATTAACCTTTCAATCCACATTAGGGAACCTCTTGTTGGCCTAGAGATTAAAATTCTGCCCCAAGGGGGGGGAAACTCCCTTCCCTCCTTGAAGTCCTTCCTTGGCTTTTCTCCAGAATGTTGCTGAGTCAGGGGAAGGAGAAAGAAGTGTCTGTGTGTGTGTGTGTGTGTGTGTGCGTGTAGGTGGAGAGAGGAGAAGGAAGAGGGTGGAAAATGCAGGTCCCAGGCAAGGCTGGAAGAGTGTTTCTGACCCTCATACCTGTCTGCCCCTGGCCTCAAAGACTGCACATCCACCAGAAGGAAACTAGTTTCAATATGGAGGCTCTGAGGCAGAGACAGAGCATAGCAAGATATTACAAACTCTAAGGACCTCTCCTCTTACATCAATGCAAATTTTGAGGCTGGCTTGGGAGAAAAACAAGGCTTCATACTTGCTGGAGAAGCAAGTGTATGGTGTGAGTGAACAGTGTGGGGCACTAAAGCTAGAAGAGGTAAAGTCTTATCTACTTTCCTCCATCATCTTAACTTTAATAGAAAACAAGAGAGTAGGCACTGGTTCTTAGATTTTGCCTTCCTCCTGCTTTATGAAAAGTTCAAGTGTGTGTGTGTGTGTTCCTAAAAGCAGAGTCACATTAACTTTGGGAATAGGGAGAAAAGAAATGTCTGACTGTAGTCTCCTGGTCTGTTTGAAGAGAGAGGCTGGCTGGCTTCTTGGGGGTGTTTCTCCAGGAAAATCAGAAATCTGGTCTTTGTTTACTGAACTTCTGTGGATCAGCTACTACCTTCAGCTCAATGATGGAGCCTGAGGTTAAGATCTAGTTCCTTGGCAGTGGTCCAGCAAAATGGAGGTAAGAGGAAACTCATGAATTGCCTAATAACCAAGTGAAAATGCCACAGGAGCCTCAGATAGGTACAGTGGCTTCTTGTTCAAGGTAGCACTTTGAGTCCTATTAGCAAAGCTTCTTCCCAGCAGCAGCACACTGTGGAAAGCAAGTCACTTAGCCAGAGCTTCACTGCATCCACTTGAGTCAGTGCCTGATGCTATCATATACAATCAAAAACAATCAAAGGGCACTCTGTTAATGCCAAGTCATATTATAGAAAACAACAATCATGATGCTCATGACTACATGAATTGGTAACTCTATTATTTAGTCCTCACAATATCCCTGTGAGGTAGGGAAACACCATCAGTCCCACCGGGAGGAGTCATCAACTAAGAGAGTAGTCCCCAGTCCCAACATTAAAGTATCTATTGAGGAGCAAAGGCTTAAGCCCCTAAGCTTCAGATTCCAGGTGTTTCTGGCTATCCACTAGAGCCCTCTAGAACCCTCAGTTTGAATGAGGCAGGTCAGCCTTTCTTCAGTGTCTGGTCCTTTTGAGATGCTTGCAGTATCCAACCTGGATTTTTTCTAATATGAAACAGCGACACTGGTGAACGTAGCAACTTAAAGATGGGCTAGCACCTAGCAGGCCCCATAATCAGATACTTGAGTCAGGTCCTCTGACATAGGAGGCAGCATGCAAAGTTGGGGAGAATGAGTGCCTGCCATTTTGGACTGGGGGTTTCCTTGTCTCATTTTCTACCTACCTGTAAGACAGAAGTGAGACTGGGAAATGGAAAATTCTTTACTTGGAGTTTTGTGGTTTTTTTCCCCTTTCTTTTCTGCTTTACTGACGAATATACTAAAGAGCTTATATATGTGTTTGTTATGTGCCTCTTGCTACGTAGCAGGCAAGAATTAAGTGGTGGTGGTGGTTGGGCAGAGAGGACGTGGAGGAAGGGAAGGGAGGTGAAATTTAAAGGTCTCATTATAGCCACTCAGAGGCCAACAAAGACTCCTTATTCAGTTTTCTGAATTTCTTGCAGCTGCCAAACAATCCCATAATATTACAAACATTATTACTCAGCTTGGAGATGGGAATGCTTCGAAATTAATGTCTGTGTGCCTAACAGCTCACTAATCAAAGCTTCCATGCCTCATTTTCCACCCTGGTGAGAGTCCTCAGTCTCTTCCAGTTTCATTGTGGCCAGCATGATACACCACACTGTGCAGGCCCAGGCTGGTGACCTTTTGTCTTGGTCAAGATCCATATTTTCTTTTTAGTTCCAAATGTCAGTCCAAGTTTTCTGCAGGTGATTTCTTCAGGATTGGTGCTTACATTGTTTTAAGTGCTGACTGCTAGAAGTCTGAAATGTCCCTCAACAATCAATTTTCACTTCAGCCACAGAACCACTGGTCCAATGGGGTATTAAACAGGAGAAAGAAATACATTTCTATGCCTGGGTTAAGAGACCTAAAAAGTGTAGCAAGAATTAAATGGACTGAAGAGAATGGAACTTGATTCCAAAAGAGGTGATCTAGAGTAGTGATGCCATTTGCAGTTTACTTCTTACATATCTGTTGTCATGGAAATATCATCAATAATAGATAATTTGAAGGCTCTACTGGTTTCTGGGTGGCTGTGTATTTCCCCCTTAGTTCTACTTCATACAAACGTGATCCCAAAGGATGTACAAAAGTCTCTAAAAAAGCATCTTTCTCAGGTAAATTGTCTATGTATAAGTTCAGGATAATAAGAAAATATTCTAAACACTTTTGTTGATTTTAAGGAATACATTCTCCAATTTGTAACTACAAGTGGCACTCTTCTTAAATCAAAAGTAAAATGTTTTCATACAAACTGTTATGTTGTCAGTTCATATGAAACTTTTTTTCTGAATTTTTATATTTGGAAAATACTTGCCTCTGTATATATGACCTATTGTGGGCTGTGTACTCTTAGCTTTCTGCATACTACCTTCAAAAAACATTGCCTGTGACATCATTTTACTCTCTCAAAAGCACCTGAGGGAATCTGGAGCACTCACAGTGAAAGTAAACAACAATAAAATCTTTCTGCTGCTATTACACTTTAAAAACTCAAGGATTTTAAGTGGAAATTTTATAAGTTAGATACTTATTCAAGAACCAGATATGTGGTATCATCAATTTTGATGATCAGAGAAAATTATTTACCTCTACCATAGTTCTCTAAAAACAAATATTCAGAGACAGACTACAGCATATATGTGCTGTACCAGATAATTTGGTTTGGAGGAATAAAGAGATATGGTCTCTCATCTCTCCATATACAAGTTCATTTGAGAACTACAATTAGAGAGAAGTATACCTTTTTCTCTCCAATATGTCACCAAATATGTATGTAACCAATTGGAGGATGGCAATATTGACCCTGGAGGACAGATTGCAAGGGTTTATTCAGGGGAAATTCAGAGACCAGAGAACCAAGGAACCAGTACCATAATCCACACTCCTATAGCACAGAGAACAGGCTCCATTAGTGACTGGGAGCACACAGACCAATTTTCATCCAAAAAAGGAGGTACAGTGATATTTATTGTGTGCCTACTATGTACCAGTTTCTTTACAAATTTACCACCATTCTGTAAGGAAAATTTTATTATTCCCATAATGTAGTTGGAAAACTGAGTCGGGGAAACTGAGGCTCAGAGCGATCTAATGATTTATCCAAGGTCATCAAGATAGTAAGTGCCAGAGCCAGGACTAGAAAAAAGGCCTGTATGTATACTAGTCCACCATGCTATTTCCACTATACACAGGACCTCTTAAAGCACAAAACCAAAAGAAAAACAAAACAAAACAAAACCAGAAACTGTAAGTGCTGAGCCACATGTTGCACAGGTTGGTGTCAAAATTTATAGGGCAATTCTGCTCCTCTGTGCATGCCTCAGTTATGCTGATCTGTAGGAGTACTCAAGTATCTAAGAAATTTGTGTGGGGAGTAGCACTTCTTAGAATTCAGACTTACTGCTTACATCTCCAACCTAGAGACATTTTGGGCTCTAATCTACAGAGTCCAAATAGAAGGGAGGAAATTCCATTAACTGAGTTCCACATTGTTGATTCTTTATGATACTCTGCTGCTTGCTGAACAGGGTTTAGAGGGGATTCAATCATTGGTTGGGCAGTGGGACCCAAATTCTTCAAATCTGTGATTTCTAGGCCTCCTATATGAGCAATGAGGGTATGTGGTAGCACCATGATGAGGTTCTGGGTGGATGTTGGAATGTTAGTCAGAGAGTACACAAAAGGACTGTTAAACTTTAGGGTAGAATGTCTAGATAGCCAAAATATTTAGTGATCACTTTGCATGATGCTAGAAGTCATTATATTTCTCAGAAATTATGTATCTGGCATGCTCCTTGGGTCAGGAATATGTACCTGTGGCCATTAGATAACTTGGGCCTGAATTATATCCTATCCTTTGTGTATGACAATAATACTACAGACCCAACATGGTTTACTTTAGTGGTTTTAGTAGCCTCTGGCGCATACACTTGAGATGTGGTGAAGATGGTCTATTCTTGGTCGTGAAGTCATTCTTAATTGATTCTCCTGGTGAGCAATATACATGCAGGTATACACATCTATAAAATGGATGACCTGGGCTAGGGGTATTGTCTGCTTATAGGATAGAGTATTTATCTATAACCAAGTTTTCCAAAGTACATTCCAGAAAACAGTGGTTTTATAGGATATTAACAGGTGTTATGTGAAAACAGGTTTCTGTGCTTGAGTTAAATTTGGGAATCCTGAATTACCAAGTTCCTCAGTTTACTTTATTGTAATACTTGACAAGGTCTGTGATATGCTAACATGCACTGTAAATCTTCCTGATCAAGACCATAATATGCAAGTTTTCCTAACTTATTTAACCATAAAAATAATTTTTCATGTATCATGTCACAGAACTATTTTCTCAGAACCCATACTGAGAAGCACTGGCCTAGATCAAGGCAGCAGACTTGTATAAGGGAAGGACTTATGCACATGGTCAGTACTTACAGGTATCAATCCAAACAGAGGCAACTCACCCCAGGAACCAAGGCTATAATCCTAGGTGTTTAACGAAATTGATGCTAGGAATTTCTTTCTCTCTCTCTACCTAGCATACTATCTCTTTTTATAAAATTTAAGCCCTCATCTATACAACATTCATGCCGTTGCTAATCCTCTTAAAAAACAAACACACAAATAAACAAATGGTATGTGAACATGTCTATTCCGTGTCATAGCTCTTCAACTGCCTGAAGTTCAAACCTTTTAGCATAATAACCAAGTACATTTTCAGTGTGGTTTCAGCTTGCCTTCCCCCTTTCTCCAGATCTGGCCATATTAAACTACTTGTGCTATTCCTCAAAACCTCAATAAATTTTTTAAATATCTTTCTGCCTTTATTCAAACTGTGCCCTTTGCCTTGAATGTCCTTTCCCTCTACCTCACTAAACTTCTTCCCAGCTTCTTCAATTCCTATTTAGCCTTTAAAGTTAAGGTGTATTAGTTATCACAGTCTGTCTCCCATTGTTTAACTTTCTGAAGGCAGGGATTGTATCTCATTCATCTATGTTCCCCCAAAATGCCTACCACAGAAACTGGCACATAGTTGGCACTCAACGAATATTTGTTAAATCAATAAATAGATGAGTGAATGGATGGAAAGATGAAAGGGCTAGCTAGTTGGCTGGTTGGAAAGATGAATGGATAGTTTGATGGATGAATAAATGTTGTGAAACTTGTCCGCTGAAGAACCAAGCCATGAAACAGTATTTCAGCATTAGAATCATTCTCTTGCATCCAGGGCATGTGATCCAGAAGTAACAATGGTGGGCTGCTCGTGAGCATGGGGAATGATGAAAGAGCTGACGTCAAGGCTCTCTTCAACACTGGAAATGACAAGGATGTTCATAGTGTCCATGGCAATATCAGACCAGGCCATCCTCTCAACTAGAGAATCATAGAGTTTGTTAAAACTTGCAGATCTGTTAACAGTTTTGAGTCTCAGATGTGGAGTTCAGCCTCCTAGTAAGAACGAGACTTCTCAAATGTGCTAGAGTAACCTCTGAAAAAAATGCTGCACACCTCAGATTCTCACATGCTCTTGGGCTCCATGTTTCTTCTCCTCTTCTGGGGTTTGGCTGTTACCTGAAATTCCTAAAAGGCCTACCATCTTCCATGGTTCAGGAGAGGAGGGAGTAGGCAGGGGCCAAAGCCATTTATTAAAGGTTGAGAACTCAAAAGTTGCATAACACAGAAAGCAATAATGTTTAGGGAGGAATAGGAGAGAAAATGAGAAGGAAGGAAGGGTCAGGGAAGAATATGGCTGGTAAAGGTAATTCTTTCTTTCTTATTCCATCTTGGAAACTGGGAGTATATCCTTGAGAAGTGCAGAGAAAAGTAAGAAATGGCTGTGTATTTATTCTAATTATGAACTGCGAAAAAGCAGCAGTTAATTCATCAGGGAGAAGGTGCTTCTTTGGACATTTATATTTTTAAAAATTTTCTTAAACAAAAAGTAGGCAAGGAGGTTAGATTATTGAAGCAATTAGCAACATGTGGTTTTTCAAAAGCAGCCAGAAATGAACCATGTTCAAAGAAAGGCCTATCCTTGTTGTAGATGGGCAGTTGAGAGCCTGGAGGTAGGCTTTAAGGAAACCACTCTGAGAATCCAAACACCTCCAGGATCCTTTCAGAAACACCAAGAGCTGCTAAGATAACAAGAATCAACAGGTAGATAGGCCTAGAAGCAAAAAGGAAAAGGGTATGTGTTTTAAGCATCTCTGAGCTGAGGAGATTCCATCACCAAACATAGAGGGAACACCAAAGAGAAAGCCAAATTAGAGACCTTGAGGCATCAAGACCAAGCAGCCATCAGCTACAGAGTGCCAGCTTCTCTAAGATACAAAGACAGTCCTTCTGCCCTCTACTCCATCAAAAACCTATCCATACAGTCTAGACACATGATATATCTTATTTAGGTGTGACTTGAGGTAGCTAAAATTACTATGCAAGTCAATGCACTCAAGTCTAGACTAATCTATACCTCTGGAACAGTGAATAGACAATCCAAAAAAGGGCTGATACATCTACAATCCTTTCTCTGTGACTTTAGAAATGGAATCACAAAATGGTAGTGCCTAAAAAGTCCTTGGTGAAACCCACTACCTCATTTTTATGATGAGAAAAATGAGCCTCAGAAGGGAGAAGGGACTTGACCAAAGCTACATTCTTAGTTGCCATTTTGGAAGATATTATACAATTTTGAATTGGGTAATGGGAAAAGTAAAACAAAATTATCCAAAATCTCCTTCAAGGTGATCAAAATGTTGATGCTAAACCCACATCTTGTGAAAAAGGATGTCTATTACTAATGTATTCAGAAGGATCACTGTATTGATGCTTGCTTTCTTTTTTCCATTGTTTGAGTAAAGGTATAGTATACACTGAATTTGCAAGTTAACAATAAACTTGGGAAAGGTTTGCAGCAGGGAAGCAAGGAATGTGAAGATAAGTTTAGCAAAATGGAAAGGTTTGTTTCTCAAACAATGGTGTCTAAGAGGGTAAACATTTGGGTTTTTACTGACGTAGTACTTGAACATAATATATGATACAATATATCATATATATCATAATATATGATTCTCTTAATTACTAGAACCGGCTTCCAAGTAGGATCTTGATGGTACTTTTGTTTTGAGATGATTTCTGGTGATGTTTTGCCTGTTGGAGCTATTACATATTATAGGGCATGCTAAGTAACTCAGGGTTAAAGCCAACTGGGAAGTGCTGTGTACAGCCTTACCAGCTAAATTACCAGTGACCTTACTATTATAATCAGTCCTCACATTTGTCTAGCACTTTGTCATTTACCAAGCATGTTCACATTCATCATGTCATCTGACCCCATCATAGCTCTGTAAGAATGGTATGTCTAAATTACAGATGAAGAAATTGAAGCTTAGAAGGGGCACAATGAATAATGGAGCTGGGCCTTTAACCTAGGTCTGCCTGACTCCAAAGGCAAGATCATTTACAGGACATCAAGAATCCTTGTATTTTGTGGACACTTCTTGAAGTTTGCCTGCCTGAAGTTCTATTGCCTAGCATGGTACCTTGTATATAGCAGACACTCAGTAAATGTAAAAAGGGAACTGAAACAAAAGCCAGCCACAGCACTTCTCAACTTCTTTTCATTTATTGACCAAGCCCATTCAAATTTGAACACTTTAATAAATCAATCTGAAAACTTACTTTACCACTCTCTTCAAGAAATTAATTTACAGATTTATGTCAGACTGCTATATGGAATAGTAAAATTGTTATACACAAACTTCTTTTCAAAAGAGATTCACTGTAATCATGTCACAGTCTGCTTTATAACAGAGGATGTTAGCTGATACATGAAACTAATTTTACGATTTGGGCCCAAATGTTATGAGGAATTTTGTTACCATTAAACTTTACCTGTGTCAAAGCGGGCTTGCAATTCATATCAGCAGATGGAAAACTAAGGGGTTGTCTACCTGGGAGCCCCCATATCTTATATATAATTCACAGAGGGCTAAACAATTGAGAGTCGAAAGTATCAGAACCCTCACCATGGGGTGACCCCCCACCATGAATGTTGTGACAACATTTATATGGAGAACACTTCATCTTGTCAACCCCTTTGTCAACTTTCCTGGCTATCCTTCTGCACTCTCCTTCCACACCCAGTCCTGTTTCTTCCTCCCCACTGTAGACCACAATTATAGGATTTTTCTGTAGTAAGCCAAGCAAAGAAGAACAAAGTTGACTTTTCTCATATTATTTGAATCTCATTTGATGTGGTTGCCTGGAAAACCACTCGCAGAGCATCTGCCCGCGATGTCTAGGAGTACTAGACACTACTTGAGATGCTGTCTCAAGCTGAATCTGCGTCAATTCATTTCTAGTACTTTGGTCTGTTTAAAGAGTATCACTACCCTGTGAGGAGGGGAGGACACAGTTACCCACATGAAGACCCACACATGGTTAGAAAACAACTATGTTGGTTTCTATAAATATGCACATAGGCAGACAAGGTATTAAGCACCTTGCAGAAAGCCAATGATAAACAAGTACTCGAAATCAGCCTTGAGAAGGGGAGGGGAGAGGGCAGAATTATAGGCACTTGGGTTTTCTAGGCTGATAATAAGTAATCAGGTATGAGGCTACAGTTTCAGGTGTTCAGAAACAGGTTTGCCTTTCTTCAAATTTCCAAATCAAAGTAGACTAATAAACTAGCTTTTCTCATGAAAGGTGCATGTTTTTGGAAGCAGCAGGCAGTAGAGAGGACCCTGGCACTGAGTAGATATAAACATGAAGAAATGAGGAATTTGAAGGGGAAAATGTAAGTGTTAGCCAAACCTTTCTGTAATGGTGACAACAATCATGGTAGACATAGAATAAAGGACAGAGAGCATTATGATGGGGGATTACCCTTGAAACAGCTGTATCTTCGTTCTGTCAAGTTACTCTGCTACTAAAAAAAAAATGCTTTTGGAAACGGTCAATAGATTTGCAAACAAAAGTAAATGATTAAAAGGCCTGCTCATCCCTGGGAGATGTGAGATAGGAAATTGGCTCTGCTTGGCAGCCTAGTCATAGGCTCCAAAGAAAAGCAGCTTCTCATTCCAGGTGGCCAGCTCCACAACACAGGCAGCAGCTAACTGAGGGATATTCCTGGGTGTTCAGGGCCAGCCTGTGCCTGGGTCATCCTGCACCTGTGACTGTTCTGGATTCCTTAGTTCTCTCATCCTAGCCACCTTTTAACAGCATAAGGTCAGTACCATTATGTCCCCTGGGGAACGCTTCATAGTCAAGTCCACACTCACTCACCCTCTGATGGGTCCTGATCCCTGCTTCACACCTCCTGCTCCTATGCTGAGCCCCACAGTGTGGTGTGGCATGGTTAAAGATAAAGAAAAGCACCAGCTGGCTGATGGCCACATTGGATATGAAGGGGTCAGCCTGTATCTAGAGCATGGCTGGCCTCCATGGAAGCATCAAAGAGGAAAATCTGGTTTAAAGAGAGAATAAGAGAATGAGGGAGGGAAAGGAAGAAGGAGAAAGAGGAAGAAAAATATTGTACCTCCCAGAGTCATCCCTGCTTCATAGCATTTCCGGAGGCGACAAGATGGACAATTTTTCCTTCGGAATTTATCGATGGTGCAATCATTTCTGCTGGCACACAGGTACTTCTGTTTTCCTGGGAGAACAAATATAAGAGTAGACAGTCCTGTTAATGTGTTGCCAGAGTCTCTTTGGAAAGTATTTCTAGGCAGAAAAGGTGTGAAGATATACCCTGCCCAATGAGAGAAGTGGATAGAGAATGGTCCCATACGATTTGATCACAAAGACTCTAACTATTAAACCAGGATGGTTTAATTCAATGCTATATTGTTTGGTTTTCATAGGTGTTTTTCAAAGGGATGAACAATTCAGGTCCTGCTGATACCTCCTTTATTAGGATTACATACTGGCTTTTTAAATAAGATGCTCTTTACTAAAAGTCAATAATGTCCATGAGAAAATATGGTGGAAGTTGTCACTCCTTTAGCATGGCATAGCAGAGACTTGGGCTCAGGCAATGTTCCCTCCTCCTGACTTCTGTAATCATCATAGGATCATACTTGAGCTAATAACATGCTTATTTTTCATAATACAATTAAGCCTTCTATAAAAGAGAATTCCATGTGATTTTTAATTGTTTTAAAAATATTAGTGATCATACCCTCAATCTTGCAGGTTATAAAAATCAAACAGATAAAGCCCACTCTTTGCAAAGTGAACACAGCAAATGAAAGGAAGTCCTCTGAATCTAGCAGAAGAAAAACAATCACTGCCATGCACATGTGAAGTTGTGAGAGATACACAGAAATATACACACACAAACACACCACACACATTCTCAGACTCAGAAATCCTTAGGATTATAGCTGTTCAAAGAAAAACGTGGAGGTCCACTCAGAAACACATATTTCACTCAATACTTTGTCTACTTGCTCCTCGCACAGGCCTGGCACACAGTAGGCCTTCAATAAACACTGACTGAATGAATACTCAAGTGGAACAGAGAGATCCAGAGGTACATAGGGTCACCAGCAGAAATAGACAGCGGTACATACCCTGCTGCTCTGAAGCATGAAGAACTTACACTTGTGGCCCTGCCCCCCAGCCTGAGCCTGTGCATCCCTTCATCGCACCCCTTTCTTTCTCCAAGTCTTTGGTATTTTTTCTCTCATTTACTTCTGTGCTTTACTTTATGGGATAGACTGAGATTTTAAGGAGGCTTCTTTTGGCAGAGTAAGAATGTTTGTGGTAGGGAAAAGGAATAAAAATTGAAGAACAATTGCTATTTGATATCAGGGAAAAAGCCCACAAATTTAGCTATAGCTCAGCTTTCCTCTCTCTTCACTCAGTCTAAAATTTACATAACAGTCACATCTATTGTAGTAGGTTATTTTTTGTAGGAGATTCACTGTAACCAGGTTAGCAAAATTTTCTTTTCCTTCCTCTCCCCTTTTCTTTTTCCTTCCCTCCCTCCCTCTTTCTCTTCCCTTTGTCAAAGGACTCTGAAATAGTGGGCTTGAAGGAACTGTTAAAAATCACCCCAGGAAAACACTTTCATTCCAAGGATGAGTTCTGGGGAGGTGACTTGCCTGAAGAACACTGAATTGGAGGCACCTTAAGGAAGAAAAACTACCATTTAATAGACACTTACTATGAGCAAGGTCTGTGTGAGGGGGTTTACATATGCTATTTAAATAAATCGCCTTGGCAATGCTTTGAGGTAGGTACTGTCATCACTTTCACTCAACAATGAAAAAACTAAGGCCTCTAGGCCAATACCCTTTCTACCATACTGCAGGATTTTATTTGTATAAATAGAACACATAATTTGCTAACAGCTTCTTTCTGCTGCAAACTGAGGACTGTAATATGTGCACAGAACGGATGCTGCTTTGATGATTGCCATATAGCCTTTGGGTGTCAACTCCTAGAAGGCAGGCCCTGTACCCAATTCCATTGGGTTCATTTCCAGTGCTGTGGGTATTCTAGACCTGGGACACCCCCACAGTATCAGTGCTGCTGCAATCCTCAAGACTACAGGCAGACCTCAGAGATATTGTGGGTGTGGTTCCAGACTACTGCAATAAAGTGAATATGCCATTAAAGGGAGTCACATGAATTTTTGGTTTCCCAGTGCATATAAAGGTTACATTTACACTCTACTATATAATACCTATTTATTTATGTATTATAAATAACATATAATAACATAAAGTAATAATAAACTAAAACCTAATATAAAACATAATAATGTAAAATAAAAATCCATCCCATTTGATTAGCTTACAAAAGTTAATAAGAATCTTGTACAAATTAAGTATAACAGGGATTACTATATACCCCATTATACAGCTGAAGAAACTGATGCTCATTAAAATGAAATTGACCTGCATGGCATCACACAGTTTATTTGTTCCATATCATAGTCCATAAGGCTATGAATCTTACATACTGGAAAGAATTTTAAACACTGGTCACACCACCCCTACTTCTCCATAAAAAGCTTGAATCCCCTCTATAGCATCCCTGCCCCACCTTTTCTTGAATTGCAGCCCACTTCATTTCTGGACTCTGTTATGAGGCTCTTACTTCCAGGAAACTCAGTGTCTGTCTCCTTGTAGCTTTGACCCATTGGTAATAATACATAATAATTATGTATTATTAAAAATAGATAATCTTTGATCTGTAAAGGACTTTAAAAGCCTTCTAATAAAATGTCCCAAAGTAGTGCTTGACTCTTCAGTTATGAAAATGGCCTCAAGGTATTGAAATGACATGCCCCAAATCACAGGAAACTGGTAGAGCCAGCACAAGATCTACCAAATGCATCCAATGGAGACATGTTGTGGGTGGGTGTAGTCTCAAGACTGAGCACTCTGAGGATGTTAAGTATCTTTGTTGATTGTCTAGTAAGTGTATGGCCTTCTCAGTTGACAAAAGAACTGTGTAAATGGGATCTGGGCCTGCTCCAAGATGGTCCTAGAAGGTCCTCTGTTCCCATGCTGTAGCCAAGGTGACTGAATAATTAACATAGAGATCACAAACTACAATCCATCTTCTCCTCCTCAGATTCTACAAACATTACACCTGGCTCTTTGACACTGTTGACCTCCAACAGCAAAATTTTATCAACAACCTATAATCAGTCTCACAAAAAATGTCATTGTGAAAACTCTGGCAAAATATAAAAACCCCTCTCACATGCTGAAGGAGGTAAGTCCAAACTGTAGAACTACAAACAGATCGCACATTTAAATAGTTGATAGCTCTCTTATTAGAACAGCTCAAACCCTTTATTCCTGTGAAAGGTCACATAATGAGCTGATATGAGGTCCTCTGCATGCCAGCTGGCTCTGAAATTCTTGACTGCCTGATAGTGTTCTGCATTTTTCTTCATGGGTCCTATTCTTCCATCATAAACCTTAAGTCTGATTCAAAGCTCCAGCAGAAACAAAGGTCACAGGACAGCCTTCAGATATTTTCTCCAGAGACTCCCCATTTCTATTGTTTTCTGTCAGCCCCGTTGGTGCTGCCATGCAGTATGAGCTGAGGTCAACGTCTGATTAGGCTTCTTTCAATTTGTTCATTGTGAAAAATCCTATTTGGAGCAGAGGGGGTAAAGTAGGGGAGTTACCCACCATCTGTGGCACCACATCATGCAAATGAGAAGAGGGTCAAGTCATCATCTTTATTATGCACCTATAGAGAAGATTAAAGAAGTAGGACTTCTCATACTTCATAAATAGAGTGTTAGTGCAGGGCCTATATAAACAAAACTAAAAACAAAAAAACAAAACAAAACACCTTTATTGAGGTATGTAAAAGAAGACCGGAATTAAATGGAAAGATGTACAGTGTTCCTGGATGGGAAGATGCAATACTGCAAGGATGCCAGGTTTTCCCCCAGTGAAATCTATAAATTTAAACCAACCCAAACAAAATTTTGGCAACATTATCCCAAAGTTTATCTAAAGGAATAAAATGTGTGATATTGCCAAGATATTTTTGAAAAAGAAGAGTAATGAGACTTTTCCTACTAGACATTTAAAGTATTATAACGCCATAATGATTACAACAGTTTGGTATTGACTCAGCATAGATCTATCAGTGCAAGAGACCAGAAAAGCCAAAAACAGACTCTGCACATGTAATATGTCATTCTAAATCAGTAAAGAAAGGATGATTTATTCATTAAATGGTGTCAGAACAACTTGTTATTCATTTAGAAAAGATAATAAAGTTAAATTACTAGTTGAAACCAAAATAAATTCCAGATGGATTAAATATGTCAATAAAAAAAAAAACAAAAAGGAATTATTGAAATATTGTTAGATATTGAAATATTGTAGGTGAACATTTTTTAATTTTTGAATGTCCAAAAAGGATTTTTAAAACATGGCAATAAAGAATATATAAGGGAAAATTCTGACAGACTCGACTGGAAAAAATTTAAACTTTCTTATGTGAAACAAACATAATAATACAATTTAAAGACAATCATGAACTAAAAAATACATATCAGTATCAAGTATGTAAAAGCAGTGATCAATTTCCTTGACATATAAAGATGAACAATACAACAGAAAGATGGGCAACAGACATGAACAGGCAATTAAAAGAAGAACCACAAAAGATCAGTAAGCATATGAAAATTGTGCAATTTCAATTTTATTAATAATTATAGAAATACAGTTTAAATAAGATATTTTCACAAGGAAGACTGGTAAAAATTTAATACTAATTACTGGTGAAAAGGTATTGTTAGTGGGTGTGTAAACTTTTTAGAGAGCAATTTTGCCATATACCTAAAAAAATTAAATTCACATAAATTTCAACCAGCAATTCCACTTTTGGAATATTTTATAAGAAGATAATAAGTTAAGCACAAAAAAGTAGTTCAATGTAGCATTATTTAAACAGGGAATGCAGTCAGCCCTTCGTAGTCATGTGTTTCACATCCGTGGATTCAACCAACCATGGATCGAAATTTCAACTGTATTCATTCTATTATGCCAGTTTATTTTTATTATTTATTTATTTGTTTGTTATTCATAGTTATTTTCTCTTTTTCATTGCACTATAGTGACATACAGAATTATATTAGTTTCAGTTGTACAACATAGTGATTTGACGTTTATATACTTTAGGATTTAATCACCATGATAAGCCTAGTAACCATCTGTCATCATACAAAGTTATTACAATATTATTGATTATATTCCCTCTGCTGTACATCAGAGCCCTGTGACTTATTTTATAATTGGAAGCTTTTATCTCTTAATCCCCTTCACCTATTTCTCCCAACCCCTCACCCTCCTCGCCTCTGGTGACTACCAGTTTGCTCTCTGAATTTATGAGTCTGTTTTGTTTTTTCATTTGTTTTAAAAAATCCACATATAAGTGAAATCATATGGTATTTACCTTTCTCTGTCTCACTTAATTCACTTAGTATAATACCCACAGTATATATACACCACATCTTCTTTATCCATTCTTCTATTGATGGACGCTTAGGTTGCTTCCATATCTTGGCTATTGTAAATGATGCTGCAATGAACATAGGGATACATATAATCTTTTTGAATTAGTGTTTTCATTTTCTTCAGATAAATGCCCAGAAGTGGAACTGCTGGATCATATGGTAGTTCTATTTTTAATTTTTTGAGGACCACCCATACTGTTTTCCATAATGGCTGCACCAATTTACAATCCCACCAATAGTGCATGAGGGTTCCCTTTTCTCCACATCCTCTCCAACACTTGTTTTTTGTTTTTATTTTAATAGATCTTTATTGGAGTATAGTTGCTTCACAGTACTGTGTTAGTTTCTGTTGTACAACAAAGTGTTTCAGGCATATGCATACATATATCCCCATATCCCCTCCCTCTTGATCCTCCCTCCCACCCTCCTTATCCCGCCCCTCTAGGTGATCACAAAGCACAGAGCTGATCTCCCTGTGCTATGCTGCTGCTTCCCACTAGCTAACTATTTTACATTTGGTAGTGTATATATGTCAATGCTACTCTCACTTCGCGCCAGCTTCCCCCTCCCCTCCGTGTCCTCAAGTCCATTCTCTATGTCTATGTCTTTATTCCTGTGCTGCCACTAGGTTCATCAGTACCGTTTTTTTTTTTTTCCTTCCATATACATGTGTTAGCATACGGTATTTGTTTTTCTCTTTCTGACTTACTTCACTCTGTATGACAGACTCTAGGTCCATCCACCTCACTACAAATAACTCAATTTCATTTCTATTTATGGCTGAGTAATATTCCATTGTTGTCTTTTTGATGATAGTCATTCTAACAGGTGTGAGGTGATATCTCACTGTGGTTTTGATTTGCATTTCTCTGATAATTAGTGATCTGCATTTCTCTGATAATTAGTGATGTTGAGCACCTTTTCATGTGCCTGTTGGCCATCTGTATGTGTTCTTCGGAAAAATGTCTATTCAGGTCCTCTGCTCATTTTTTGGGTTGTTCGGGGTTTTTTTTTTCTGTGATGTTGGCTTGTGTGAGTTCTTTTTATATTTTGGACATCAACCTCTTATCTGAAATATCATTTGTAAATATCTTCTCCCATTCTGTAGGTTGCCTTTTTGTTTTGTCGATGGTTTCCTTCACTATGCATAAGTATTTTAGTTTGATGTAGTCCCATTTGTTTATTTTTGCTTTTGTTGCTTTTGCCTGAGGAGACAGATCCAAAAAAGGATTGCTAGGACTGATATCAAAGAGTGTACTGCCTTTGTTTTCTTCTAAGAGTTTTACAGTTTCAGGTGGACTATGCCATTTTATATAAGGGACTTGAACATCCACATATTTTGGCATCCACCAGGGCTTCTGGAACCAATCCCCAGCAGATACCAAGGGACGACTGCATTGGAAAAATTTAAATGTCCAACATTAAGAGAATAATTAAATAAATTATTCTATATTCATGCAAAGGAACACTGTGCAGTCAGTGTCTTATTTTTTAACTTGGAAGGATATTAACAATATACTATTTTATTCAAAAAACAACAGTGGTGTTATCAAACAACATATTTTATTGAATCCCACTTTTAAAACTTAAGGCTTTAGAGAATATCCATTCAAGTTATTTTATTCTTTTGTGGTGAACCTTTTTTACTAATGAAACATTACATAGAGGCCTCATGTAATGTAACAGATGAAAATTAAACTTAATGTGCCTGAAGCAGGCATATGAAACTTAGAACTTCTGCTAGACCTCTCCTTTTCTCCCCTTCTCTGCAGCTTTATCACTGTGGTACACCTTAGAGAAACTCTATAGGACTCCCCAGGGCTTTGTGGAAAAGTTTAGAGACCTACGTGACTTAGCCCAACCCTCAGTATCTCCTATATCACAGATTAAGAAACTTAGACTCAGAGAATGGAAAAAACTTGCTTAAGGTCATACCATGAGTCAATGTCAAAGTAGCAACAAGAATCCATGTCTCCCTATCCCCAGTCTAGCAGTTCAGTGCTATTCTCACTTAAGATAATAGATGTAAAAATAACATAAAGCATAAAGCATTATGCAGATCTTATCTATTATTATTAAATAATAAATTCCTTGAATATCAGAAGAGGCAAGGACCTCTGCAGAGATCATCTAGTCCAACACTCTTATTTTACAGGTGAGGAAATTGAGATCCAGAAAGCAGAGTGGACTTGACCAAGGTTAAACAATGCGTCAATGACAGTGATGGAACTAAAACTCAGGTTTCCTGCCCACAATGTTCTTTGCACATTTGCTTTATTACTTCAAAATCATTTTCATATTCATTATCTTGCTGAGCCTTTCTTCAAAGTAGGGAGGGTACAGAACGTTACCCTCAATTTATGAGGAAACATGAGATACAGAGTGCCTATTGAGACCAAAGAATATAGCCCAGCTTCAATCCAGGCTACCATATGCTTTCTACTGAACCACTATAAAACCAAGCAAATATTTTATTGAATATTTGCCTCTCTCCTGACTTATTTGCCCTGTATTTTCTACATATACCCATTGCCTCTTCCTAGTGTCAAGGAAGAGTAATTCTTGACTTTCCTAGAGAAAGCAATGGAGAGAGGAGGTAACCCACTGTGCTTTGGGTACTATTACAGGTGCCTTTAAAGATGCTGACTCACTTAATTCTTGTCAAAATTCTTCCAGGTAGCTACTATTCTTATTTTAGGGTTGAGGAAAATAAGGCTCAGAGATGCTGAATGACTCACCTACAGTTACCAGCTAATAAGTGGCAGAAGCAGAATCAGAAGCCAGGTCTGTGTGACCTGTGATATAGATGCTTGTCTCTGTCAATGTGATATCTTTTCTCATATGGACCCTGACACTATATTTCAAAGAGGTAGCACAGAATAGTAAAAGATCATAGAGCAGGAAGGAGGAAGACCTGAGGACCAGCGCTGTGTTCTTACTGAATCACTATGTGACCCATATTTCTACTTCTCTTTTTCTTTTTTTCTTTTTTTTGGCTGCGTTGGGTCATAGCTATGGCACGTGGGATCTTTCGTCGCGGTGTGGGCTCTTTGTTGTGGTGCACGGGCTTCTCTCTACTTGTGGCGTGCGGGTTTTCTCTCTCTAGTTGTGGTGCGTGGGCTCTGTAGTTGTGGTGTGTGGGCTCTGTACTTTGCGGCAGGTGGGCTCTCTCATTGAGGCATGCGAGCTCAGTAGTTGTGGCACGTGGGCTTAGTTGCCCTGTGGCATGTGGGATCTTAGTTCCCTGTCCAGGGATCAAACCCATGTCCCCTGCATTGGAAGGCGGATTCTTTACCACTGGGCCACCAGGGAAGTTCCTCTACTTCTCTCTTCATCTTTTTCCCCCGATCTATAACTAGAAGGGAATATGTTAGGCATTAAGAGAATAGTAGCAGACTAAGGAAGGTAGGTTCAGAAGTCTTCTATTCACATTAGTATTTGTGATGGGAGTCTCAGAGTCCTTGAGTGTGACTCAAGGAGGGCTGAAGCCAGTCTGTATACCTATCTTGTTTTTCCAATCTCAAATCTCTTGACTTTAAGGGCTTTCTCTGAAAAACAAAGACAGTATCCTACAGAAAGAAGTAGCTAAGTGCCTCTTCCCTGAGTGACCTACATAGACTGGAAGGAGACCAAGGCCTGTTTAGGGCCATGTATCCCGTGGACATTACTTTCTCTGGGGCTGAGGCAGCCTAGAACCTCTGGCCTAATCACCCATGGGCTCTCTTCTATGAAAAGCAATCCTAAGCATTATTGATTCCTAGTATTTTTTTTTTCTCCTAGAATACTGCTCTTTGGCCTGTGGAACAGGCTAGACAACTCTAAACAACACAGTCTGTGCCCTGCCAAAGGGTACATCGTTTGTGAGAAGAACTTATAAGGTAGCTGAGTCCCTGTGATTCTAGGGCTTCAACCATTCCCCCACCTGTCCCACCTACCCAGAAACACAGATGGCCGTTAACCCAGTACCATGGATGGGCCCTCAGCTAATGCTCAACAGGAATGCTTCTTGGGAGTGGTTATAAACCCATGATCATTTTTGATTCTTTTGATGTTATAGTTAGCTCTACTGAGGGGGACAGGAATCAAGCCCACACTCCTCTTCTTGGCTTTCTGTACTTTCCACAATCTGGCCCAAGCTCCACAAAATAGAAATGTAAAGAGTACTAGACTGGCAGTCAGAACAGCAGGTGTCAAATCCCAGCTCCAAATGGCCTCAGGCAAGTATGAACCTTGATTACTCATCTAAAAAATGAGGATATAAATAATGGCATTACCTCCATCCTAGAGTTATACAAAACAAATAATATAGAATGCATGTGCAAGTGATTTGTAAAAGGGAAAATATTAGGTACATTAGATGAGTTATGTATAATGTTACTGAGTCTATCTTGTCTTCTATTTCCCTCCAAGAGCAACCTTCTTATGACTATGGTACTCTCTTCATTGGCCCCTGCCCTGGCCACAAACATTCCATCCTCTGCCTCCTGCCCCCAGTACACACACACATACACTTCTCTGTTAAAGAAAACCCTGCAGTGTTCAGTTCCAGATCACGTTCCCTAGCTACTGCAATTCATATAGACCTCCTGCTTCAAGAGGACAGCAAGTAGAAGGTGAGGCTGACAAGTTTGATGGTGGCTAGGTCATGAATAGCCTTGAATGCAATGCTATGCAGCTTAAACCTTAACACAATGAAATATTTGAATACATCATTGAATTCAACCATAGAAGATGTTTAATAACTATCCTCTGATGGTTAAAGGACAATCTTTGAGTGCATACCTACTATGTTCCAAGCACTATTCTAGGCAACCAGGGAAACAACAGTGAATAATACAATCAAAGGCCTTGCCCTCAAGTTGGGTGATCTTGGTGGAAACAGACAAGTAATAAATGAGAGATAAATAATAATTTAGATATTTTCAGATGGTGATACATATAATGAAAGAAATAACACAGAGTGCTGTGATAGAATAGGAGAGTTAATTTAGGTAGAGTGGGGAAAGATTATCTGAGGATGAGGTTTTGCGCTGAAACTTGAATAATAGCACCAGACATGCAAAGAGCCAGGGGGAAAAATTCTCAAGAGAAGTAATAGCAAATACAAAGCCTTAAAGTCATGAGTGAATTTGGTGTGTTGTTGGAACAGCAAGGTGGCCAGTGTGACTGGCATATGATAACGGAGGGGAGGTGGTAGGAAGAGGTGATTCGATGGTAGAACCAGGTAGTGCAGTGCAGTAATTCTCAACCTTGGCTGCAAGTCAGAATCACCTGGGGAGCTTTTACAAAATACTTATGCCTGGTTTCACTCCCCGTAGTTTTTATTCAATTGACTGGGGGTAAGGGTGGGCACTATGATTTTTTTTAACACTCCCCTATTGTTTCTAATGTGCAGCTAGGGGAGAGAACTGCCGATGTTGGACCTTGCCGGTGAGTTGACTGCTTATGTAGTTCTGCAGCTGACATCAGGTTAATAACAGGATGAATGTTTGACATTGAAATAGCACTTGACAATTCACAAAACTCCTTGCTTTTTTTGCTTCTCGAGAGACTAGTGAGGTTCAGTCCACTCAGATGAATAGTGTCGGGAGCACCAAACAGGTAATGTTCTTCAGATGGGATTTGGAAAGACCATCTTGGAGAAGTACAGGCTCCAACCTCACCAAGGAAAACACTATGAAGAATAGGCAGCTCACTTCTGCCAAGGTCATCTGACATTTGATCAGACCCAAATTGTATGTTCTCCAGCTGTCTACCCTTAAGTTCTGTGCAGCATTGTGCTGGAATTGGTTTGTAGTGATTCATAAATACCAATTCTGAGCATCCTCACAATTTCGCATTCAGTGCTGTCATACTGGTAGCTTGAAATTGGTCCTGATAAGAGTATCTATATCATGGAAATTAGTGAACAGTACAAATATCAAAGCTTCCTGCTGACCCCTGCCCCCTTGCAGGCAGAAACCCAGTTTATTGGCACAACACCAGTCCTGCCCTTGTGGTAGCTTTACTTCCTTCTAGTTGAGTCTGACCCCCTTGTTCTTTTCTCCACACACTTTCACCTGAGCACACCTCTGGGGTTTGGTAATATGATTAGAAGCACAGTTTATGTAGCCTCAATTATATTTTAGAAACATATTGCCATCTTCACATGCTTTACCCAATAGATGTGTTCCTGAACAGTAGTGTATAAGTCACATTTCTTTAAACTGAGCTCTCATTTGAGTGTACAGTGGGGATTGATCATTTAAAGAAACACTGTATTGAACAGTTCTGTAAGGTCAAGACAATCATTCTTTTGTAAAATTAACAGTAACTATTTCATTTATAAATTTTGTCAAATACAAATTTTGCATAGTCTTACAACCTTTGTGGAGGACAATTTGGCAAAAGCTTTCAAAATTGAAATGTACATATGCTTTGACCCAGCACATGTTTGCACATGTGTGACATGACACATATACAAGAACATTCTCTGCAACATTGTTTATAATAGCAGAACACTGGAAACAACATAAATGCTCATCAATAGATGGAGTCATACAATTCAGCCATTTAAAAATGAAGCAGTTCTGTATAAACCAAGTGGAACAATCTCTAAGATATATAGTAAAGTGGGAAAAATATGCAAAACAGCACAGAACACAAGTTGTCTGGGGAAAAATTGATATATTTTCTATATGTGTCTATAAGTGAATATACTATGTATACAAGGGCACACAAGAAACTAATAAATATTGGATGCCTCTGAAGAAGAGAACTGCATGCCTGAAGGATGGGGGGCTGGAATTATTTTTCACTCTTTAACCTTTTGTGATTTAAAAATTTTGTACCATGTGCATGTATTGTCTGCTTTAAACATAGATTTAAAATAGTCACAGCTCTGTTAGGCTTCCCTGTTGACTTGAGACAAATCACTTATACTTTCTAGGCTTCACTATCCCCATCTATACAACTAGGGGGTTAAACTCCATACTTCAGAGAGGAAACCAAAACAGGGTGTCCCCAAGCACATCCTAGTCTCCAATTTATTGATTCACCATTCACAACAGGTGTGTTTCCTGTTCACCATACTATGCAATTAAGGAAGCTGCTTTTCTAATAGGGCCAGAGAAGGTACTTCTGTTATTGACAAAAAAAAGTTAGTTAACAAATACCTACTGAAAACCCAATGGTCCAGCCCTGTGCTGAAGTCTGTAGAGGAGAAAGAGAAATTATAGCTCTTGCTCTTTAGGAGTTTGCATCTAATGGGAGATGAAATAGCAAGAATACAAAAGAGGATGAGAGAGTTATGGAATGAGGCAAGGAGGTGTAGGTCATGGCTTGACTACAGTGGCTCACTGTGAGGACATTTCTTTCTGTTGAGAAAATGATGGGGGAGCATGAGGAGGAGAATTCAGTAATCTCTCAATAAATTAATATTCATCCCAGAGATTAAGAGACTATAACATAGACTGTGAAATTTCTATTACCTGTTCTTAGCTAATTGTTAATTGGCAAAGAAGTATGGTGTGGTGGCAGGAGCAAGAACTTAGGAGTCAGAGGGATTGGGTTATGAGTCCTAGCAATGTCACTTACTAGTTATGGTAAATAGCATAAACTTGGGCAAACAGCATAAACCTCTTTGAATCTGTGTCCTCCTTTGTAAAATGGGTATCATATCATCCACTTTTGCAGAGCCATGGACATTTAAAATAACTTATGTCAAGCATCTGGCAAATTTTAGCTACTTGGTAAGCAAGAGCTGTTTGAATGGTGTGCATTCTCCTGGAATCACGTGGAATGCGGGAAGAGCTGACTAAGGCTGAAGTTACTGTTGAAATCTTTATTGTGCAGCATTCAAGGACTGTACTTAATGTTATTTATTTATCAAGTGCTCCACAATAAAGAGCTTTAATAAAATTTCTCAGATTTTTCTTCCTATATAGTTCTAAAAATAAAGGTCACCTAAGATCAAATTTGAAAACTGAAATTTAATCTGCAGCTCAAACATACCCTCATTATGCTCCCTTTCTGAGGTCTATTCTGATTTGATTTACTAAAAATTCAAAAACTACTTATCAAGATGATTATAGTGTATACCTTATCAAAACACATATTTCTTGACAAGATTAATGACGCAGGTGGGGGGGAGAAGGAGGGGCAGAGGAGGAACAGGAGGAAGAAGGGATGAAGAAGAAGGAGAAGGAGAAGAGGAAGAGGAAGAGGAGTAGAAGGGGGAAGGGAGGAGGCAGGACTAGGAGAAGAAAAAGGAAGAGATGAGAAGAAAAGAAAAAGAAAAGAAAAGGTTTATAGAACGAAAAACTCAATCCTGGGCCTCACTAAGGACCTACCGAGCTCTGTGACAGCTTCAAGAAAAGTTGAAGAAGCCATTACCACCCTCCACCAAGTGCTGCCTCACTGGGCTCAACATTACCTGTGGTGTCACCGCCACCCCTACTGAGGGTAGAAGCATTCCTGGTTGCAGGAGGGAAGATGTGAGCTTGTATCCCAATTATTTCATAGCCACCTTCTCCAAGTCTCTCTTCTCCAAGGATTATTTTGAGTTACTTCCTCTTAGGGAGTCACACTGTGATGGACCCTGAGACTAAGAAGCCAAAATTCCTTTTGGACTCTAGGAAAGCCCCCATAAAGGCACCAAAAGATTGATATGGGACACTCATAGAGGAATCAATTGAAACTATAGAGAAAGGAGCCAGTGTAATAGAGTAGGGAAAAAATAGGGCATTGTATTTCCACAAAAATCCCTGCTTACTAGCTGGAACTTTGGAGCAAGTAACTTGACTTCTCTAGACCTCAATTTAGTGCACTGTAAAATAGAGATAATAACTTATAGGTCTGCTGGGACATGTAAATGAAATAAATGAAACAATGTGTGCAAAACAACTAACACAATGTCTGGCCCTCGTAGGCATTCACTAAATATTGCAAGAGAAAGAGAAAAAGAGAGGAGTAAATGGGTAAATTTTTAAAAAATAGGACCTAGGAGAATATGTACAATTAATTGGGCAAAAGAGAGTGACAGTTGTTATATAACATCATCAGAAGACAAAATAATGGGATGCTAATAAGCTGTATAGTAAAAGAAATGCAAACAGCTTGCAAATGTTAAGTTAAACTCCTAAAATGAAAGAATTAAGAGTAGTTGCATTTCACAGCAGTAATCTTGATGGAAACGCAGAATTTTGCTATGTAAACAAAGCACAGGTAGAGCATTCCAGGCAGAGGAAATGATGTATTTGAAAAGGCATGGAGGTTGGAAAGAACCAAGATTGATGGACCAAACAAACTGTGAAATTAATGACTTGTTGCTCATCAAAAACTAAGATATTCAATTAGTCTTGACCAAACACATTGACTCCATACACTTTTCCTTTTCCTTTCTACTAAAAACAAAGTTTTTTCTTTTTACAACTACCTTAAGACAGCCAAATGGGTTTGACTGTTCCTTCCCCCAACCTGTACTTTGGCCTGCATTTTAGTGATTACTACCTGAAAGACCAGTTGCTAGAACTGACCAACAGGCATGGCCAGAAAAATGACATGTGGAGGCTAGTGGGGTATTAGAAGGAATACTGACTGCTTACTTAAAGCACTCCTGGGCTTTACTTTCCAGCCATCAGAGAATAAGAAGGCGGTGAGACTACACCCATCAAGAAAGGTCCACCCATACCATCCATTTGCCATAAAGATAACGTCTTTTCCTGCCATATATTGGGTTGGCCAAAAAGTGCCTTCGGTTTTTAAGTAAAAATAAAAGACACATTTTTCATTTTTACCAAGAACTTTATTGAACAGCATATTCACCCTTTTGTTCCCCTACCTTCTGCTATTTTTCAGGTAACTTCATAATTCCATCTTCCCAAAACTTTTTATATTTTTGAGCAAAGAACTGTTCCAGGCACCTTTTATAGTCTTCCAGGGAATTGAAATTTTTTCCATTAAGAGAATTTTGTAAAACCGAAATAAATGGAAATCTGAAGGTGCAATGTCTGGTGAATACAGAGGATGGATCAGAACTTCCCAGGCAAGCTGTAACAGCTTTTACCTGGTCATCAAAGAAACATGCGGTCTTGCATTATCCTGATGGAAGATTATGCATTTTCTGTTGACTAATTCTGGACGCTTTTCGTCGAGTGCCGCTTTCAGTTGGTCTAATTGGGAGTAGTACTTGTTGGAATTAATAGTTTGGTTTTCTGAAAGGAACTCAAATAGAGGACTCCCTTCTAATCCCACCATATACACAACATCACCTTCTATGGATGAAGGCCAGCCTTTGGTGTGGTTGGTGGTGGTTCATTTCGCTTGACCCATGATCTCTTCTGTTCCACATTGTTGTACAGTGTCCACTTTTCACCACCCGTCACAATTTGTTTTAAAAATGGCATGTTTTCATTACGTTTCAGTAGACAATCACTTGTGGAAATACGGTCAATAAGGTTTTTTTCGCTTAACTTATGTGGAACCCAAACATCAAAGCGATGAACATAACCAAGATGGTGCAAATGATTTTCAATGCTTGATTTGGATATTTTGAGTATGTTGGCTATCTCCCACATGGTATAACATTGATTTTTCTTAATTAATGTTAATTAATTAATTCAATCGCTATCAACTTCAACTGGCCTACCCGATGATGGAGCACCGTCCAGCAAGAAATCCCCAGCACGAAACTTCACAAACCACTTTTGACACGTTCGATCAGTCACAGTACCTTCTCCATACACTGCACAAATCTTGGTTTTTTTTTTTTTTGCGTTTCAGTTGCATTTTTACCTTTCTTGAAATAATAAAGCATAATGTGCTGAAAATATTGCTTTTTTCTTCCATCTTCAATATTAAAATGGCTGCACAAAAGTTCACCAATTTTGGTAAGTCTTTTTTAAAATGCACATTGATATGACAGCTGTCACATACAATCTAACAAAATTGTTTCAAATGAAGTTAAAGACAACTAAGTGCTACTAGAGCCATCTTATGGGAAAAACTGAACGAACCTTTTTGTCAACCCAATACTTCAGTTCCCCAACAAAACTCTCACTGAAAATGTTGAAATCAACTGAATTACAAACAAAAATAATGGTCACTGACAAAATGAGAAGTCTCTCATTAATCTTAAAATTCCTCTATAATGCAGGACCCAAGAAAAATGAATACATTATTCCTTTCCATTTGTGATTTGGAAAGTCAGAAGAACTCAAAGGTACATGTTGCTAGGCTTTCCTTAATGAAAAACAAACCAAAACCAAACAACAATTACAAAACAAACAAAAAAACCCCACCCTGGCCAACTTGAGGAACATGAGCTGACAAACGACTCTAACTTTCTGTTCTTTTTTCACTGTCCCAAGGTTCCCTAAGTATCTGAGCATCTTTGCATTTTGGAGTACATTTTCAGCACCAAGGGCACCAGAAATATTCCTGGGAAACACGGGAGTCATCTTTGGCTCCAAAACATGTAAAACGTTGATAATTCTTAATAATCTAGGGCAAGGAGACTTACAAAATTCCAGTGATGAAAGATGCTCACACTAAAACATCAGGAATCTAAAATTATTTTCAACTAATGACAGGTAGAGCTGATGTTATTCAGGTTTAGCTGTTCTCACATTGAGTGTAACCCTTCTCTGTTCCCTAAACACTCAACAGTAGGAATCAGTTCATATGTATTCAGCATCTTCCTAAATCATAAACATTTGTATCAACTCTACCTTGCATTTGTTGGTAGCTTTACAACTTACAGATAGTATTCCCATGCATTATCTTGTTTGAACCTCACAGCAATATATGAGCTATTCAGGGAAGTTATTATTATCATTTTACAAATGATGAAACTGAAGCTGAGAATGGTTAACAGAATTGCCCAAGCTCATACAGTTAAGTAAGAGATTAAATCTTTGCCGCACAGGGTATTCTCTTATTCCTATTATTTTTTCCATAGTTTTTCAAAATCCAACAAAAATGCTAAATTATAGTCACTCTGCTGTGTTCCGGAAGGCATGAAAACCATTGTACCCATTCCATGAAGAGATATATAAAAATGTTAAAACCTAGACTTCTTGGAGATCAGTTATATGGGAAAGTTCATTTAGGTGGAACATTTCATTTACCTGACAATACTGGAAAAATAAAGGGTTAGAAATGGAGCATAGTATTCATTGTGCCATTCAGTGAAAAATGACTATACACCTACTAAATACCAGAATCCATACTAAACACATGCCCATGTAACAGATAAAATATTAAGATAAATCTAGGCAGAATTAATTAATTGAATATCTATTAAATTCAATATTAATTAATTGAATGTCTATTAAATATTTACTCTATGCCAAACAGTGTTCTAGATGCTAGGGATATATCAATGAACAAATAATCACAAGTTCCTATCTTGACTAACATCCATTTTAATGTGCGTGGGGAAGTGAAAGAGGGAAGGAAGCAGAAAATAAACAATACACATAATAAATTAGGAAATTAAATTGTATGTTAGAAAGCAACAAGTACTATGTACAAAAAGCATGGTAAGGGGACTGGGGAGTGCTGAGTGAAAATGATTTTAACTTGAGTGGTGAAGGCAGGTTTCTTTGAGGTGACACTTGTCCAAAACTTGAAGGAAGTGAGAAAGTGTGCCACACAATTATCTCAGGGAAGAGCATTAATGGCCGAGGGAGCAGTTGATGTAGGTCCCTAATGTGGGAGAATACTTATCATGTTTGAGAATTGGCAAAGAAGGCAGTGCAGCTACAGTGGGGGAAATGTGGTAAACGGGGTCTGAGAGGCAACAGCAGAAGAGATCATTTGTGATCTTATAGGTCATTAACTTATAGGTCAAATACTCTTATAATAAGTGAGATGGGGATACACTGGAGAATTCTGAGTAGAGGGGAAACATGGTCTGGCTTATGTGTTTATATCACATGCAAAAAAACATCTTTCTTCTTGCTTGTCAAACAAAAAACAACATTGGGATAAGTGACCTCAGGAACAGCAGAAGGATCCTGAAAATCCAATTAACTTTCAGGGTCTTTTTTTTCCTGGACACTGTAGATATTCACTTTTTTAAAGGTTGAGGAGTGCTCGATCAAAACACTTTAGACTGGAGTAATGTCAGAGTAAATGATGAAGTGAGGAACTCCTAAAATTCTCTCCTCCATTAAATAAATTAGAAAACTGGCCAAAAGATGGTCAGAGTAAACATTTTCAGAACTCTAGAAATTAACCAAATGCTTGTAGCAATCTGAGGAGGATTTATTCAAAGCTTTATGACATTTAAACTTGCCCTATTGCCCATCATCCCCTCCCAGCTCCATAGTAACCATGAAAACCAACAGTCTGCAATGATGGTGAAAACTAGCAGCCTGGTAATCACTGGAGGAGGCAGAATGGGGCTGGGACTCCTTTAAAGCCCCCCTTTCAGAGAACTGTCACTATTTGACCGTCTGGGGGTTCCCTGAAAGACTCCATTTTCAAGGCTATGTTTATTTAACCTGACTCAGAGTTTGCCCAGTGTGAATAGCTTTTTCCCTGGGGGAGTTTGTAGAAAATAACGAGAGACAAATGTTGAACATCAAGGCTGGCTGAGTTGGTGGTAACAATTGTGGCAAACAATGAGCTAACCAAAAAGCTTAAAAAAGAGGTGGAGAAATGAGATGTCCAATGGAGGCTTTGAAAAGCTCCAACATATACCCAGGCATCTAGAATTAGTTTGTTTGTTTTTTTAAGTCACTAAACAAGTAAACAACTAGAAGAAGAACAAACAGCAGCAACAGCAAACCATGAGGTTTGACAGGTGTAAATCCTGCCTAAGTAATTAAGTGTAATTGGATTAAACACTGCTATTAAAAGACAGAGATTTGAGGAATGAATTGGAAAAAAACCACGAGATACAACTATATTCTGTCTACAAGAGACACCTTAGATTCAGAGACAAACTCTTTGAAAGTAAAAGAATGGAAAAAGATATTCCACGCAAAGAGCAGCCAAAGGAGAGCTGGAGTGGGTATATTATTATCAGACGAAATAGGCATCAAGACAAAAACTGTGACTAGAGACAAAGATGGACATGTTATAATGGTAAAAAGTTGAATCCATTAGGAAGACATACAATTATAAATATATGCATCTAATAACAGAGCCCAAAAAACATAAAGTAAAAACTGGTAGAATAGGTGATTAAACAATAATAGAAATTTAAAGACCCTACTTTCAATAAAGGATAAAACAAGTAAGCAGAAGATAAGAAAAGGGAAATCATGAACAACACTATAAAAATTAGACTTAACAAACATGTATAGAATGCTCCACCCCCAAAACACCATAATGCACATTCTTAAGTGCACATGGAACATCCTCCAGGAGAGAACCTACTTAAGGCCATGAAACAAGTCTCGATAAGTCTAAATGGACTGTACAAAGGATGTTCTCTTATCAAAATAGAATGAAATTAGCAACCAGAAAGTTTGAGAAATTCACAAATATGTGAAAGTTAAACAATGCAGCCTAAATAATCAATTGTTCAAAGAAGAAATCACAAGGGAAATAAGAAAATACCTTCAGATAAATTGAAATGAAAAGACAACATGCCAAAACTTTTGCAATTCAATAAAAGCAGTGCTTAGAAGGAAATTTATAGTTCTAACTGCTTACATTTACATTATTTACAGCTATTGAGAAAGATCTAAGTAACATAACCTTCTATCTTAAGACACTAGAAAAATGAGAGTAAACTAAAAAAAGAAGAAAGCAGAAGGAGAAATAATTTAAAAAATAGGACATAAATAAATGAAATAGACAATAGAAAATAAAAGAGAAAATGAACAAAACCAAATCTTGGTTCTTTGGAAAGATCAACAAACTGACAACCTGTTAACAGATTGACCAAGAGAAAAAAAAAAAAACAGGACCCAAATTATGAAAATCAGGAATGAAAGAAGAGATAATACTACTGAAATAAAGATTATTTATTGCATGAAATCTTACAGAAATAAAGAAGATTATTTAGGAATACTACAAACAATTATCTACCAACAAATTAACACAGATGAAATGAAAATTACTAGAAAGATACAAACTACCATAACTGACCCAAAAATAAATATAAATTCAGAATAGACCTATAACAAATAAAGATACTGAATTAGTAATAAGACTAATTATAGTAATAAAAATAATAAATTCCCACAAAGAAAAGCCCAGGGACTCATGGCTTTATTACTGAATTCTACCAAATGTTTAAAGAACTAATACCAATTCTTCACAAATACTTCTGAAAAAGAAAAAGATGAGGGACACTTTCCAATTGATTTTATGAAGGTATTATTACCCTGGTAACAAAACAAGACAAAGATCGTACAAGAAGAAAACTACAGATCCATTTTCTTATGAATATCGAGGTAATATCTGAACAAAATACTAGCAAACCAAAAAGCAATGTATAAAAAGGATTGTTCCCCATAACCAAGTAAAATTCACCCCAGAATGTAAGGTTGGTTCAACAAACAAAAATCAATCAATGCAATATAACATTTTAACAAAATTAAAGACAAAAACCACATGTGATCTGAATAGACACAGAAAAAGCATTTGATAAAAATACTTCAACAAACCAGGACTAGAAGGAAACTTTGTCAACTTGATAATGGGTATCTATGAAAAACCCACAGCTAACACCATACTTAATGGTGAAAGACTGAAAGCTTTCTGCCTAAGATTGGGAACAAGACAAGGATGTCTGCTCTCACCACTTCTATTCAACATTGTACTGGATGTTCTAGCCAGGGCAATTAGACAAGAAAAAGAAATAAAAGGCATACAGATTGGAAAAGAAGATGGAAAACTATCTCTATTCACAGATCACATTATCTTATATGAAGAAAATTCTAAAAAATATGCAAACTAACTATTAGAGTTAATAAATGAATTCAGCAAGGATGCAGTATAATAGATCAATATACACATATTAATTGCATTTCTAGACTAGCAGTGAGTAATCCAAAGTAAAATTAAGAAAACAACTCCATTTACAAAAGTGTCAAAAAGAATAAAGTATTTAGGAATAAATTTAACAAAAGAACTGTGAATCTTGTACATTGAAGACGATAAAACATAACTGAAAGAAATTAAAGAACAACTAAATAAAGGGAAAGACATCTTGAGTTCATGAATTTGAAGACTTAATATTGTTAACATGACAAAACTCCCCACATTGATCTACAGATTCAGCGTAATCTCTATCAAAAACCCAGCTGTCATTTTTTCTGAAATTGATGATGTTTTTCAAAAATTTATATGAAAATGCAAGTGTCCTAGAATAGCCAAAATCATCTTGAAAATGAAGGATAAATTTGGAGGACTCACAGTTCCCAATTTCAAACCTTATTAGGAAGCTACAGTCATCAAGATGGTGTGCTGGTTTCACAAGAAAAGATATAGTTCAGGGGAATAGAACTGAGAGTTCAGATATAAGCTCATATATTTATGATTAATAGTTTTTCAACAAGGATACTAAGACGACTCTATTAAGAAAGAATACTCCTTTCAACAAATAATGCTGGGACAGCAAGATATCTACATGCAAAAGAATGAAGCTGGACTCTCACCTCACATCATATAAAATAAAAATCAACTCCAAATGGATCACAGACCCGAATGTAACAGTTAAAACTACAAAATTCTCTGAAGAAAGCATAGGTGTAAATGTTTGTGACCTTGGATTAGACATGAAGTTTTAGATACAACACCAAAACACAAGCAATAAGAGGAAAAAACAGATAAACTGGACTTCATCAAAATTAAAGATTTTGTTCTTTAATAGACACCATCAAAAATGAAAAGACGACTTTACAGAATGGGAGAAAATGTTTGCAAATTACATATCTGATAAGAGACTTGTATCTAGAACTCATAAAGAACACTTACAAGTCCGTAGTAAAAAAGAAATAATCCAGTCAAAACATGGGAAAGGATGTGAATAGTTATTTGTCTATAGAAGATACACAAATGCCCAACAACCACGTGAAAAGATGCATAACATAATTAGCCATTAGCTAAACACTAATCAAAACCAAAACAAAATACCACTTCATACCCGCTAGGATGGGTATAAGAGTACTACTACTACTACTACTAATGTAACATAATTACACGTTGGCAAGGATGTAGAGAAATTCAAACCCTCATACACTGCTGATGGAAATGTAAAATGATGGAGTCTCTATAAAAAACAAATAAACAAACAAATAAAAAAACCTTGGTCCCTCAAAAAGTTAAACATAGAGTTACCATATAACCCAGCAATTATTATTCAGTCAGAAAATATAAAATACTAATACATATTAAAACATGGTTTAACCTTGAAAACATTATGCTAGGTGAAAGGATCCAGCTACAAACATCACATATTGTATTGTTCCATTTAGATAAAATGTCCGTTATTGACAAATCCACAGAGACAGAAAGTAAATTAGTAGTTGCCAGGGTCTGAGAGGAGAGGAAATTGGGAGTAAGTATCTTTTTGAGATGATGAAAATGTTCTGGAATTAGACAGTGGTGACGTTTGCATGATTTCTTGAACATATTAAAAACCATGAAATTGCACACTTAAAAAGGGTGAATATTGTGGCACGTGAATTATATCTTTAAAAAAATCCTAGCATGCCTTTTGGTGCCAATAATAGGAGTCAGAAAAGAAAATCAAGACTGCCTTGTAAGTTGTAGCCCAAATGATCTAATTTAAAAGCATGCAGAAGTCTTTAAAGACACTCCAAATCATTGATGAAGGCAGGTCTACTTTTATAAGGTCCTAAAATCAATTTCATACATTTGTAAGCTGTGGTAACATTAGCAAATCCCTTCCTATACATCATCTCACAACATACCCATGAGGTAGAAAGAGCAAATACCATTAACAGCTTTGCAGATGCAGAAGCACAAGTCCAGAGAGCTTCAGTGACTTGCCTAGGGTCACATGCTAGCTTTCTTTTTCCTAGTAGTGGTTTACTCTGCCATGATGCATGCATAAAGTATACTCTTCTCTAAAATAAAATGAACACTTTAACTATTCCCAATTTCTCATCTCATTCATGTCATTATCACCCATGTTCTTGCCTCCAGTGACAGCAAGATTCTATTACCTGCAGTGCCATGGGGTGAAATTTCAAAATAGTCCTTTGAAACTGCAACCCCAGTATTTCAAAATGGAGCCTTGAGAGTGGTTAGATACACACTCAGTCCTCCTGCCCCTGTCTCGGCTTTTCAGTCATTCCTTTGTGTCATTACCATGTAAAGATATCCAGCAGTGTATGAAAAGTGACAGATCATTATAAAATGAAAGAATAGCTGTCTTTATTAGATTGTGAAGGAGACAAGGAAAAAACTTACTCCTTTTTGTCATTCCCGTGTCTGGCACATAAAAAAATTATCAATTTACATTAGTTGAATGCATGAGTGAATGAATGATTGGTCTCTTAATATTTTGTTGGCCAAGACATCTCCCTGTAATGTGCTTCTTAAGAAAGCAGTCCAGGTCCTAGAAGATCATTAGGGTTTGAAGGTTTCCTAAAAAGAGTAGTTATCTTTCTGGAGTGAAAAGAATCAACAAAGATCACTGTAGTTTTTTTATAAATGTTAAGTCTCATTCCTTCCTTCCATAATGGTTATTTGAAATCCTGGTTCCTCTTCAGTCTTAGTGAGTTTGGTGAGGCTGCTCTGTGGAATGCTGGCCTGGAGCCTCTTGGATGATGAATAGAAGGGGTCAAGGGAAGCCAGAGGACAAAGCTCAGTTTGTTGCCACCTCACTGCCAGTCCACCACAGTCACTAACGACCCTGGTAGCTTGGGCATCAAGAGAAAACAAAGAAAAGGACCTTGGAAGCAATTTCTCAAGGTTCCTGTGTTAGCCAGGCAGCAATGCCCATGAGCTCAAAGCAAGCATATTAAAGGCTGAGAGACGGCTCCGTTGGGGAAAACAGATAAAGTTTTGAGGGTGATGAAATTGAAAAAGCCCATGTATTTATAACTTACAACAAATAAATTCATTCCAATAATATCACTGCTCCTCCCCAATTTGTATACAGCAGCTTAGGAACCTGCCCTGCTGCCAAATGCCAGATCAAAGTCATGTCTGATGGGGAATAAAACACTAAGCAATGAAATAAGGGCTTGCTCTTAGAGCAAGTTTTGCTTTTGCCATAAACACTGCAACTTATCTGCACAGGCTTTTAGTAACCGTGCAGGTAAGACCCAAAGCTGAGCTGTAATAGGAAGGCACTCCTCATGCCTCTCTTGTCCATTTTCTGGCTACTGCTCACTTGCAGGAAGACAATAATTATCTCTATAAATAAAATTATCTGCCTAGCCCTATATCTTGCAAAAGTAGTTGGACATATTGTCAATCAATTTGGAGGTTATCTTTGCGATAGACTATTTTTGGAGGAATAAAATTCATTTTTGAGGATCTCTGAAAGGTATTTCAAAGTGGTAATCGTTCTAGTGTGACTGCAGATTGGAGAAGATGTACCTCATGTTAATAAGCTGTGTATATAGAAAACATGCAAATGAAGGAGTAATTTGCATATTAAACTGTTTCTCCTATAGACAACTCTTTGCAGAGGGTTTCCAGGGTGGCCAGAGGCAAGTATTTATATAACATAGGCATGATTGTCCTGAATGATGGTAAGGAGATCCTCTAGAAACTACTACTCATAGGATACTTTGTAATTTACACAGTGTATTCACAAGCATCGTTTCCTTTAGCTTTTCCAACCACTATATTATCTCCATTTTATAGGTGAAGAAACTGAGGCTTAGAGAGGTCAAGTGAATTTCCTAAAGGCTAAATCTACCACATCCTAGCTGCTTTAAACATGCCTGAAGCTAATCAGAAGATGGCTTACCTGCAGGCTCTATTCTCTGTACATATTCCCTGGTAATAGTCAGCAAACTTTGGAGTTATATTTCCCAGAACAGTGAGGGTCTCCTTGAAGCAATACACCAATCACATTCTGCTCCAAAGAGGGGTCAGGTTACTCACAGGTGTTCCTAGCAACATGGGTGTCAAATGCTTACAGCATCATAAAAGGGTTTGCTATTAACAAGTGACCTTCCTCTTACTGGATATGTGTGTAAATTTTTGTCATTTCCCTAGGACCCCATAGGAGCATAGAGGATGGGTTAACAAACAAGGAAGAAGGGTTACCAAGTGAAGACTGGGCCACGTTGACATGACTAAAAAAGAGCCACAGGAAGGCATCTAATTCTTACTGTTTAAGAATTCCTTGGTATCCCAGATTAAAGAATAAAGAACTTAGCTTTATTTATTGTTTAATCTGGGATACCAAGGAATAGAATCCTACTTTTATTTTCTATACTGGATTTCCCATTTGTTCTCCCTTAGTATTTACTAATGTGCATTTTGGTGAATGAGAAGTCATCCCTATTGTGTTCTGGGAACCTAAGGAATGCGCTCTATATTTACACTCAAGGTGAAGAGTGGAAGAACACTAGGAACCAAAGTAAGAGAAATTGAGTCCCAAGGGGGACAAGAAATTCTGGGGGACAGAACTGGAAAATGCTTTCTGACTTCTTACAGAACACCTCTATCCTTAACCCTGCAGGGTTCTATGTTCTATTCTAACTCAGGAGACCTGTTTTTTTTCCCCCCACATAGAATATACAGTTCTGCAGTAGATCTTGCAGTCTCCACCTGAACAAGAAAGCCTGAGTATCTGAAAGCTACAACCCCCAAAACATGTCAGTGAATTCAACCAATAGGTAAAAACTTCCTTCCAATTCCTCGAATGTGCCTCCCACACCTAAAGATCTGCCCATCACAGAGGGCAGTGGCAGCTGGCCTCTATCCTGCATCAGTAGTCTTAATCCTGTGAGATGACTGGTGTGTACCTACTTGTATGTGCTGAGTCTGCCATGCTGCCCTGAGTTCTTCTGCCCCTGATAGGTTTCTGATATCCAAATGCCTCATGGTTTTCTGATGTCCACAGAAGCTGGCTTGGACTTGGGCATCCCCTTAGAGCTTGACCCCTACAATTCTATCTAAAGTCACCTATTGGTTGCCCAGAACTCAGTCATCTCTCCCTAGTATAAAGTGATCTCACAAACCCAACACAAACCCACAATTCCAAGTCCTGTTAAGTAGGTGAAACCTGTTCATCTCTCTCCACAACTCCTCCTCTGCTTCCCTCTTCCCCTTCTGTCCTTTCATCCTACTGAATGCTCAATGCCTTAATTTGACCCCTGGCTCCTGAGAGCTTGCCACTTTGATGCTCTATCTATAAAGTTTCCTATTCTAGATAAGCACCTTATGTTCAGAACTTGTCCTGAATCCCTTATCCCTTTCAAAATTTATGAGGCTGGTGTTCCTATCCTCCAGAATCCTGCCAAGAAACATACTGACAACCTATGTCCCAACAGCATTTCTTGATAATGGCTGAATGTGTCCCAGGAAGAAGTCTTCCAAAACAATCCTACATATGGCGAGTTTCAGACCCTGTGACAGATCATGTGTGGCAAGATACTTTCAAACAGAGGCACTTTTTGTAAATTCTTAAATCATAACACTTTATTTTGGCTGTCTATTCAGTCATCTGTCTCCCTCCAATTCCTTGAATGCACCTACCATTCCTAAAGTTCTGCACATCACATGCTCTCATCCCCAACCTCTGCTTTTGATCCAGTATTTCCACTGGTGGAAATGGGTCCTAAGGAAATTTTTAAAAGAAAAAGAGTAAAAGTAATGTACATGAATGCAACCTAAGTACGTGTAAACAATCTAAACATCCAACAACAGAGGCCTGAGGGGAAATAATAAGACTATAATTATGTATGACTGAGGGCAAGACCTAAAAGAAATGAAGATACATTTTAGTCATTGTTATATTAAGGTAGTGGGCTTTATTAAAAGCTAATAGTAGAACGTGTAAATCTCCAGATAGGTTATGTAATTTCACATGCTTAAGATTGAAGGGTAAGGCCCACTAGGCACCAATACAATCCAGAAGAGAATTCCAATGAATTTAAAATAAAATCATGGTTTCAGCAAAGTGAATCTTCCACTAAGGAGCTCAGTCTAGTAGAGGAAAAAAGATGTGTAAGTACATCACTGAAAGATAAAGCAGGAAGTGGTAAGAACCACAAGAGAGGGACCCATGAAGTGCTGTGGGAGTACAGGAGAGGGTAGAATGACTTTTGATGGGGTGGAGGCTTCATGGAGGAGTGGGCACTTGAGTGAGGCCTTGAAGAAAGGTGGGACTTAAAAAGCATTTGAGGTAGAGGGATGTAGCCTGAGTAAAGGTGAGGAAGGGGAAAGTGTGGGCATGCGATGGGATAAAGGGATAGTTTAATAGTATAGTTTGATAGTATTTCATCATCCTTCCATGGGAAATAATACTGATCATCCATTTTAGGGATAGAATGAAAAATGGAAAATAACTGACCAAGCCTGAATAACATTAGATAACACTGTTTTTTATTTGGGGGGGGGTTGATTTAAATCAATCAGTTTTTCTATGATTCTTAGTAACATTGCTTCTTTTGGCCTTTGATTTAAACCAATCATTTGCTGCACAATCTCTGTCCCATTTTGCACTTATCTCTCTTATGACACTTCTCACAGCAGTATATAATTTTTGTTTCCACATTGATATCCCCCAATAAACTTTGAGATCTTTGCAAGAAGGACTGTGTATCATTCATCACTGAGTTCGCAGCATCAAGCAGAAGGCCTGGAATATATTAGCCTCACTGTGCACTTATTGGTTTGCTCCCTCTGGACTGAGAGTGTGTTTTACTCATCTCTCTCTCTCTAGCACTTAGCACAGTCCTGGCATATAAGATGCTGAATGTTTGTTGAACTGAGATGAATTAGTTCCCTTCCTGTTCCCTTAGTCCTTGAGCCTCAGTTTCCCCATATGTAAAATAAGGGTAGTAACAGTATCTACTATCTCATAACATTGTTGTGAAGATTAAGTAAGCACTTAGTGTAGCGTCTAACACAGAAAATGTTCAGTAAATATTAGCTGCTATAACTATCACCATCATTATTATCATTATTATTATTTTTTTTTTAATTTATTTTTTTGGCTGTGTTGGGTCTTCGTTTCTGTGCGAGGGCTTTCTCCAGTTGCGGCAAGCGGGGGCCACTCTTCATCACGGTGCGCGGGCCTCTCACTATCGCGGCCTCTCTTGTTGCGGAGCACAGGCTCCAGACGCGCAGGCTCAGTAATTGTGGCTCACGGGCCTAGTTGCTCCGCGGCATGTGGGATCTTCCCAGACCAGGGCTCAAACCCGTGTCCCCTGCATTGGCAGGCAGATTCTCAACCACTGCACCACCGGGAAAGCCCCATCATTATTTTTTTGTTGTTGTTGATAAAGCTTCCAGACCTGCTCATGGGAACAGTTCCCTCAAACTGTGCCAGCTTTGGTCAGGGTTGTCCTTGGGTATGAGAAGCTATGCCTGTAGATTTTTCTCTCCCTTGTCTCATCACACTGCTTCTGCTGAACTTAAATACCCTGTGTAGTGTAAAACTGTAGCTGACCTTGGAGGGCACATCCACCAGACTAGAAGCTCCCTGAGGACAGGGCCATCTCATACTCATCTCTGGGCCCACATAGGGCCTCATACAATACATGTGTGTTAAAAAAATGAATGAGTGAAAGCTACTCACCTCCAGCTCTTCTTCCCTGACACTAGACTATATGAATACAAATGCCTATAATCCAGAGTTCCCTCTAACCAAGGGACAGGTCCCAGGGAGCCCTGTGTTGTCTACTTTTGTGCTACCCCTCATAGCTCTAGCTAATTCCTTTTAGGTCTTTGGTAATTGGTAATGAATACATCTGCAAAGCTGCAAAACTATTACAGTCTGAATTATGTCTGAAATATGTCACATGTCTAAAAATAATTACTATCAAACTATCCATGTAAATAGCAACAGGTGAGTTATTTAATTCATACTTGCATTTCTACAGTGAAATCATGGGACCCCTGGAAACATGCTGAAATTTGATGTGGAGCTGATTTCTCATTCACACGTTAAGAGGCATTGTCGAGAGTGCTTGGTTCACTTTTTTTGAAAGTCTGGCACTATGTAAGAAAACTTCTAGTTGCCTTATCTCACGTAATCCTTAGAATTTCTCTGGTGGTCATCATTATCCCAATTTTAAAAGTGAGAAAACTAAGGCTCACAGAGGACATGTCATTTTCCCAAGATCACAGAGTCAACAAATGTTGGACTCAAATCAAATCTTTTACCCCTATATCAATAGGGTTTCTGAGTAGAGAACATTTCAATATTTTTGTAGGGCTCACTACATAGGTGAGAAATCATTCCACATCTCCAAACCCCTTTCTATTGTTTTCTCCATCTATCTCTCCTCCCATGGAAGCAAAATCTGAACCTAAACTTGCTAGCTAGTCTTCATGAAATTGCAAAAGAGACAAGAAAATCTCTTTCCGAGTGACATGGGTTACAGAGGAGTTTCTGGGGAGCCATGGAAGCTATAGAGGTGGGGTGGCAGAAGAGGTGCGGTAGGAAAGTGGGAAGTAGGAGGCCTTTAATCATAAGCAACACACATGAAGGATCCTGTCTCTATTCTGAAGCTGAGCAGAGCTAAGGGACCTCAAGGACTGGATACCCACTTACTGATGGGCCCAGGGGGCCTTAGGCAAGGTGCTAACCTCCTTTCCCCATTTAGGGTTTTGGACAAGATCTGAAGGTGATTCAGTTAGGACTTAGAGATAAGTAGTATGTTACATGCTGGTTTGGGTTGGCTGTATTTTTGGGTTTTTAAAAATTTCTTTTATTTTATTAAATTAATTAATTAATTTTATTTATTTATTTTTTTAACATCTTTATTGGAGTATAATTGCTTTACAATGGTGTATTAGTTTCTGCTTTATAACAAAGTGAATCAGATATACATATACATATGTTCCCATATCTCTTCCCTCTTGCATCTCCCTCCCTCCCACCTTCCCTATCCCACCCCTCTAGGTGGTCACAAAC
Source organism: Balaenoptera musculus (assembly GCF_009873245.2). NCBI lineage: Eukaryota > Metazoa > Chordata > Mammalia > Artiodactyla > Balaenopteridae > Balaenoptera > Balaenoptera musculus. Next base: position 53,886,262 of record NC_045806.1, on the reverse strand, counting down.
CACCGAGCTGATCTCCCTGTGCTATGCGGTTGCTTCCCACTAGCTATCTATCTATTTTACGTTTGGTAGTGTATATATGTCCATGCCACTCTCTCACTTTGTCACATCTTACCCTTCCCCCTCCGCATATCCTCAAGTCCATTCTCTAGTAGGTCTGTGTCTTTATTCCCGTCTTGCCACTAAGTTCTTCATGACCTTTTTTTTTCCCCTTAGATTCCGTATATATGTGTTAGCATACTGTATTTGTTTTTCTCTTTCTGATTACTTCACTCTGTATGACAGACTCTAGGTCCATCCACCTCACTACAAATAACTCAATTTCGTTTCTTTTTATGGCTGAGTAATATTCCACTGTATATATGTGCCACATCTTCTTTATCCATTCATCTGATGATGGACACTTAGGTTGCTTCCATGTCCTGGCTATTGTAAATAGAGCTGCAATGAACATTGTGGTACATGACTTTTTTTGAATTATGGTTTTCTCAGGGTATATGCCCAGTAGTGGGATTGCTTGGTCGTATGGTAGTTCTATTTTTAGTTTTTTAAGGAACCTTGTTGGCTGGCTTTTAAAAGGATCAAAATTGAAGAGCGGGCGTGGATGGAGGGATATAAAGCCAATCTATGGGAGGCAGAATGAATGACGGTACATCACCAGTTTCATTTTATACACAGTGAAGTCACAGGCCATACCAAGGCATTATCCAATGTTTGAAATAAATGCCCCTCCCTCACAAATAATAAACAAAACAATAACACTACAACCAGACTACATTCCTCCAAGGGGTCCAAAGCACTAAGAATATAGGAGACAGCACTCTAGATAAAATACAGTCCAGCTTGGTTTTAAAAAATATCCATCCGGCTTCAGGAAAAGAAGCCTTAAAATTTTATTTACACAGGTGCTGGCTCAGGTTTCTATTGAATCTGACCCCAACATACTTTTAAGACACGCCTCTGGCTGGATGAGGGAAACCAATGGCTGAAGAATGTGGAAGATAATTTATGACCTCCCTTAGCTTTTCTCCTGACCTGTGGCTATGGATCTGAATTTACCAGGGAGGTCAGACAAATCTTGTTGCAGACAAAGATACACAGAGAGCTCTGACACTTTCGAGTCCAAAGCCCAAAACTCAAGAGAGGCGATGAACACATGCTTGCTGGGCTTTCTGGGGAATGTTACTCATAGTGCCCTGGGAGGCCAAGAGGAAAGAGGAAGAGATTGACCTTTGCTATGTTCTTATACAAATGCTACTGGCCCTTCGGATCACCAATTAAGTAACACTGAAGATAAGTGGTTGTTTGAGAACCTTACACCAACCCAAAGCCTTCTTTACCAGAGAACTATCATAAATACTATCTGCCATCTCTCCTTTCTGCTACCCAGGGAACACCATAAGTGTATGTGTGCCAATGACCAAGGCTTCACTCCAGTAGAAGGAACCAAAACTTATTGGGCACTGGAGCTGTGTTACATATCATTTAGTTCTTACAATAACCTTGTGACCTTTTACTATCTTCACAGAGGCACAAAGAAGTTAAGTGACTTGCTCAAGGCTGCATATCTATTAAGTCTTGGAGTTAAGGATTGGGTTCAGGTCTATTTTCCAAGGCTGATGCATATAAAGTGAACCACTGGCCAATAGAAACATCTGGAGTATCTATAAAATTTTAGAGATTTATTGTTAAAGATTTAGGTTGCTATAGATTTATTGCTAAAATATTCAAGATCATTTAGTTCAACGCTTTTATTATTTAGATGGAGATTTGAAGTGAAAAGAAGGAATGAGACATGCCTAAGGCCACATAGTAAGTCAATGGCAGAACCAGAGCCCCATTTGGTGCTCTTGCACTGCATCTTATTCCACTACCTAGATAGCAGTGTGCTTCCAAAAAGCCCAGAGAGTAGAGTAGGAGAGCGATGTACAGCTCAGCATCGGGGTGGGGGGTGCAGGCATAAAAGGCTAACTGAAGGCTGGTCAAGGGACCTGCTGCATCTGATGAGGTTCCCCTCAACCACTTCGGGACTCCAAAATGTTCCTAAAACAAGCATCCAACTTTCACGCAGCCCTGTCTTTGGTCAGTCTGTTCCTGAAGTCCTGTCTTCCTGAAGTTCACTTCCTACCTTTTGTACTTGGCAAACTATTACGCATCCCTTCAGACCTAAATCAACCCTTAACTCCTCTTTGAAGCTTTCTTAAACATTCCAGGTAAAATAACTCATTCTCTTATTCTGTCTGCTCAGTGGATTGTGTACTTACTTCTAGTACAGCACTTATTTTACTCTATTATGTTGGAAACTCTGTGTCATATTCACTCCACAGCCACTAACAAGTTATATGACTTTGGGCAAGTCACTTTAACTTTTCTGTGCCTCCGTTCCCTCATTCGCAAATAGGGCTAATGATAATACCTACATCATAGGGTTATTGTGGGGATCGAATGAGAAAATGTCTACAAAGCAACTAATACATACTGAGTGTTCAATGACTAGTTTTTGTTGTTACCTCTTATCCCAGTGCCTGGTATAGGTCTAGTGTACACAATAAGTAAGCATTGACTGTTTGTTGAATAAATGGATGTTATCTGGGGAAAGTGCCAGTCATCAAATCGCAATTTTAGATATCCCTGCAGTCAAGTTAAAGGTTTATTATGCTGCCTCACACAATTCTTGGAGGTTCCAAGGCAACAATCTCTGAAGCTCTGCTGATCAGCTGTGAGGCTGGAGAACCCCTCAGACAAGAAGCAAGAAATGGCTGGGAGACCCTCATTTCTGCCGTTTATATGTTCTATGAACCTGGAAAAGTCACTTCCTCTCTCTGGGCTTCAGTTTCCTCATATATAAAATGACTTGGTCAAATTTTTAGATTTCTGAGTTCTCTTCCTTCAAATTTTAACAGGTTAGCATTTAAAGATCCTGTGATTCCAAGTACTGCAAATCTTTTAAGTCTTTTCATTAAATAACTCATGGCTGAGTCAACTGCCCAGAAAGTGAAAGAACTTGTGAACATGGGACTGTAGAAATGTGGTTATCTAACTTATGGACCTATAAGAGGCTCACAGTCTCCAGGTCCCATATCCAAGTACCACAGTGAAATCATGGTCCGTCTACACTATGAGGTGAACCAGGAGAGGAAGGACAATTAAAAATTTAAAACCCTGATAAAAGAGAAGAAGATTTTGCCTCAATTTTTAGCTCTGTCCTGAAAGACAATATTTTCTGGTTTATGACATCAAAGAGGAGGGGAATGGAGTTCTCTTGCTCCTGGCCCCATGGAAAACATTCTGTGGCACACTTCTCTGAGAAGGCTCAAAGCAAAGAGTCCAGGAACCATGATTCTACCATCTGTATCCATACACCCTGTCTCTGAGTTCTTCCCTTAGCTTGGTAGTGAGGAGTAAAATTCTCATGTGCACAGGTGTTAAATCATGCTTCCTGTTCTGTGGTTGTGTGATGAGAGTGAATTAAGAGCTATCAAGCCTGGTTTCATCAGAATCAGAACTTTCCCTCTGAAGAGTAGGAGTTGGCAGAAGGACTATTACTCACATGTCCCTGGCCCTACCTAATGAAGAGTTTTAAGTATTTGGAGCTCTTTTAAGTATTTGGAGCTTTTTTAGGAAGAAAGCTCCCTGTGATGTTGGTGCTACTCATTGGCTCCTTGGTTTCTCCCCACAGTACTTAAGTCTTTCATAAATTCTTTCATTTCTGACTCTATTGTTCCTCTTCACTGTTGTTTTTCTTGTTTGCCTAGGCATTGCACTTCCTTTCTGCTTTAGGTTAGTATGCTTATATATTTGAGGGGTAGCTGTGCTGTAAGAGAGTGACTGCTAGCATTGGACCCAGAAGGCCTGGGTTTAAATCCAGATAGTCCACTTACTACCTGTTGATTAACTGACAAAACCTCAGTTTGCTTACATGGAAAATAAGGAGGATGACCTCTTCCTCTGTTCTAGGTGGTTGGGAAGTTCAATGGAAATTGGATATGAAAGCTCTTCATCCACTGAAGAAATTTAAAGGTGTCCAGGGTTATGATCACTAAGTTCCTTCAGGCAGGCTCTGTATCTTGAGTATGTGAGCCTAGTATCTCATGTGTAGTAAGCACCCAGCAAATGTATACTGACTGAATGCATGAGTAGATTACCACCAGGCCTGTTCTTATGACGTACTCAGTAAAATATAGGCACCAGTCTAGCCAGAAGCTGTGGTGATTTCAGTGGGATGTATCAGGAGTCACAACATGGGCTGGAAGCAAACGGACTGAGAATTCTAATCTCTTTGCTCCCTTTATAAAGAATCATTCACCTCCAAATCCCAGTTTCCTTCTTTGGATAGGAGGAAGTTTCCTTTTCTGTGCTCTCTTCTGGCAGGTAAAAAGATTACCTGCCTCCTTGGAATGCTGAGGGCAGTTACCTAGCCATGAAGAGAAGGAGCGTGAACACCTGAAAAATAGGTTCCAGAAGTATGCACACATGACTATTATAACTGAAGAGATTGTTTTTTGAAATAACGGCTTCTCCCAGAATTCAGTTATTATGAGGGACAGTGTGTTTCTTGCCATGGGACTAGACTAGAGATCAGAGAAGTAAGAAATAACTCCTACCTCTGAAGAAAAAGGGGGTCTAACACCCTTGCAAGAGCAACCAACTGCTAAAATCTACCACCCAGAGTTTCACAATTATCAAGAGATTCTGTGAGGGATTAAAAAAGCTTCTGGCTGCAGTATATGGACGGGCTTTAAAAATATAACACACTGGGGAATAATAAGGCAAGGTGGAGTGAGATAATGGACTCAGAAGATCTTGCAAGTGACACAGAAATTTCATGTTAATCATTGTTTCATAAAATGCACATGCTATAAATAAGCAGCCACAGGGCACTATAGACCAGCAATGGCAAATTCTTGACATGGCTCCCAAATTGGGCTCTAATAAGAGACTTGGGTGGGCATCAACTGGAATGAGTTATAGAGCTAAATTACTTATTCTGCAGGCCTGTGGTCTAGTCTTGTGATGAGGAGGACCAGAATTAAGCCAGCAAATGTGTAAAGACAAAGAATCATGGGGAAATATATGGTAGATTCATAACTCAACTGGCCACCTGGGCCTTACTTTCTATGAGACAGAGAGTTTTTCCATAATGCTTAGTACCAGATAGTCCCCAAAGCTCTTCCTCTTTACCATCTGGGGTATATGTGGCATCCATCAAAACTCATTCATATATATTTTATAGTTATCCACATGGTTACAGTACAAAAGTCTAAAAAGAAAATGTGTAGAATATTTTCAACTTCTCCTCTGCGTATTGCAAGGGTGAGTGATCAGCAAGATCATCAGAACAAAAGTATCCTCTTGTAGCATTCCTAGATTTGTTTATTTTTCTCCTGTTTAGTGAAAAAAGCTCAGGACCTAGATGCCACCAGACCAGGCATTCTAGGCAAGCAAGGGGAACAAACTTTGACTGGCCAACTCAGAAGAATGTTGAAAATTAGATAATCTAGAGAGTTGCTAAGACACCAGGAGACCAGAAAGAGCAACATTTACTATGCAGATTTGTAAGCACAGGAGCAAGAGTCAACAAACTACAATTCACCAGCCAAATCCAATGTGCTGCTTGTCTTTGTGTGGCTCAAGAACTGAGAATGATTTTTACATTTTAAATGGTTGGAAAAAATAAAAAAATAGTATTTAAAGGCATGTGAAAATTAAATGAAATATAAATTTCAGTGCCCATAAAGTTTTACTGTAGTACAGCTAAACCCATTAGTTTTGTCTAGGTTTGCTTTCATGCTACAAAGGCAGAGTTGAATAGTACAGTCAGAGACCATATAGGCCACAAAGTCTAAAATATTTACTATCTGGCCCTTTATAGAAAAAAGTTTGCTGACCCCCTAATCTAAAGTCTGGCTATGATATTTAAGAACACCAGAGACAGATAAAAGATAATAGGAGCTTTGTGAAAAAACCTCTAGGACTCGTGCAATCAGGATCAGTCAACTTCTTGGCCAAAGATACCTGATTAAGGCTCTGTTGAAGTTGCAAGTAGATCCTCCTAGCAGAGTTAACTTGCCCTTGGGAAATGTTCCTCCGAAAGTCAGGGAGTGAAGGGGACACTGATATGCACCAAAAACTCTCTGCAAGACTCCAAACAAGAAGTAACATTCAATTCCACATGAGTTGAGGTGGGAAAGAGTAGATTTAAAGGACAGAAAGAGTTCAATAAGGGTTCACTTACATTTCTTCCCTCACAAAAACCTGGGGCAAGAGAAAGAATCAAAGCCATACTTATATAAAATTTGCCAAGGATACTAAATTGGGACATATTGTAAACATCAGTGAGGATGGTGTAATTCTTTGAGTTCAGAATGTAAACTACAGTTTCAATTTTATGATGTGTACCAAACAGTGCTCCATGTGTACAAAACAAATGGATGTACAATCTCCAATGTTTTACTAGAAAATGTCTGAAAAATAGTAAATTCTTGAGCACATAATGCACATGATGAATTAATTAACCCTCTTTGAAACATGATGAGGTAGAGATGAGGATTCATATCCTGATTTTCCAGATGAGAAAATGGAAAAGAAAGGAAGTTATCCAGCCATGGTCATAATGCTGGGAGAAGAGGGAATCTCAGAGTCCTGACTTTTAACCCAGCCCATCCACAGTGCACTCTCTCAGCTGGCTCTATCCCCATCTGAAGATTGATTTTTTTAAGAGAATGGGAGCTAGGATTCACCATCTTCTAGGAAGGCAACACCAAACATGCATACAGGTATAAATGCATGTGTGTTTGCTGAAATTAACAGTGATGGTGTTTGGAACTTGTAGAATTGTCACAAAAAGCGTAAGCTGAAAAGGCATTTTAAAAGTATCTAGTTTAACTCCCTTATTTTACAGACAGGGAAAACTGAGGTCCAAAGGGGGAAATTTTCTTATCCAATGTCACACAACTAAACCCCCTCTGAGCCCCTACCCTGCTCATGGATATCACCTTCCTTTGACTTCCTGGCCTTTTTGATAGCATCTAACATGCCTTCCCCTTTCACCTCCCCACTCATCCCACCCACCCACCACTAACTGATTCTCTACATGCCCGTTTCAAACCCACAGATCATCCACTCAAATGCGCTTACACACACACACACATACACAAACACATTCTTTCACTAAGTTCCCATCAAGCAAGATTTTAGTGGTTTTTACCCCCTTGACCTATTACCATTATTTTTTAATCTCAAAATATTCAGATCCTTCCCTGACTAGCCTCACCATCACCCCAAACTTCCAGCATTACTGACAATGAGAAAATGTGGGGCTCTCTTCTCTTCTTCCTCCTCAACAGGAAAATCTGGCTAGATTACAATCGACTCTGTGCTGAGCCTTGCACCAATGACAGCATTAAAGCTTCATGGTTTATGAACTACCAAAGCTAGAAATGGATTTCTGTCTGACGTGCCAGGCTTTTAAGTCTTGTACCTGTGCCCAGTCCAGAGATTTCTGAAACCATGAATAAAGTGGTAATCAACACTCTGAATACTCCATCTGAGCTTACTGACAACGACAAATGAGGAAGAAAAGATTTGTGCTCCCACTCCCTCCAAGACAGGTGGAATTCCAAGTTTCAACAAGGCAGATTCACAATCACCTTCAGAAAGGCCATTTGGGCAATAAAGACACATTGTAAAAAAAAAAATCAATAAATGTTCTCTGCAGGTAATAAGACAGCCCTTTGCCTTCAAATAGAGATAATAATGGCAGTAAACTCCAGCTACCAAGCTTTACAGATGGGAGGTGAAAGAAAACACCAATACTTTTTTTTTTGCTTTGTTTCATGTTTTTTCTTAAACCACATTCTCCTGTCCCTCAAAGGGCTCAGGACTGGAACCTGGGGTTCACATTCCAAAGGAACCAATGGGCTCCATAGTTTTGCAATGAATCCACTGGAGATTTTAATATTTCAAGCAGTTAAGAGCATTTGGCTCCATGAGTTCATAGAGTCTCATTTTCTCAAATAAAATATCACCAAGTTTCCCTAACAAGTGATTCTAGGGACTGAAGAATTTTGAGACCTTGCTGGATTTCCAAGTGCTCAGTAATATGAGTGATTACCCCTCCCCCCAGCTTCCTTGTTCTCAAATAGTCCAAGATCCACATAATAGCAGAGCTCCTCCCAGGCAGCCCTGCCAGCTGCCCTTCTGCCTGCCTCCCTCCTTCAGCCTTAACTTCCTCAGAAAGCTCCCATGTGGAATAGTTATGACAGCAAAATCTTCTCTTTCACAATATGGTTGATCATTCCCACTGTTTTCCAAAAGCAACAATATCATGACCCAGATTTGTAAAACCCAAAGGCAGCATCAAATACAATCTAATCTATCTGACAATTGAATTTGCTTTTTTCTTGTTTTCTTGAACTCTTTTCCCATCTAATATGGCTGCTATTACTGTGGTGCCTGGGCTTACTGACACATTAGCTCTAGATGGGTGCTGTGGTTCATTCTCTGCTCTATAGATAGGGCCTACCCGATGACAGGGTATGGGGAAGAGACAGGTTCTCACTGGAGAAGTTGGGGTGATCTGAAGTCTTTGGAGCTACTCCTCATTTCCTTTTCTGACAGCCATTCTTTTGTGAGTACTCTTAAGAAAGGAAGACACTGCTCTCTGTCTCTTTCCAAACTGCCTACGCCTAGGCACTGGTGCCCTGGACTTCATACTGCCCAGTGTAAGCAGTAGCAATGCGTCACTCAAGGCTATGGGTGGAACATGCAGCATATTTTCATTAATACTAAATGTTAGCTGTCTCCTTGTTGCCTGGGGGACTTGAAGAAAACAAAATAGCTTTCCATTTTATAGGTATTCCTGCCATCTGGCTAAAATGGTGAAAAGATAATCATCATTCCAATTGGCTATCAACAGGGAGGCCAGTTAAAGGGAACACACTTTCTACCTTTTCTCTAGATGCCAAGAACTCTGTGGTGCTTCTGCTGTCCTCTGGTGGGTGTCATCATATTCCTGCTGAAAGGTGTGGCCTATATACCTACCACGTTCAAGACTGTCCTCAGGGATTGTAGCCTTTATATAAGGAAAAGCTGTCTGTTTTGATTCTGACTTGGAACTCAAAACTTCTAGGCCAGTGAGAAGGAAGAAAAAGGTCTTGGCAGGAAGTACTTCCTTTGTGGAAAGTGGAGGCAGGAGTAAATAGTGGTGTTTAGCAACTGGGTCTGCTCCCAGAGCAGAGCATCTCTGTCTAGAAACTGTTCATCAGCATCCCTTTGAGAAGAAAGCCCTTAGTACAGGATGTGGAATGAAGTGGATGGGTAGGAGGCTTAAGCCCAGGGAGATTGGGAAGGAAGGAGGCACTAGTATATATAGGAGGTCTGGAAGTGTGAGTTCCTGCTGTAAGATGCAGCCTGAGCACCTGTGGGGGCTAAGCAGACATTAATTGTTTTAAGCTAAATAATACTAAGGAGCCAGGGTTTGAGCCCACTTAGCCAAATATAAGATGCAACTTAGCTTATGGTTCTGGACCAATGGACAGGTCCTGAGGGCAAGTCTCTGGAGAGAATAAAAATGTTTCATCACTTTGGGTCCTTATCTACCTAGGAGCTATTAATGCAAAGAGGCCCCAAGGATGCAGCAGCAGGAGGGAGCAGGTGCATAGACTGATGGTCTGCTGAACAGTGAGAACACTTCCTTTCTGGGGCCGAGGCCAGGAAGCCTTCACGAAGGAACAGTTTCGTATTCACCACAGAAAACAGGCTGGGGATTCGGTTGGGGTTTCTCCACTTCTAACCTCTCTAATAAGGACAATTTTTTCCCTCACTAGGCAGGAGAATGGAACACAAGCAAGGAGGAAATTAAATCTTTTCAAATCATTAATTTTTCTTTCATTCCTAGGACCCACCAAGCTCCAATCACCAGCTGGGACCACCTTCATTGCCTACATTGCCTATACTACCAAGGCTGCCAAAGCCAGGGGACCAGCAAGTATGAAAACTGACTTTTTTTAAGGCTCTTAGGTTCTTTGAACCAGCCCTGCCAGTTACCTTGTCTCAGAGATGATAAAATCCTGGGTCCTGATAGACTGGTGTCTCTTTTTAGAAGATAAAGGAGAAAGGGAAACAGAAGTTAGTGTCCAAGACCCTTTACCTTCAGCGGCTCTTTTAAAGAAGACTTTGCAGCTTCCACAAGTGAGAGCTCCATAGTGACAGCCAGAAGCTTCATCCCCACAAATCAGGCAGGTCTTCTGGGGTGGAAAGTAATAGTCGATGGGCAGAACATGGTCCCTGGTAGTCTCCAAACTGAAAAGACCCAAGAGGAACAATGCAACACATGTCAGTACTTGACAGAAACAGGAGGGTAGAAGTCTGAAGTCTTCAGCAGTAAAGTGCACGTGTAAATTATTATTTATTGCTTAACTGAGTCAGGGTGAAGCTGAATTTTCCTTGGACTTCTCCTAGGGATTATGTTTGTAGGGTTTCCTGTCATATGGACAGAGCCCTTTTGGATCCTGTGAAAGCATGTGAGAAGTTCTCTGGAATCAGCCAATCCCATGGGCTATATCTACATGAGGGAAGGATGAAGGCAGAAACCTGAGGTTAAAGTCTTTAACTTAAGTTGGTGGTCAGGAAACAATTTCAGAGTAACTAAATGGTATGAACTCAGCCCTAAGACCTTACCTTATCCAAAGGGAGACCTATGGCAAAACCAGACTAAGCATCAAAGCACTTTGATGTGCTTTGCTCTAGTTCTCTGAGCCTCACTCTCATCTGTAAGTAGGAATAATTATCACCCATCTTACTGAGCTACTTGTGTGAGTGGAGGTATGAATTAAACAAAAGTATAAAAAGCTCTTGAAATGAATACAGAAGTGAGGGATCATGATTAGTATTATCATACCAGTCTTCTTTGGTCTTTTTTCCATTCCCTCACTTTCTTTAGGAGTCTATCTAGATCACATGGAAATCCCCCACCCACATTCTATAACATAAAGTAGCAGAATCCCTATGCCAGATTTTATTGTGTAATGATGCACAATGATGCTGGAAATCTTTCAGGCAACCATCTCAACACTTAGCCATTTGAATACTCAGGTTCCTTGGGCTAGGATGGAGCTTCACAGGTCACCTAGTTTAACTGCCTATCTCCAAGAGGATCTGTGTCTGTGTCCTTCCAAGTGAACTGAAGGAGAGGGCCAGAAAGCCAATCCTAAAACCTTAATGGAAAGGTAGCTCTTAGTCTCTCATGGTAATTAACTCAAATTTAAACAAATGGAACATGGTTCGTACTACCCAAAGGTCAAATTTTTCTCTTCTATGTCCTATGTCTAATCATTAAACAAAATGTTAAGTGACTTCTTGGGTAAATCTGCCACAGATAGGTGACAACTGCATATTCTCTCATCCACAGGAATGCAGCCACCATTTTTATGAATACTTCTTTCTTACTAAGCAAAGAAGGAAGGAAAATAAGCCTGTTCACTGTGTTGGGTGATTTCAACTCCTCAAAACAATTTTGTGAGACATTTTTTTCTCATTATTATATCAGATGAAGAAAGTCAGACTCAGAGAAGGAAAGCTCAAAACTATTTGACCCAAGCCCAGGACTCTCTAACTCCAAATCTAACACAATTTCCATTACCCTATTGTCTTCTCAGTACTCACCTTCACTTTCTACCCATGGCTCTTTGGTTATCATACTCAGCACAGTCATCAGAATCCCAAAAGAGTATGAAAGGTTATCCTCCTCTCAGTGCTCAGTGAGCAGCCCTGGCAGGGCAAGAGCAAAGAAGGCTTTCACTCAGGCTACACTTGACAAGCACTTTATCTCTAAGACACAAATGTTAGCTTTTATTCACATCCCAAGTACAACAGAAAGCACTCAGAAAGTTCTGCTCATATGCAAACCCAGCAGCCGATTATGGCGGCCTATCTCTTCTCCCCATAATCCTTCCCTTTCCTACCTTAACCGGAAAGCCAGCAGGAGTCTGTCCACCAAACCAAGACTAAGAGGGCCACAAGTTCCACAGGAAAAGGGCTCACTTTCCATAAACAAATGGGCCAAAAGCTAAGAATGTCATTCCTTTGGCTAAAAATGTCATTTCCTTGGGTAAAAATTGTGCCCCCATCCTCATTCATGAAACAAGGAGAAGATGCAGAGGGTTTTTGTTGTTGTATATTTGTTTGTTTTTAAGTGTCTTCATCTTCTTCTTACACTTTATGACTTCTGTAACTAATACAGTTAAAATCTAAAGGACATGTATTAAGGCACTTTATGTGCCAAGCTATTTCATATATATCATCTCATTTAATCTTTAAAACAACCCTACCAGGTAGTTCTGTATCATCACTATATTGTAGGAGAGGAAGCTGATGCTCAGGAAAATTAAGTAAACTTGTTCAAGATCACTCCTCTAGTAAGTGGAAATGCCAGGTTACCATCCGAGGTAAGTCTGACTACAAAGTGTGGATTTGTAACCAATGGCTAACCATGTTATGAGACTGAAGGTCTAGATTAGATAGGTTGATTCAACTCAACTAGTATCACCTGGCCCTATGGACCAGGTACAGGGCTAAGTGCTGGGGATATAGTGATGATCAAGATATTATCCTTGCCTCTAAGCAACTTGCTATTTAGTAGAGAAGAAAGACAGGAAGCAAAGAACTGTAAAATAACATAGTAGATGATATAATAAAGTAGAGTGCATATTGCTACAAATGAGAAAGTACCTCAAAGACAGAAATGCATTTTGACAGGTATAAAGGTATATATGTGTATATATGAATGAGATGATGATGGTAATGCCAGTAATTATTATTATATGATTGAAGAGTAAATATTAGATAAACAAAATGAGAACCTGCATAAAGTAAATAAGTGGTCTTTTTGGAAAGAGCCTTTAAAAATAGAAATTTTCATCCATACTAAAATTTAAAATACAACACAAATTATTTAAAAGAATCTAATTAATCAAATTTATAATCAATACTTAAAGACTGAAGAAAGTCATCATTTTATTTATTAGATATGAATTTAATAAAATACACTTCACACAAAAATAACTATAAAGGAGGTGGAAGAGTAGGAGAAGTAATGAAGGCAATTTTAGAATTTGAATTTTTCCTAATTACAACCCACTTTGGCTAGAGGTCTGAGATATTTCCTGACCTTACCAGGCCAGTCTCTCTCTACCTCCTCTCTCTGGCAAAATGATTTGGACAGGATTCCCACTGACCCTGGCCTAGTGTGAACAAAGGGCACATTGCAGTGACTCATGGACTGATTGATCTTCTAGTACTGGAAATGAGAATTACAACTGCAGTCCCTCTCCCAGGTTCGCATTCTAGAGAAACTTGTGCACATTTGTACCAGGAAGCATATGCAGAAATGGACATACCAGCTTTGTTTATAGAAGCAGAAATGATAAACATCCACTGAGAGGAGAAAGGATAAATTATATCATACTCATTCAATAAAGTACAATTCAGCAATGACAAGGAACGGAATATATCTACAAATAGGTGAATCTCACAAGCTAATGTTGCATAAAAGACAATTCATGATAGCATACATACAATATGATTCCATTACATAGAATTTGAAAAGAAAGAAAAGTAAACAATATATAATTTGGGAATATATATGTGAAAAGACATAAAAATGCCAGGGAGTGATAAGCCCCAAATATAGGACAGTGGTTATCCCTGAGGGGAGGCTGTGGGGTAATAATATAAGGAAGGGAGATACAAACTGATTTATGCATTCATTAAAAAAATATTTATTAAGCACCTGCTACATATCTGGCACCATTCTAGGTCCTGGGGTTAGTTAAACTAGTGAACAAAAAATAGTGTTAATGTTCTCGTTCCTTAATCAGGGCTCATGAGTGTTTGTTTTATTATTATGCTGTATAAGTAACTTGCATGTTACTTGTATTTTGTATGGTTATAACAGAACACAATAAAAAAATTAAAAGAAAAACCTCAGAAGTTTCTAACATCTCCCTACATAACATTCTAACTGCAAGCACAGCAAAGGTTTGCTTTGAGAATAAGTAAGTGCAGAATTTGCATGCAACATTGTGTTTTTTACCACCTCCCCTGTGTTATGTGCTCACTTATTATTCCAATGCTGGGCATTCAGTTTTATGAAGTCTGAAGCAAAAGCCCTGCCACATAGCATGGAAATTTTCCAAACAAGAACATGACTTGCTATTCTCCAATGGTTTCACAATTAATTAAATGAAAGTGGTTTACTAGAAGCTATAGGCTTACAAACGTCAGCTCAACTATGAGGAAGTTGGGTTCAGAAACCCTTGGCACCCAGCTGTAATCTCAGTCTCTCTCTCTCTCTCTCCCCTGATCTCTCTCTGTCTCCCTCTCTTTCTCTGTCTCTCAGACTTGAGGGTACTTTAGATACCTTAAGGGGTCTGGCTAATTTAAGCAAGTCCCTCAGTGATTGTGGAACCAGGATGAAATGTAAAAGTCACGGACCAGTTTTCCCTGTTTGGGAGAGAATGTAAACTCAGCAGGGCTTTTGAGCCAGCCAGACCTGGGTTAATATCTTGCCTCTACCACTGAACCTTGGGCCCAGTAATTAGGCTCTCTGAGATCAACTTGCCTTGTCTGGAGAGTGGGGATATTTTCTACCCTTGAGGGCTTTTGTGAGAACTACATTGAATAACAAATGTTAAGCCCTTCCCTCTATGCCTGCCACATGGTAGCTGCATTATAAGTCTAGGATGCCATTACCTTTTGTCTTACCATAAAAAAGGGAAATGTCTTATAGTCTTAAAATAGAAAAGACCATCCTTCTTGGCTACATAGTATTCTTAGGGAAAGGTAAATACAGGTGGAGAGAGAAGGAAAAAAGTCTAGATGTGTAAAAGTATATCATTTTTATACATACCTCTGTACTTTTCAAACAAGAAGGGATTTAGGAAACCACCAAACATCTTTACATAGCATCATATTTTTCCTGATATTGAGTAATTTAAAAAATATTTTTATTAATCACATTGTGGAATGTAATGAAGACTTTACATGAATTTTTAAGATAAAAATCAAAGAGTTCAAAGTTATTTTCTCCTCATAGATCACTTGTGCCTACTTCTTTGGGGGTATAAAGGATATTTCAGTAGAAAAATTGGCAAAGTAATGACATAAGACTTGTAGCTACTTTTCCCCTGACAGCCTGAGATTCTAAATTTGATAACTGTCTGTCCAAGAAGACAATCATGTTTTCTTTTAAAAGTATTACCCGAGCTTATGTCATATCTCTCCAATTCTCTTTAATGACGCCTTTTGTTGAAGTGGGAAGGTATACAGGTACAACATCTGGTTTTCATGGTCATCTCTGCCACTTTCTAACAGAATGACCTTGAACAAGTCATTTTACCTAAATTTCTTCACATGCAAAATGCATAAAGAAATATAGAACTCACAAGACTGCTATGAAGATTCAGTGAGATTCTGGAGGTAAAGCAGCTCACACCATTGCTGAGAAGTGAGTTGGGATTTTGAGAGAGATGGCCTTGAATCCATGGAAAGTATTACCATCTTAACAATACTAAATCTTCTCACATCAGGACCCAACTCCACACACCAGCTAGTCAGCACCAGCACCAGACTCCTGGGGTCACAGAGGCAGCTGCACGAGGGCCCAGCCCTCCCCATCCACAGACCAGCACCAGCCCTGGGACCCAACAGGATCTGAAGCCAGCTATACCAGGGCCAAGCCCCACCCACCAGGGGGCTGGCATCAGCCCCAGGAACCCTTGGGCCACACAGCCAGCTGACTCAGGACCCGGCCCCACCCACCATCAAGCCAGCAGCCACTGCACAAGGGAGGGCCTGGCAGCCAAACAGGCTGGGAACCAACCCCACCTACCAGCATTCCCACAGTAGTCAGCCCTGCCACAAAAGAAGGGCACATGCATGTACAAGGGGGCACCATCAGAGCATATATCTCTGGTGAACAGAGGGCAGTGTGCTGCTGGGCCTCATAGAACATCCTCTATATAACGTCACTTCTCCAAGACTGTGAAACGTAACTGATCTGCCTAATAAGTAGAAAGAAAAACAGAAAATTAGGCAAAATGAGGAGACAGAGGACTATATTCCAAACAAAGGAACAGGACAAAACCTCAGAAAATGAACTAAATGAAATGGAGATATGCAATATATCCAATAAAGAGTTCAAGTTAATGATCATAAGGGTGCTCAATGAACTTGGGAGAAGAATGGATGAACAGAATTTTAACAAGGAGATAGAAATTATAAGAACCAAACAGAACTGAAGAATACAATAATTGAAATAAAAAATATACTAGAAGGAATCAACCATAGATAAGGTGATACAGAGGAATGGATCAGCAAACTGGAATACAGAGTAGTGGAAATCACCCAGGCTGAAGAGAAAAAAATAATTTAAATGAGAACAGTTTAAGAGACATATGGGACAACATCAAGTGTACTATCATTCACATTATAGGGATCCCAGAAGGAGAAAAAAGAGGGAAAGGGGCAGATAACTTATCTGAAGAAATAATACCTGAAAACTTCCCTAACCAGGGAAAAGAAACAGACATCAAGGTCCAGAAAGCACAAAGAGTCCCAAACAAGATGAACTCCAAAAGGTCCACACCAAGACAGACAAATAAAAATGGCAATAGTTAAAGAGAATCTTAAAAGCAGCAAGAGAAATAAACAATTAGAAAGACTAACAAGACTATCAGCTCACTTTTCAGCAGGAAATTTGCAGGTCAGAAGGGAATGGCAAGATATATTAAAAGTGATGAAAGGGAAAAACATACAACAAAGAATATTCTCCCCAACAAGTTTATCATTCAGATTTAAAGGAGAGATAAAGAGTTTCACTATCAAAAAGAAGTGAAAAGAGTTTACTACCACTAAATCCACACTGCAAGAAAAGACCATAACTAGAAATATGAAAAGTATGTGATAAAAGATTTCATTGGTAAAGGCAAAGATACAGTGAAGGTAATAGATTAACCACATATAAAACTGGTACCAAGGTTAAAAGACAAAAGTAGTAAAATCATCTATATCTATCCACAATAAGTAGTTAAAGAATACACAAAACAAAAAGATGTAAAATATGATATCAAAAACATCAAATGTTTGGGGGGGTGATAAAAATGTAGGGTTGTTAGAATGCATTCAAACTTAAGAGATGATGAACATCAAATCGTTATCATTATATATATATATATATATATATATATATATATATATATATATATATAACATAAGGTACACATGCAAAAAAGAGAAATTCAAACATAACACTAAAGAAAGTCATCAAATCAAAAAGGGAGAGGAAGAAGAAGAAAAAAAGTGCAAAAACCACCAGAAAACAATTAACAAAAGGGCAATGAGTAAATAATTACTTTAAATGTAAATGGACTACATGCTCCAGTCAAAAGACATAGAGAGAATGAATGCATTAAAAAAAAATAAGACCCATATATATGCTGCCTACAGTAGACTCACTTCAGATTGAAAGACACACACAGACTGGAAGTGAAGGGACAGAAAAATGTATTCCATGCAGATGAAATGGAAGGAAAGCTAAAGTACCAATACTTATATCAAACAAAATAGATATTAAAAAAATATAACAAGAGATGACTAAGAACATTAAATAATGATAAAGGGATTAATTGAACAATAAAATATAACAATAGTAAATACATATGCACCCAACATAAGAGCACTTAAATACATAAAGCAAATATTAAGAAACATAAAGGGAAAAACTGATAGTAACACAATAATAGTAGAGGGCTTTGACACCCTATGTATATCAATGAAAATATCATCCAGACAGAAAATCAGTAAGGAAACACAGGCCTGAAAGTACACATTAGATCAGATGGACTTAATAGATCTATATAGAACATTTCATCCAAAAGCAGTAGAATACACTTTCTTTTTAAGGGCACATGGAACATTCTCCAGGATAGACCACATGCTAGGTCACAAAACAAGCTCAATAAATTACAAAGACTGAAATCATATCAAGAATATTTTCTGACCACAACAGAATGAGGCTAGAAATCAACAAGAAAAAAAAAACTGGAAAAAAACACAAACACATGGAGGCTAAAATATGCTACTAAACAAACAAAGAGTCACTGAAGGAATCAAAGAGGAAATAAAAAATATCTGAAGAAAAATGAAAATGAAAACACAATGATCCAAGATCAACAGGATGCAGCAAAAGCATTTTGTAGAGGAATTTTTATAGTGATAGAGATAGAAGCCTACCTCACAAAAACAAGAAAAATATCAAATAAACAACCAAAACTTATACCTAAAAGTCCTAGAAAAGGAAGAACAAACAAAACCCAAAATTAATAGAAGGAAAGAAATAATAAAGGACAGAACAGAAATAAATAAAATAGAGATAAAAAGACAATAGAAAATATCAATGAAAGAAAGAAATGTCTCTTTGAAAAGATAAATAAATTTGATAAACTTTTAGCCAGACTCATCAAAAAAGAAGTAGAGAAGACTCACATAAATAAAATCAGAAGTGAAAGAAAAGTTACAACTGACACAACAAAAATACAAAGTATAATAAAAGATTAGTATGTATACTTATACAAAAATAAAATGGACAACCTAGAAAAAAATGGATAGGTTCCTAGAAACATATATTCTCCCAAGACTGAATAATGAAGAAATAGAAAATATGAAGAGACCAATTAACAATAATAAAGTTGAATCAGTAATACAAAAATCCTAACAAAGAAAAGTCCAGGGCCAGACGGCTTCACAGGTGAATTCTTCAAAACAGTTGAAGAAGATTTAACATCTATCCTTCTGAAACTATTCAAAAAAAAAATGAGGAGCAAGGAATGCTTCCAAACTCATCATATGAGGCCAGCATCACCTGGATACCAAAACCAGACAAAGATATCACAAAATAAGAAAATTACCTGACAAGATCACTGATGAACATAAATGGAAGAATACTCGATAAAATATTAGCAAACAAAATTCAACAATACATCAAAAGGATCATACACAATAATTAAGTGAGGGAATTCCCTCCCTGGTGGTCCAGTGGTTAGGACTCCATGCTCTCACTGCCGAGGGCTCGGGTTCGATGTTCGATCCCTGGTCAAGGAACCAAAATCCCACAAGCTGTGTGGCATGGCCAAAAAAAAGAAAAAAAAGAAAAAAAGATCTAGTGAGATTTATCCCGGGATACAGGATGATTTGGTATCTGCAAATCAATCATTGTGATACACCACTTCAGAAACTGAAGGGAAAAAAATCATATGCTACTCTCAATAGATGTAGAGAGAGCATTTGACCAAATTCAACAATGATTTATGATAAAAAAGTGGATCTAGAGGGAACATACCTCAACATAATAAAGGTCATATATAACAAACCTACAGCCAACATAATACTCAATGGTGAAAAGCTAAAATATTTTCCTCTAAGATTAGGGACAAAACAAGGATGCCCACTCTTTCTTCTTTTATTCAGCATAGTACTGGAATCCTAGCCACTGCAATCAGGTAAGAAAAATGGGTAAAAAATACTCCAAATTGGAAAAGCAAGAAATAAAGCAGTCAGTGTTTGCAGATAACATGACACTATATACAAAAAGTCCTAAAGATGCCACACACACACAAAACACTTAGAACTAACAGTAAATTCGGTAAAGTGGCAGGATAAAAAATTAAAATACAGAAATCTGTTGTATTTCCATAAGCTAATAACAAACTATCTGAAAGAGAAATAATAAAAAACAATCCAATCTACAATTACATTAAAAAGAATAAAATATCTAGGAATAAATTTAACCAAGGTTGAAAGACCTCTTTACTGAAAACTAAAAGATACTGATGAAATAAGTTGAAGTCAACACAAACATATGGAAAGATATACCGTGATCAGGAATTGGAAGAATTAATATTGTTAAAATGACCATACTCCCAAGGCAATATACAATTTCAAAACAATCCCTGTCAAAATACCAATGGCATTTTACACAGAACTAGAAAGTATAATTCTAAAATTTCTATGGAAACACAAAAGACCCTAAATAGCCTAAACAGTCTTGGGAAAGAAGAACAAAGCTGTAGATATCATGCTCTATAATTTCAAACTATACTACAAAGTTACAGTAATCAAAACAGTATTGTATTGGATCAGTGAAACAGAATAGAGAGCCCACAAATAAACCCACACTTCTATGGTCAATTAGTGGAGGCAAAGGAGGCAAGAATATACAATGGGGAAAAGATAGCCTCTTCAATAAACAGTGTTGGGGAAACTGGATAGCTATAGGCAAAAAAATCAAATTGGACTACATTCTCACACCATATAAAAAAGTAAACTCAAAATGGATTAAAGACTTAAATGTAAGATGTGAAATAACAAAGTCCTACATGAAAACAAGCAGTATGCTCTTTGACATCAGTCTTAGCATTATATTTTTTATATATCTCTTCAAGTATGAGAAACAAACGCAAAAATAAACAAATGGGAACAAATGGTACTACATCAAACTAAAGAGCTTTTGCACATTGACTGAAACTATCAAAAAAATGAAAAGGTAGCTTATTGAGTGAAAGAAAATATTTGCAAATGATATGTCTGACAAGGTATTAATATCAAAAATATACAAAGAACTCACACAACTCAACATAAAAAATACACAACCCAATTAAAAATGGGCAGAAGACCTGAGTAGACAATTTTCCAGAGAAGACAAACAGATTGCCAACTGTCACAGGAAAAGATGCTCAGCATCACTAATCATCAGGGAAATGCAAATCAAAATCACAATGAGATACCACCTCACACCTGTCAGAATGGCCACCATCAAAAAGACAACAAAAAACAACTGTTGGCAAGGATGTGGAGGAAAGAGACTCCTCGTGCACTGTTGGTGGGAATGTGTGTTGGTGCAGCCACTAGGCAAAACAATACGGAGGTTCGTCAAAAAATTAAAAATAGAACTGCCATCCAATCCAGCAATTCACTTCTGGATATTTACTCAAAGAAAACAAAAATACCAATTCAAAAATATATACGTACCCTATGTTCATTGAAGCATTATTTACTATAGTCAAGATATGGAAGTAATCTAAGTACCCATCCATAGATGAATGGATAAAGAATATATGGTATACAACCACACACACCACAGTGAAATATTACTCAGCCATTAAAAAATGAAATCTTGCTATTCCTGACAGCATGAATGGATCTAGAGGGTATTATGCTATGTGAAATAAGTCAGATAGAGAAAGACAAATTCTGCTTGTTTTCACTTATACGTGGAATATAAAACACAAGAAAAGGAATTCCTTGGTGGTCCAGTGGGTACAACTCCATGTTCCCAAGGCAGGGGGCCCGGGTTCAATCCCTGGTCAGTGAAGTAGATCCCACATGCATGCTGCAACTAAGAGTTCACATGCCACAACTAAGAGTCCACATGCTGCAACTAAGAAGTCTGCATGCTGCAACTAAGAAGGCAGCATGCCACAACTAAAAACCCCATGTGCCGCAACTAAGACTCAGTGCAGTCAAAATAAATAAATAAATAAATATTAAAAATTAAATAAACAAAACTTAGAAAAAGAGTGTAGTCCTTGGTTATAAAAATAAATAAATAAAAAACAAGAAAAACAAACAATAAAACCAAACCAAAAAATGACTTATAAAGAGAAGAAATGGGTGGTTCCCAGATGAACGGGTGTTGGGGGATGAGGGGAAAGGTGAAGGGGCTGAGATGATCCAAACCTCCAGTAATATGATAAATAAGTCACAACAATGCAATATGCAGTATAAATAATTTAACAATTTTGTATGGGACAGATGGTTACTAGACATCATGGGATCATTTCACAATATATACAAATGTCAAATCATTATGTAGTACACTTGAAACTATATTAACTATATTTAAAAAAAATAAAACATATTAAATCTTCAGATCAATGAACACAGAATATTATTAAATTGATTTACACCTTAGGTTTATTTCCATAGTGTTTTATAGTTTTTTTTTTGTAATTGAAGTATAGTTGATTTACAATATCATATTACTTTCAGCTGCACAGCATAGTGATTCAGTATTTTTGAAAATTATTCTCTGTTATAGGTTATTACAAGGTAATGGCTATAATTTGCTGTGCTTTACAAATCTTTGTTGCTTATCTACTAAACTTAGTAGTTTGTATTAGTTAATCACATGCTACTCATTTGTCCCTCCCCTCTTTCGTAACCACACTTTTGTTTTCTATACCTGTGAGTCTGTTTCTGCTTTTTTTTTTTAATTAATTAATTTATTTATTTATTTTTGGCTGTGTTGGGTCTTCGTTTCTGTGTGAGGGCTTTCTCTAGTTGCGGCAAGCGGGGGCCACTCTTCATCGCGGTGCACGGGCCTCTCACTGTCGAGGCCTTTCTTGTTGTGGAGCACAGGCTCCAGACGTGCAGGCTCAGTCGTTGTGGCTCACGGGCCCAGTTGCTCCGCGGCATGTGGGATCTTCCCAGACCAGGGTTCGAACCCGTGTCCCCTGCATTGGCAGGCACTGTGCCACCAGGGAAGCCCCATGTTTCTGTTTTGCATATACATTAATTTATATTATGTTTTAGATTCCATGTATAAGTGATATCGTACAGTATTTGTCTTCCTTTGTCTGACTTATTTCACTGAGCATCATGTGTTCTAGGTCCATTCATGTTGCTGCAAATGGCAGAATTTCATTCTTTTTTATTGCTGAATAATATTCCATTGTGTGTGTGTGTGTGTGTGTGTGTGTGTGTGTGTGTGTGTATGTGTGTGTGTATGTGTATCTCATCTCCTTAATCCAACCGTCTATTGATGGGCACTTGGGTTGCTTCCATGTTTTGGCTATTGTAAATAGTGATGCTATGAACAGTGGGATGCATGCCCTTTTTCAAATAACTTTTTTCATTTTTTCTGGATATATACCCAGAAGCGGAATTTCTGGATCATGTGGTAGTTCTATTTTTAGTTTTTTGAGGAAATTCCACACTGTTTTCCATAGGGGCAGCACCAATTTACATTCCCACCAACAGTGTACAGGGTTCCTTTTTCTCCCCATCCTCTCCAACATTTGTTGTTTGTAGGCTTTTAGAAGAATGGCCATTCTGACAGGTCTGAGGTGATATCTCACTGTTGTTTTGATATGCATTCCTTTAATAATTAATGATTTTGAGCATCTTTTCATGTGTCTGTTAGCCACCTGTATTTCTTCTTTGGAAGAATGTCTATTCAGGTCTTTTTCGCATTTTTTATTGGGTTGTTTGTTTGATATTGAGTTGTATGAGCTGTTTATTTACCTTGGATATTAACCCCTTGCTGGTCACATCATTTGTAAATATTTTCTCCCAGTCCATAGGTTGTCTTTTTGTTTTGTTGACGGTTTCCCTTGCTGGGCAAAAGCTTTTAAGTGTAATTAGGTCCCATTTGTTTATTTTTGCTTTTGTTTCTTTGCCTGAGGAGACCAATCCAAAAAAACATTGCTGTGATTTATGTCAAAGAGTGTTCTGCTTATGTTCACTTCTAGGACTTTTATGATTTTCATTTTTACATTTAGGTCTTTAGATTTTGATTTTATTTTTGCATATAATGTGAAGGAATGTTTGAATCTCATTATTTTACATGTGGCTGTCTGGTTTCCCCAGCACCACTTGTTGAAGAGATAATCTTTCCTCCGTTCTATATTCTTGCCTTCTTTGTCATAGATTAATTGACCATAGATGATTGGGTCTATTTCTGGGTTCTCTATTCTGTTCCATTTATCTACATGTCTGTTTTTGTGCTGGTACCATGCTGTTCTGATTACTGTAGCTTTGTAATATAGTCTGAAGTCTGAGAGGGTAATACCTCCAGCCCTGCTCTTTTTTCTCAAGGTTGCTTTGGCAATTTGGGGACTTTGTGGTTCCATATGAATTTTAGAATGATTTATTCCAGTTCTGTGAAAAATTTCATGGGCATTTTGATAGGATTGCATTAAATCTGTAGATTGCTTAGGATAGTATGGGCATTTTAACAATATTAATTCTTCCAATCAAAGAGCACAGGATAATTTTTTCATTTCTTTGTATAATCTTCAATTTCCTTCATCAATGTTTTATAGTTTTCACAGTATAGTTCCTTCACCTCCTTGGTTATGTTTATTCCTAGGTATATTTTTCTTTTGATGCAATTTTAAATGAGATTTTAAAAAATTCTGTTATTTAATTATTAGCATATAGAAATCCAACAGATTTCTGTATATTAATCTTGTATACTGGAAACTTACTGAGTTAATTTCTTGATTCTAACAGTTTTGAGCTGGAGACTTTACAGTTCCATATATAAAGTATCATGTCATCTGCAAATGGTGACAATTTTACCCTTCCAATTTGGATAACTTCTATTTCTTTCTTTTTTTTTTTGGTTCTGATTGCTGTGGCTAGGACTTCCAATATGATGTTAAATAGAAGGGACAAGACTGGGCATCCTTGTCTTGTTCCTGAATAAGCAGGAAGGCTTTCAGCTTTTCACCACTGAATATAATGTTGGTTGTGGGATTGTTGTAAATGGCATTTATTATGTTGAGATATTTTCCCTCTATACACACTTTGATTAGAGTTTTCATCATGAATGGATGTTGAATTTTTTCAGATGCTTTTCCTGCATCTATTGAGATGATCATGTGATTTTTATTCCTCTTTTTGTTTTGCTAATATTAATGATTGATTTGTGAATGCTGAGCTATCCTTGCATTCCTGGAATAAATCCAACTTGATCATGGCATATGATCCTTTTTATATATTGTTGGATTCAGTTTGCTAATATTTTGTTGAGGATTTTTGCATCTATATTCATCAAAGAATTGACCAATAATATTCTTTTTTGTAGTCTCTGTGTCTGGTTTTGGTATCAGTGTAAAGGTGTCCTCCTAGAGTGAATTTGGATGTCTTTCATCCTCTTCAATTTTTTGGAATAGTGTGAGAAGAACTGGCATTAATTCTTCCTTATATGTTTGTAAGAATTCACCTATGAAGACCTCCAGTCCTGATTTTGTTTGCTGGGAGTTTTTTTGCTTTTATTAACAAATTTAATTTCACTTCTAGTCATTGGTCTGTTCAAGCTGTTGTTTCTTCTTGATTCATTCTTGGCAGGTTGTATCTTTCTAGCAATTTGTCATCTTGAATAAAGATGCTTTTCTTTCTTCCTTTACAATCTGGATGATTTTTACTTTGTTTCTTGTCTAATTTCCCTGGCTAGAACCTCCAATACAATGGTGAATAGAAATGGTGACAGCGGATATCCTTGTCTTGTTTTTGATCTTACAGGGAAAGCTTTCATTCTTTCACTCTTAAGTATGATGTTAGCTGTGGGTTTTTCATAGATATCCATTATCCATTTGAGTAAGTTCTCTCCTTTTCCTGGTTTGTTGACTGTTTTAATCATGAAAGAGTGTTAGAGATTTTGCCAATGCTTTTCTGCATATATTGAGATGATCATGATGCCTTTATTCTCTTAAATATGGTGCATTATATTTATTAGTCAATTTTCCAACCTTACCTTCCTGAGATAAATCCCAATTTTACATTCTTGATATAAATCCTACTTGGTCATTATAATCCTTTTTTATTTGTTGCTGGTTTGCTATTATTTTGTTGAGGATTTTTAAAAAATCTATATTCAGAACTGATATTGGTCTCTAGTTTTTGTTTTTTGTTTGTTTTTGTGTATGTGTGTGTGTGTGTGTGTGTGTGTGTGTGATATCTTTGGTTTTGGAGAACCACAAAACTTGGGGGAAAGTGCTTTCACTTCTATTTTTTGGAAGAGTTTGTGAAAGACTGGTATTAATTCTTCTTAAAACATTTGATAGAGCTCACCAGTGAAAACATCTGGATCTGAGTTTCTCTTTATGGGAAGTTTCTTTATTAGTAATTCACTCTATTTACTTGTTATAGAACTATGCAGATTTTCTATTTCCTCCTGAGTCAGTTTGGATAGTTTGTGTCTTCCTGGGTATTTTCCATTTCATCTAGGTTATGTAATTTGTTGTCATACAGTTGTTCATAGCATTCCCCTTAAATTCTTTTTATTTTTTAAGGTAG
This sequence comes from Balaenoptera musculus, assembly GCF_009873245.2. Classification (NCBI taxonomy): domain Eukaryota; kingdom Metazoa; phylum Chordata; class Mammalia; order Artiodactyla; family Balaenopteridae; genus Balaenoptera; species Balaenoptera musculus. The sequence continues at coordinate 53,860,129 of NC_045806.1, read as the reverse complement.
GTAGTGATGTCCCCACTTTCATTGCCAATTTTGTAATGTGAGTTATCTTTTTTTCTCATAGTTAACCTAACAGTTTGTCAATTTTGTTGATCTTTCAAAGAACCAACTTTTTATTTCATTGATTCTATTGATTTTTTCTATCCTATATTTCATTTATTTCCACTTTAATCTTTATTAATCTTTCTTCCTACTTTCTTTGTTTTTATTTTGCTCTTCTTTTTCTAGTTTCCTAAAGTGGAAGGTTAAGCTATTAAGATTTTTATTCCTTGTTAATGTAGGTGTCTTAGTCTGTTCTAGCTACTATAACAAAATACCTCAGATTGGGTGGTTTATAAACAAAAGAAATTTATTCCTCACAGTTCGGGAGGTGGGAAATGTGAGATCAGGAGACCAGCATTGTCAGATGTATGCCCTCTTCCAGTTTGCAGACTTCTTGTTGTTTTCTTACATGGCAGAAGGGCAAGCAAGCTCTCTGGGGCCTCTTTTATAAGAGCACTAATTCCACTCATGAGGGTGCCATGCTCATATTCTCAGTACCTCCCAAAGGCCCCAACTTCTAATACCATCATATTGGGCATTAGGATTTCAACATATGAATTTAGGTGGGGATACAAATATTCAGACCATAGAAATAGGCATTTATCACTATAAATTTCCCTTTAAGTACTGCTTTAGCATATCTGTATCCCCTAAGCTTTGTTATGTTACAATTTTGTTTTTATTCATCTCAAGTATTTTCTTATTTCTCATGTGATTTTTTTTGTTTGACCCACTGTTTATTAAGGAGTGTGTTTAATTCTACACATTTGCGAATTTCACAAATTTCCTTCTGTTATTGTTTTCTAGTTACTTCCATTGTGATCAGAGAACATACAACAGTTTTACTTGAATAAATTTTCCTCAGATTTGTTGCAAGCCTTTATTTCCTTTCTAGAGATCTGGAAAAGTTCATTTTCACAATTTTTGCTAGTGTGTTTGTTGATTTTAAGAAAGGGTAGATTTATGGCAGTATTCACTTTACCATTCTAGAAGCCTTGTTTTCCAAGTCAGGTTATATTTTGTATGATACAAGAATTAGCCCTCCCCCAATACACACACACTAATCCCCATCATACATCATGAAGGGGAGAAGAAAAGGTTGCTCATACTCTTCATTCATCCATTCAAAATTTCATACTATTCATACATTATGAAGAGACAGCTCTGCTATATGGTGGTTATGTAAAGATGAGGAAGACATAGCCCCTGTCCTCTAAGAGCTTTCATGGGCTCATTTTGGGCTGTGACAAGTGCCTGAATGGTTAATGCAAGGTATAGAAAGAGAAATACTGTAAAAGGGGCCAACATGGTGATTACTATAGAAACAGAAAATTGTGTGTGTTGTCTGAGGGGTTTAGGGAGTAAAGCCCACCATGTACGAAATCCTATTGCTAACCAAACAAGGTGTTTTACATACTTGTCAAACATTTAGAATAGGTCAGATGCCCATGTCTCTAATGCATAGTCAAGTCTAAAACCTGACATTAAGAGATTGCTTTGCACAATACACAATGATGAATAGAAAAATACATGTCACTATGCATCAGGCAGTTATAGGCCTACTGCTGATTTCCATTTTCCTGCAGTTTTTATCACTGACAAACATGCTAAAAGAGCAAGACTTTTATCAGTGTGCCCCACCAAAATGACAGCTTTCCTTTTCCCCTGAAATCACTCTCAGAAATGGGTCTGAACAGTGAATACTTACTACAGTCATGTCCTTGTATCTCCCAAGCTACATCTGCTGTATTCTGTGAGCCAAAATCTTTCCAATGGCTTCTGAGCCATCAGAGCCAATTGGTCACATAAGAACTAGCCAGATTCCTTTCTGCAGTGTCATCAAATCTGAGGACTGAGAGCCGTTTCCACATTCTTCGTTTCCGGAATCCATTGTCAAGAAAGCAGGAAATGAGAAAACAACTTGATTTTAATTTACTTGTTAAATATTATTGGACCAACATTTTCCTCATATCCTCCATTGGAAATCTGATACTAAAAAGACTATTTACTGAGAACATACTATCTGTTAAGCACTGTTGACAGTGCATAATCCTTACAACTACTACTGCAGGGTATGTAGAATATCTCTATTTTACAATGAAGAGCCAGAGGCATTGAACAATTTCTTCAAGATCACACAGCTAGTAAAGTAGGAGAGTCAGGACTTGAATGCATATCTGGCTAACTCCAAAACTTATGCTTTGTCCACCATGCTATCTATATAATGACGAACATTAAACAATCACTCAGCTATACTCCGGAACCCTTTGAAAAGATGGTAATAGTGTTAAACAGTATAGCAGCCCCCAAAATGGATTTCATCCATTATGGAACTACCCTGTTGCTAGAAAGAAATCAGCAAATATTTATTGAGTGCCCTACTAGGTAGTAGGCACTGTGAGAGGCACTTAGAATACATTAAAAACCCAAAGATACAAATATTGCTGTCTCCTATCCTAAGTCTGAGAAGATTTACTGTCATACAGAGCAAAGGTTACAGCATCCATTTTACAAATGAGGAATGAAGCTCAGAGTAAATGGTGTTTTCTAGTAAGTTGCATTGTCACAAGAAAAAAAAAGAAAGGCTTTGGGGGTAGAGAGACTTGGGTTTGAATCCCGCTATTACTGATCACTAGCCATGTGATGTTGGCCACAAGATGAACCTAACCTCCCTACCACCAGTTTCATTATCTACAAAGTGGGGAAAATAATATACCAGCCTCAAAGGAGTTTTGTGACAAATGCCTCAGATAATATACAGAAAAAGGCCTGGCACACTTAAAATAAATGATCATTTATCCCCGATTTCCTCATGCCATCCCAACTTCTCCTTGGGACTAGAGTCCAAGGCATCTGACTCCCAGTCCAGTGAGCTCTGAAATACACCATACTGCTTCCTCCTCTGTCAGACACTACTGGTTAAGGCAGAAAAGCAGCAGCCACTGCTATCCTTTTTGCAAAATTTGTGAAAGCACTGAAAAAACCAACTTTAAAGTCTTTTTGTGACTTTGTCTGAGGCAGGGAAAACACAATGTAGCTTAAGAAATGTGAAAATGTTCAGCAAAGTGTCTGAGGGCTTCAGAAACCCAAAGAAGGAAGATAGCACCATGAGAGCAGACACAACATGGGTAGGAATGAAATGCTGATGAGATTCCAAGCTCAGTCCACAACCAGGAAATCCAAGGTTAGACATTTCATGTTGGCCTAAAGAACCTACAGGATCTAGGAAAACAGCCTCATTGAGACACTCACCAGCAAAAAGGCTTACCTTGCTCTCTTAAACACACAAACAGAAAGGCCTGCCCCAAGGCAAAACAAGGCCAGGTATTAACTTGACACTTGGGAAAGTGCTTAGATCCCCAGCATAAAATACTGATTTTGATTGTTGGGAGAGTGGGTCATTGGCAGAGAATAAAAATCCCCTACCCCATCTCATTCCAGTATACATCCCAACATATGGCACAATAATAACAGCTAACATTTACTGGGTACTTATATGTCCCAGCTACCATACTGCACTCTATATACCTTAACCTCATTTAATCTTTACAACAAATGTAAGATTATCCCCATTTTATAGAAGAGAACACTGAAGTCCAGCAACCTTAAGCATTCTGCCCAATATCCATAGACAGTAAATGATGGCTGCAAGATTTGAACTTAGGTTCAGAGTCTTCTGAATCTGAAGCTACAGGTAAGACCTGAGGATCTGTAATTTTATTAAATGTCTAAGCAATCTCCTTGGGCAGGCACTGGAAACCACTTATCCTACAGGATACAAATTCAAAGCACTAGCTTGGTATTCAAGGCTTATTTCTAGCTCTTTCTTTCACCACTTCCACAACCTTTTCCAAATGACCTTCCAGCAGTACTACCCTATTTCATTTCTCCAGTCTAACCCAGCTGTTTAACACCCCTGTGTCTTTGCTTACATTGCCATTCCCTCCAACTGGAATGACCTCATCCTGCCCCCATCCGTCTCCCTGGCTGCATCTCAGGTCTCAGCTCAAGAGGCCATCACCTACTCCATGAAGCCCTTCATGATTCTGCATCCCTTACATAGAACATGATCATGTCCCCAACTTGTACAGTTTTCTTTCAGAGCACCTATAATCTTTTTTTAATTTTAAATATTTATTTATTTATTTATTTATTTATTTATTTATTTATTTATTTTTGGCTGTGTTGGGTCTTCGTTTCTGTGCGAGGGCTTTCTCCAGTTGCGGCAAGTGGGGGCCACTCTTCATCGCGGTGCGCGGGCCTCTCACTATCGCGGCCTCTCTTGTTGCGGAGCACAGGCTCCAGACACGCAGGCTCAGCAGTTGTGGCTCACGGGCCTAGTCGCTCCGCGGCATGTGGGATCTTTCCAGACCAGGGCTCGAACCCGTGTCCCCTGCATTGGCAGGCGGATTCTCAACCACTGCGCCACCAGGGAAGCCCCACCTATAATGTTTTATACCACAAATTATCCACTTATGTATGTTGTTCCCATCCATCATATGGCCTTCATTGATGAATTTCCAGTGTCTAGCCCAAACACTGCCAGAGAACTTTCTAATCAACTCTCCTCCCTCTTTCTTTTCTCCTCCACTTATTCTTAAGACAAATAACTTGAAAACCGTCAATGTTGCCTTTCAAATAGCATGTTAATTTGAAGGCCAAGATGGACCCTGAACAACTTTTGAGTTCTAATTAAGACACTGTTAACCTATATCAGATGAATGAAAAGCTCTTTTAAAAAATACCAAAGATTTCACAATATCAATTTTTTTTCCGAGAAAAAAAACAATTATCAGTTTTTTATTCTCAATGGAAAAACAACAAAATCACAAATTGGAGCCATGGAGGTAAAATACGGAAGAAATTGAAAACATTCTCTTGTCCCGATCTCCCCTTTCCGAATGCTGCTTTACCATGAGAGTTATTTTACTGGGGCAAACATAAGATCAAATACTGTATCTTTGATCAATTTGGAGTCTCTTACTTCTGTAAAAAGGGGAATAAAAAATTGCCCTTGAATAAAAAGTTGATAAACAAAAAAATAGCAAAATCCTTTAACAAAACTGTAAATCTCTAAAGACATACTTATAAATTTATGTTTTACCAATAAAAGATGGTAAGGGGTTTAAAAAAGAAAAAAAGATGGCTAGGAACTGGTGCCAAACCAAAGTAATGGATTAAGTTTTTGGTGCTTTTTCTAAACTCCTGTCCTAAAAGTAGTGTTTTTCAATATATTTCAAAAGAAAGATTACTGTGAATTCACTCTATCATCCCAATTCATCTCTCCCTCTCCCTGTTCCTCTCCACTCCCCATAAACAAAAGGGAAGCAGAGTTCTGCCCAGCACCACTTGGTGGCCTTAGGAGGTGGCAAGGGCTCCTTGCTACACTCAGTTTTAACAAATATAAACAAGGAACAAGATCATTCTGCAGTTGTGTTTTAAGTCGCAGGTGTGCAACCTGACTTCATGAATTAAACCTCTTATGATAAATAACAGAATTAAGTCATAATTTTAAAAATAATATTTACTTAAAAGCAAAAAGGGAAAAAGAAAAGCTTCAAAACCAGAGTGTGATGTCCTGTTAAGTATGTCTAATGTGCATTCAAAGTATTGGAAAGCAGGCAATTTTACCGAAGGGCAATGCCACTAGGAAACGTGGACTATATTTATAAAAGAAAGTTTTGAAACATAAAGGTGCTCGTGGAAAAGAGTAAAGAGAGGAAACAAAGGCAAGGACACAGAACAATGAGCAGGTGCTTTGAGAGTAAGGCTCTGAGAAATGACTTGGACACTGGCCCCAGGGCTGAGGCGGATGTCTGGCCAACAGTCTGGGGTCCGAGGGAGAAGAATACGATTGGCAGGGTTTGAGAAGAGGGCACCGCTGCAGCCTCCAAACAAGTCTCTAGTTCTCACTCCTAAGTGGATGTGCTTTCCAGACTTCAACAAGGTTTCCTGAGGAGGACTTGCTCTCCACCGTGTAGTAACGATACAGAAAACCTAAGAGAATAGCACCTACGATGGGGAAGATCCAATATGACCAGTAGCTTTTGCACGTATTGTTTTTCAGAGGGTCCTTGCTACCACTTCCAGGTTTAAGGTCATTCGTATGCACATCACCAATATAGTACTGCTTGAGCATTTCTCTGGCATCAGAGGAGTGGCCTACATCTTCAAAACTTTCAGTTGCATCTCCACCAGCTTGTTCCGGCAGAACCTCTTCTCCACCAGGAGGCTCTTCTCCACCACTATCCCGGTTTCCGCTGCCAACTTCCTGCAGGTAGACCTCGCGCTCAGCCTTCCCACAATATCAATTTGATCACAATACTGCTCACATCCTGGCCACAAGTTCTTCCTCATATCTAATCCAAATCCCTCAGATTATTTTTTTCCTTTGTCCTCAATAGAAATAGAGAATAATTGTTACATACTCTTAGCTTGCCTTATTCTCTTTCTATATTACAGGTAAACACAAGTTGAACAAAATGTAATCTAGGATAAAACCTGAGGAAGAAAATGTGTCATTCTTGGCACCTTTTTGAACTAGGTAAAAGTGAAGTGGTAAAGAGTTGATGGAACTGTCATTGTTAGATAAACGTAGATAAATATTTCAACTTGATGAACAAGCTCTTTCCATTCTGCAGAGTGATCATGTGGTCCCGACACACTACCTTCCTAGTTCCCCTTTGTCATTATGATGAAAAGACAAGAGTCAGCCAGACAGAGCCTGCTTTCCCTTATCCCTGGCCACTATCTACTTACCTCCACTGCTTCTGCTCTGGAATCTGCCTCAGTATAATAGGATAGGAGTTAGGAGCCTGAGATTCCATTATAAACTCTGATACTAACTTGCTGCATGACCTTGGACCAGTTACCTTTTTTCCTAATTCTCAGTTTTCTCATCTTATAAAACCTATATCTGCAGAGCATTTTAAGGTCATAAAGCAGGCATATGAATTTATCTCATGGTATCTGCATAGCCACTCTGTGAGGAAAACAGATGAGTTAAAGGAAGTTTGGGGAGGTTAAGTAACTTGTCTAAAGTGGAACAGCTAGAAAGTAGCAGGGTTGTAATTTGAACTCTGGTTTTAATTCCTAATCCAACACTCTTTCTAATATACCAAATTGTCTTCAGAGATCTATAAAACAAGGGGGTTGGATTAGAGATTTTTAAAAACTATTATATGTATAGCGTTTAATAAATTTAAAAATACCTTCATATTCATTATCATCCATTTTGTCAATAAAAATGTATTCAGTACCTACCATAAACCAGTACCTACCAGGCACAATCTGAGTAGGGATATAGTGATGATCAAGTCAGACAAAGTCACTGACTACCTTTAGAAGGCTTCCATTTTAGGAGAGGTGCATGAAACAAGTATATAAAGAATCAAAAAATAATTTCAGATATTGATAAGTACAGCAGGGTAGGTGGATACAGAGTGACTGAGAAGTATTTTATTTAATCTCCCAATACCCCTGCATGTAGAGATTTTCATTAACTCCATTCTCCAGATGAGCAAAAGGAGGCAGAGAAGCTAACTGTCTTAGCCAGTGAACAGGAGAGCTGGGCCCAGGCACAATAACTTCTGACTACATGTTCCATGTTCATTCCTTTCTGCTGCCTCACTCCTGGCACTAGTTTTCTGAGTTTCCATGATTCAGTCTCCAAATGACTAACTCTTGAGTACTTGGTTTAATAATGTTCTCTCTCTGAAGGAGGATGAGACTTGGGCTAAATGTTTTGTGATCATAAGATTGGGAACACCAGACACTTAGCCTTCAAAACAGAACCAGGGTATGTGATGGTTCATTTGGTTATCTCTATCAGTTCCTTGAGAGTAGCAGAAACTCTGTTTTGTTCACTGTTCTATCCCCAGTGCATAGCACACGACTTGGCTCTTATATTGTTTGTCAAATATTTATTGAATCTGTGGATGAATGAATGAATGAATGCACAAACCAATGAAAAAACAAATTAACACAGCTTGCAGAAAGCTGGGTTGGTGTGTTCCTGGCAAAGGAGCTAAACTACCCTCAACTTCCTCCTGGAAGCAAGCTTCAGCTGCTTTCTCCCAGGAATAAACAGGCATGGCAAAGAGATAGGTAGGAACTGGCATCTGAGAGGAAGAAGGGAACATCATACTACAAGAAACATAACCAGGTCAGTGGAAAATTAACTGCACCCTCTAAGAAGTTGTTAGGAGAGGCCCGTGATATGATTTTCTTTCTCTCTCAGCCCTGGAAAATGAAACTTTGTTTGCTGTACTTCTTACGTGATGAGGAAATAGTAGCTCTGAAATGTGGTGGTTCTTGCTTTCTGCACATTTTGGGTGCTGAAAAGGACAATATTCCATCCAGGGAGGACTAGAGTGGTCTGGGGACCTTTCATGGGGCTAAGTAATACTGGGCTGCCTGGGACCCTGTGGTCCATTTTCATTAAATGGCCTAGTCGCAATTTGCCTAGATGCTTGTTCTATACACACATAAAAACAGAGTTATCTCTGAGCATATGCAACTGACTTAGATGGAGAGTGGAAAAAAATACCTATGGAAAAAGGAAGGTAATATTTACCTAGCACTCACCACACGCCAGCATTGTGATACCTATAGTCACGCTTATTGAGCAACTACAGTTTCCCATGTATGAAGTTGGGATATTCACAATATCTACCCCCCTGGTTGTTGTATGGATCAAGTAAGCTAGTCCATGTCAGGTGTTCTGCACGGTGCCTGGCATATAATATACATTGAGTAACAAAATGAGCCTCCACTGCCATCATCGTCACCGTCATCTATGTGCAGTGTATGTTTTCAGTGCTTTAATATCAATTACCATAATGCATCTTCTCCACGGCACTGCATAGTAGAGATAATAGATGAGGAAACTGAAGCACACTGAGACATAGTAACTTGCCTAAGGTCCTGAAACTAGGAAGAAACACAGCAAGAACTAGCAGCTAGATTCATTTGACTATTCCTTCATTGTATCACACAAGTCCAAAATAAAGCCTGGTATCAACTAGTCACTGATGTTCAGAAATCCTGATTGACTTACACTAATTCCATCTGCACACCAGTGTTGGAAGCAAATGTAATTATATCTTGAAACTCCATTTTTATTCCTTGATAAGCTAGGGGAGGTGGCTAAAACTGAAAAAAAATAAAGTCAAAGATATTGCTTGGGATTTGGAAGGGAAAAAAAGCATACTTTTATAAAAGTGTAAATCAAAATGGACATTTTTAATATAAGATATGCTAAAGTTCATTTATGCTAATGGAAAAAGCACATTTTCTTCAATGAGCCCCCGTACCATGGAACTGATATCTTATAGATTTGCATATAGATAACTAAACTGCCATATTCTTTTCTTTTAATTTTAATTTATTCTTTATTGAAGTATAGTTCAATTACAATGTTGTGTTAATTACTGCTATACAGCAAGGTGACTCAGTTATACATATACATTCATTTTCATTTTCTTTTCCATTATGTTTTTTTTTTAATATCTCTATTGGAGTATAATTGCTTTACAATGGTGTGTTAGTTTCTGTTTTATAACAAAGTGAATCAGCTATACATATACATATATCCCCATATCTCCTCCTTCCTACGTCTCCCTCCCACCCTCCCTATCCCACCCCTCTAGGTGATCAAAAAGCACTGAGCTGATCTCATAGCTGTGCTATGTGGCTGCTTCCCACTAGCTATCTATTTTACATTTGGTAGTGTATATATGTCCATGCCACTCTCTCACTTTGTCCCAGCTTACCCTTCCCCCTCCTCGTGTCCTCAAGTCCATTCTCTATGTCTGAGTCTTTATTCCATTATGGTTTATCACAGGATATCGAATATAGTTCCCTGTGCTATACAGTAGGACCTTGTTGTTTATCTATTCTATATATCCTAAAAATTGCCATATTCTATATTTGCTACAACTCATTATCTTTATCAAAGTCTTCCCACCCATTCAAAAGGTGGCAACTGAATCCTATGAGCCAGTGAAACAGAAAGGAGCAGGCAGCAGACCTGGTCTTTTGAGGCTATCAGAAGCAAATAGTTATTAAAATGTAACTTGAAAAAATTCATAAGTGAGAACAATACAGAGTGATGCAAAAACATGGTGGGGGAGGAACACAGTCATTTTAACAGCTTTATTGATAAAATTTACAAACCATGAAGTTTACCCATTTAAAGTACACAGTTCAATGGTTTTTAGCGTATTTACCGAGTTGTGCAACTATCACCACTATCTAATTCCACAATGCTTTCATCACCCCAAAACAAAACGTATACCCATTAGCAGTCACTCCCCATCTTCTCCTCAAAGCCCCTGTGAATCTTAACTACTTTCTGGCTGAATGGATTGGCATATTCTGGACATTTCATATAAATGAAATCATACAATATGTGGCCATTCATGACTGGCTTCCTTTACTTAACGTTAATATTTTCAAGGTTCATCCATGCTGTAGCAGATATCACTACCTTGTTTCCTTTTATGGATGAGTAATATTACATTATATGGATATACCACATTTTACCTATCTATTCGTCAGCCGATGGACATTTGGGTTGCCTCTACCTTTTGTCTAATATTAATAAAGCTACTATGAACATGTACAAGTTTTTGTGTGGACATATATTTTCAATTCTCTTGATACATACCTAGGAATGAAATTGCTATGTACCTGTACTTATATATCTAAGAGTGAATTCGCATGTTTAGCTTTTTGAGAAACTCCCAGAATGTTTTCCAAACCAGCTGCAACATTTTATATTCCCATCAGCAGTATATGAGGGTTCCAATTACCCAAATTTCTTGCCAACACTTGTTATTTTACATGATTTTATGATTATGATTATTACTGCCATCCTAGTGGGTATCAAGTGATATTTCACTATGGTCTTGATTTTCATTTCCCCAATGTCTAGTGATATAGAGCATTTTTTCATTTGTATATCTTCTCTGCAGAAATACGTATTCAAATCCTCAGCCCATTTTAAATTGGGTTGTCTTTTTATTATTAGTTTGTAAGAGTTCTTTATATATTCTACATATAGGTCCCTTATTAGATACATGATTTTCATACATGCTTTCCTATTCTATAGGTTGGATTTTCATTTTATTGATTGTAAAATTTGCAGCACAAAATCTTTTCTTACACTGTATTATATAGTCTACTCTGGAAAGTGTTTCATGTTCACTTGAGAAGGTTTTGCGTTCTGCTATTGTTGAGCGGAGTGCTTGATAAATGTCTGTTAGGTCCAGCTGCTTTATAGAGTTATTCAAGTCTTCTATTCTTTGCTGATCTTCTGTCTAATTGTTCTATATAATGGACAGAACTTTCCAATTATTATGTTGAACTATTTCTCTCTGCTTCATTTATTTTAGGGCGCTGTTGTTAGGTGCATATGTTTATAATTTTTATATCTTCCTGATGGATTGATCCTTTATCATTACAAAATGTCTTTTATCTCTAGTAATAGTTTTGACTTAAAGTCTATTTTGTCTGACATTACTAGGAGCCACCCCAGTTCTCTTTTGATTATTATTTGTATGGAATATCTTTTCCTATCTTTTCACTTTTAACCTATTTGTGCACTAGAATCTAAAGTGAGTCTCCTACTGTAGGCAGCATATACTTGTATCTTGTTTTATTTATCCATGCTGACAATCTCTACTTTTTGATTTGATTGTTTAATTCATTCCCATTTAATATTATTACTGGCATAGTTAGAGTTACCTTTTCCATTTTGCATTTTGTTTTCTATTTTTCTCATTACTGTTTGTTCCTCTGCTCCTCTCTTACCACTGCCTCTTTTTCTAAAGCAGATATTTTCTAGTGAACAATTTTAACTATGTTAACTTCTGTAAACTATATTTTGGAATTATTTTCTCACTGGTTGCTCTTGGGCTTCTAACATACATTTTAAATGATCAAAATCTATCTCAGATTTATACTAACTTCCAGGAGGTTATAGAAACTTTACTCCTCTACAGATCCATTCTCTCCCCTTATATAATAACTATTTTGCCTAATTTGTCTATATATGTAATCAACCAAACAAATTATTTCTTTATATAATCCTATGTCTATTAAAGAAGCTAAGAAAGGGGAGAACAATTTATAGAGATTTTTATGTTAATCTTCATATTTACCATTTTTTATTATTTTTTTCATTTCTTTCTGTGGATTCATTAACTGATACCATTTCTTTAATTTAGCTTGGTTCCCACTCTCCTCCTTTGCATTTTATTGTCAAATATATTACATTTCTATATGTCATAGACCCAAGAGTAAAATTTTACTGATATTGTTTCATACTATTGATCTTTATTGAGTTAGGAGAAAAAATTTTTAAAAATATATAATTATACTTTTTATCATTACCTACATAATTCCCTTTACTATAGCTTTTTGTTTTTTCCTGAGGATTCAAATTATTGTCTGATGTCACTTCCTTTCAATATTTCTTTTTTTTTTTTTAATTTTTATTGGAGTATAGTTGCTTTACAATGTTGTGTTAGTTTCTGCTGTACAGCTTTCAATATTTCTTGCAAGATATGTCAGCTGGAAACAAATTCTCCCAGATTTTGTTTATTTGGGAATATCTTTATTTCTCCTTCACTTTTAAAAAAGTTTTGCTGAATACAGGACTATTAGTAGGCAGATTTTTCTTTCAGCACTTTGTGCCATAACCCTGTCTTCTGCCCTCTCTTATTTTCAATCAGAAGTTAGCTAATCTTATTTTGTTTTCACTATCATTTTCCTCTTGCTGATTTCAAGATTTTCTCTTTACATTTGTCCTCAACATGTTGACTGTGATACATCTGGGTGTCAATCTCTTTGCATTTTTCCTGCTTGGAGTTGACTTTCTTTGATGTACAGATTGTTTTTCATCAAATTTGGGAAGATGTTACCCATTATTTCTTCAAATATTCTTTCTGATCTTTTTCTTCTTTCCTTCTGATACTACCATTACATGTATATTGGTGCACTATTTAGGTGTCCCACATTTCTCTGAGGCTCTCTGTCCATTTTTCTTCATTATTTTTCTCTTTCTGTTCTTTAAAATGCATAATCTTATTAATATATATTCAAATTTGCTGATTCTTTCTTCCACCAGCTCAAATCTACTGTTAAGTCTCTCTAGTGAATTTTTCATTTAAATTACATATTTCAACTCCAGATTTTCCATTTGGTTCTTCTTTATAATTTCTATCATTTTACTGATATTCTGTATTTGGTGAGAAATTGTTCTCATATTTTCCTTTAGTATTTTATAAATGATTTCCTTTGGTTCATTGAATACATTTAAAGTAGCTTTAAATATATTACTCTGTCTGGTAAGTCCAACATCTGGGTTTCCTCGTGGGTAGTGTTTGTTGACTGATTTTTTTTTCCCTGTGTATGGGCCATACTTTCCTCTTTCTTTGCACATCTCAATTTTTTTTGCTGAAAACTGGATTATTTCAGATACTAGATTGTAACAACTCTGGATACTGACCTGCCCCATTCTAAAGCTTGTTGCTCTTATTTTCTGCTTGGTCATTTGTTTGTTTAGTGACTTGAATGAACTAATTCTATGAAGTCTATTTTCCCCCACATTGTGAAGCTTCTAATGTCTGTTCAGATTCATTTCCTTATTATCTTTTAGACTGGCCTCCCATAGGTTAACCCTGAAGGTACATAAACCCCTTTTTGGTTAAAGGCTGCTCTTTAAGCCCCTTAGCCAGTTAGATTTGTGCCCTTTACCATTGAACATGCACGTGGTTTGGAGACTACATTCACAGTTCAGGGAGTTTAGGATTTTGCCCCACATCCAGCCAGTGACAAGTATCTCAGAAGTTTTTTTCTCTGTTCACTCTTCAGAAGGTACAGCTTTGGGCATTGTCTTACATTCCACTAAAGACAAGTATTTTATTATTAAGCCTTGCTTCCTAGGAGTTGCCCCAGGGTCAGAGTAGCATATTGTTCAGGCAATGTTTGCTCAGAGGTTGTACTTAAGCATCTTCAGCCTTAAGCCTTCTGCATTTTACTGATGCATTTTGCAGATCTGTATGTGGCTTGAGGAATGTTTCAAAGTGTGCCCCACCTCTTGCTCTCATTTCTCCTTAGTGGGTACAGCCTACCACATGTACACAGCACTCTACAAACCTAGAAATGAGTATGATTCCACAGGGCCTCTTCTTGGCTGTCTTTTTTTCTTCTCTCTGGTAACCTTCTGGCTGGTGTGATGTTTTAATTGTTGCAACTACTGATGGAAATATCAATCCTCTTTTTCTTTTTTTTTTTTGCCACACCACATGGCTTGAGGGATCTCACTTTTCTGACCAGAGATTGAACCCGGGCCATGGCAGTGAAAGCCTGAATTCTAACCACTAAGCCACCAGGGAACTCCCTCAATCCCTTTCTAATTGCTTATCTCCAAGATCTCCATTACTTTTGACAATGCTCTTAGGCACGAATTTGTCCAAGCTTTGTTCCAAATAAAGTCAGTTCCCTCGGGCAGACCTGTGGAGCTCTCCATACTAATGGCCTGCCTTCTCCACTTAGCAGAAACTCTGTGTCACTGCAGTAGAGTTGGGGAACAGAGACAGTGACCTGTTTCTCCCAAAGCGACTCCTCTGCTATAGGTGTGGACCCTGGGGAGTGAAAGTAGTCCCTAGTCCTCTTGGCTTGCCTTTCCCAACCTTCACCCTTTGTATGAACTGGGTCATCCTGACTTACCACCACTGGGGTAGAGTGCTCATGAGTGGAAACTAGGTGATGGGAGGGATCTCCAGTCATCTCAGCTGTGTCTGCCTAGAATAGTGCTTCTGTAATACAGGGCTAAAGGGACTAAGAGATGCTGTTTGGGTTAACTATAGCTCTAGAATAGGAGTTGGGGGAGAGGGATCCCTCATCTTCTTGGCTGTACCTATCTGGAGAACAGTTTCCATCACATGGAGCTAGGGTGAGGATGAGAGTAGGTCATGGCTCAAATACCATAGACTCCTGCTGTTCTTACTGAGATTTAATTATTTCCTTGAATAAATGTTTCTCCCTTTGCTTTATGCCTTTAGGGCAATTTCCAGAGATTTTAAATGGTTGTTTTTATTAATTATTACCAGTTAAATGGCTGCTTCGCTGGGTAAAGGATGCACCATGATGCTTGAATTGCCACTCCAGAAGTCCTGACTATAGGAAAACTTAGTCTTGGGGTGAAAAGATTGGAAAAACCTTCACAAGAAGTAGCAGAAATAATGTTTACTTAAATTGGTTTTGTCAGGCAGGCAGGTGGGGAACAAAAATGTTGCCACAAACAGGGAAACAGCATGTATAAACAGAAGTGTAAATAAGGCTGGAAGACTATGCATAGGTGCTAGAGGTCAAATGGCTACAGTAAGTTTGGCTATGGCGCTTGGACCTTATCTTACAGGAAATGAAGAGCCATGAGGGGGCTTTAGAATAGGGAATGCTCTGAGTAGATCTGCAATCAACATAGGTCACAATGGCTAAGGTCCCAAATAATTTAAAAGGAATTAGATTTCATTCCAGGCTTTGTCAAAGCAGGGAAAGGAAGGTGAGAATGCAGTTAGCAGCCAAGCCAACATTTTTCAGTTCTCATCTCTATCAGACACAATACATTTCTGTGAAAATAAATCCACATTTCACACTTGATAATTGAGAAAGTAAAAAACAAAACAAAACCAGATATGCTCTTTTGGTTAGAATATTTGCACATTTGTTCAACTAAAAACCTAAAGCACATACATGATTTATTTTTAACTGAAAATATGCTGATGTTTCTCTAAGTAAAAATTAATTGAAAAATAAAATGAATCTTTGTTTTAAAATGTGCTGTGTACTTTCTTAAAAATGAACTCTATCTCTAAGTTGTTTAAATATGTGGTTTTTTTTTAAGTAAGAAATCTCTTTTTATGAAACAATCTGGTTAAACTAAATTGATCACTGGAATAGGCATCAGGAGCCCAGCATTCCAGTCTACATTTTTACCATTACCTTGCTATGAAATTTTTAAAGTCCATTCCCTTCATTGGGCTAAATTTCTTTTCCTCTGCAAAGAAAAATTTAAAAGACATGAGGAGGGGAAAGTTGAATTATGCAACCTCTAAGATCCCTTCTAGTTTTTACATCCATAACTGAGTCTTTTTGGCAAAAATACTTACAGTATGTGATTTAAATCAAACCCACCTAGAAAGACTTTCTAAGCATGACCTCCAAACTTAAAAGCCATAAAGGAAAAGGATGATTAATTTAATTACATAATTTAAAACTGCTGGACAGAAAAACATATAAACAAAGTTGAAAGATAAATTGGGAAACATATTTGTAACACATAGGACAAGGAACCAAATTCCTTTATATACAAAGAACTCTATAAATCAATAAGAAACAGACGAAAAGATCTGTAAAAAATACAAACAAATGGAGGCTAAACAGTACACTACTTAATAACGAAGTGATCACTGAAGAAATCAAAGGGGAAATCAAAAAATACCTAGAAACAAATGACAATGGAGACACGACCACCCAGAACCTATGGGATGAAGAAAAGGCAGTTCTAAGAGGGAAGTTTATAGCAATACAATCCTACCTTAAGAAACAGGAAACATCTCAAATAAACAACCTAACCTTGCACCTAAAGCAATTAGAGAAAGAAGAACAAAAAAACCCCAAAGCTAGCAGAAGGAAATAAATCATAAAGATCAGATAAGAAATAAATGAAAAAGAAATGAAGGAAACAATAGCAAAGATCAATAAAACTAAAAGCTGGTTCTTTGAGAAGATAAACAAAATTGATAAACCATTAGCCAGACTCATCAAGAAAAAAGGGGAGAAGACTCAAATCAATAGAATTAGAAATGAAAAAGGAGAAGTAACAACTGACACTGCAGAAACACAAAGGATTATGAGAGATTACTACAAGCAACTCTAGGCCAATAAAATGGACAACCTGGAAGAAATGGACAAATTCTTAGAAATACACAACCTGCCGAGACTGAACCAGGAAGAAATAGAAAACATAAAGGGACCAATCACAAGCACTGAAATTGACACTGTGATTAAAAATCTTCCAACAAACAAAAGCCCAGGACCAGATGCCTTCACAGGTGAATTCTAGCAAACATTTAGAGAAGAACTAACACCTATCCTTCTCAAACTCTTCCAAAATGTTGCAGAGGGAGGAACACTCCCCAACTCATTCTACGAGGCCACCATCACCCTGATACCAAAATCAGACAAAGATGTCACAAAGAAAGAAAACTACAGGCCAATATCACTGATGAACATAGATGAAAAAATCCTCAACAAAATACTAGCAAAAAGAATCCAACAGCACATTAAAAGGATCACACACCATGATCAAGTGGGGTTTATTCCAGGAATGCAAGGATTCTTCAATATATGCAAATCAATCAACGTGATACACCATATTAACAAATTGAAGGAGAAAAACCATATGATCATCTCAATAGATGCAGAGAAAGCTTTCGACAAAATTCAACACCCATTTATGATAAAAGCCCTGCAGAAAGTAGGCACAGAGGGAACTTTCCTCAACACAATAAAGGCCATATATGACAAACCCACAGCCAACATTGTCCTCAATGGTGAAAAACTGAAACCATTTCCACTAAGATCAGGAACAAGACAAGGTTGCCCACTCTCACCACTATTATTCAATATAGTTTTGGAAGTTTTAGCCACAGCAATCAGAGAAGAAAAAGAAATAAAAGGAATCAAAATAGGAAAAGAAGAAGTAAAGCTGTCACTGTTTGCAGATGACATGATACTATACATAGAGAATCCTAAAGATGCTACCAGAAAACTACTAGAGCTAATCAATGAATTTGGTAAAGTAGCAGGATACAAAATTAATGCACAGAAATCTCTTGCATTCCTATACACTAATGATGAAAAATCTGAAAGTGAAATTAAGAAAACACTCCCTAAATGGTAAATCCATTGCAACAAAAAGAATTAAATACCTGGGAATAAACCTACCTAAGGAGACAAAAGACCTGTATGCAGAAAATTATAGGACAGTGTTGAAAGAAATTAAAGATGATACAGATAGATAGAGAGATATACCATGTTCTTGGATTGGAAGAATCAACATTGTGAAGATGACTCTACTACCCAAAGCAATCTACAGATTCAATGCAATCCCTATCAAACTACCACTGGCATTTTCCAAAGACCTAGAACAAAAAATTTCACAATTTGTATGGATACACAAAAGACCCCGAATAGCCAAAGCAATCTTGAGAACGAAAAATGGAGCTGGAGGAATCAGGCTCCCTGACTTCAGACTATACTACAAAGCTACAGTAATCAAGACAGTATGGTACTGGCACAAAAACAGAAACATAGATCAATGGAACAGGATAGAAAGCCCAGAGATAAATGCACGCACATATGGTCACCTTATCTTTGATAAAGAAGGCAGGCATAGACAGTGGAGAAAAGATAGCCTCTTCAATAAGTGGTGCTGGGAAAACTGGAGAAGTACATGTAAAAGTATGAAATTAGAATCCTCCCTAACACCATACACAAAAATAAACTCAACATGGATTAAAGACCTAAATGTAAGGCCAGACACTATCAAACTCTTTGAGGAAAACATAGGCAGAACGCTCTATGACATAAATCACAGCAAGATCCTTTTTGACCCACCTCCTAGAGAAATGGAAATAAAAACAAAAATAAACAAATGGGACCTAATGAAACTTAAAAGCTTTTGCACAGCAAAGGAAACCCTAAACAAGACCAAAAGACAACCCTCAGAATGGGAGAAAATATTTGCAAATGAAGCAACTGACAAAGGATTAATCTCCAAAATTTACAAGCAGCTCATGCAGCTCAATAACAACAACAAAAAAAAACCCAATCCAAAAATGGGCAGAAGACCTAAATAGACATTTCTCCAAACCAGATATACAGATTGCCAACAAACACATGAAAGAATGCTCAACATCATTAATCATTAGAGAAATGCAAATCAAAACTACAATGAGATATCATCTCACACCAGTCAGAATGGCCATCATCAAAAAATCTAGAAACAATAAATGTTGGAGAGGGTGTGGAGAAAAGGGAGCCCTCTTGCACTGTTGGTGGGAATGTAGATTGATACAGCCACTATGGAGAACAGTATGGAGGTTCCTTAAAAAACTAAAAATAGAACTACCATACGACCCAGCAATCCCACTACTGGGCATATACCCTGAGCAAACCATAATTCAAAAAGAGTCATGTACCAAAATGTTCATTGCAGCTCTACTTACAGTAGCCAGGACATGGAAGCAACCTAAGTGTCCATCATCGGATGAATGAATAAAGAAGATGTGGCACATATATACAATGGAATATTACTCAGCCATAAAAAGAAACAAAATGGATTTATTTGTAGTGAGGTGGATAGTGTTAGAGTCTGTCATACAGAGTGAAGTAAGTCAGAAAGAGAAAAACAAATACAGTATGCTAACACATATATATGGAATCTAAGGGAAAAAAAAAAAGGTCATGAAGAACCTAGTGGCAAGATGGGAATAAAGACACAGACCTACTAGAGAATGGACATGAGGATATGGGGAGGGGGAAGGGTAAGCTGTGACAAAGTGAGAGAGTGGCATGGATATATATACACTACTAAACGTAAAATAGATAGCTAGTGGGAAGCAACCTCATAGCACAGGGAGATCAGCTCTGTGCTTTGTGACCACCTAGAGGGGTGGGATAGGGAGGGTGGGAGGGAGGGAGATGCAAGAGCGAAGAGATATGGAAACATAAGTATATGTATAACTGATTCACTTTGTTATAAAGCAGAAACTAACACACCATTGTAAAGCAATTATACTCCAATAAAGGTGTTAAAAAATAAATAAATAAAATAAAATTAAATTAAATTAAATTGATATTGTCCAGTGCTGCTGACATTGCAGTGAAACTAGTACAATCATATGCTACTCAAAGCACTTTTAAGTTGATATAAACCTTCTTGAAAAGAGTGTGGCAATACACTACAGGTTCTAAAAAAAACATGTTCATACTCTTTGACCCAATAACTCAGTTTTTGAAATTGATCCTAAGAAATAATTAAACCAAAGCAAATAGCTACATACACAGATATATTCACTGTCAAGTTATCCATAATATATAAAAATGAGAAATAATTAGATGCCCAATAATAGAAAAATGGTTTACTACATTATGGCACATTTACTCTATGGGTATCCTTCCCTATAGAACTTTCTCTGTTGATGGAAATGTTCTGTATCTTCACAGTCTAAAACAGTAGCTGCTAGACACATGTGGTTATTGAGCCCTTGACTTGTGGCTAATGAGATTGAGGAATTGAAATTTTAATTTACTTTAATTTTAATTAGCTTAAACTTAAATAAAAATAGCCACATGTATTGGACAGTGCAGCTCTATGGTATGTCAAGAAGCAATTAAAATAAAAAATACTATGTATAATATGTCCATGAAAAGACAAAATATAAAAGAAATAACCCATGACAAAAAAACATGTTTTATATACACCAGATAAAGAAACACAGGTTACATGGATAAATATAGAAAATTTAAATGGTTAAATGTTTGTATAAACATGAAAATGAATTTTGATAGGGTGATTAGGTAACTAGTGATACATTTTACTTGTCTTTAATTTTCTTTCATTATTTTTCCATGTTAAATCTTTTTAAAAGATTACATTACAGATTGGAATTTCAACTCTTATGGTACAAAATTCTTGAATATGCATTAGATTCACTAATACTGACTCATGAATTCAGCCAATAGAACATCTCTTTACACGATCTAATCTTCTTTGCCAAGAGTAAAGAGACAAGGAATCAGGCTCTTCCCAATGTCTTGTCCTCAAAAATAACAGTTTGAAAATATTACATGATCCATGAAAACCAAAAGCCAGAGCATCTTAAGCTCCACTGAAATTAAAATAAGAGAATGGAGAGAGAATTACTACATGGCTTCTGTTGACTGCTGATGAAATGAACAATGGGATAGAAGAGTTTCAAGTTCTCTTTATCTTAGAATTTCAAAGATGAGGGTGGAAGCTGCTCTGATTTTTCACCTCTATCCGCCATCTCATAGACACCAAAGGCAGAATTTCCATGTGGCTGTTAACTCCATTGGAAACAACAAACCATGGTGGGGTCTGCTTGGTAAGGTATTTCCACTGATCACAAGCAATAGATTTCCAGATCATGCCTCGTTTCATGGTGTTTTCTGCCCAGTGAAAACCTGTGGCCCTGCTAGGCACAAAACTTGAAGATTGGTATCTGGTCAATTGACGGAAGGAAACTTGGGGTTTCTGTTGGATCTGAGGGCCTGTGCCCAAATTCAGCATGCACATGGGTATAAAGTAACTGAATGTGGGCACAACGTTGGTGACAGCTCACGTAAAATGGGTGTTCTGTTAGTCCCAGAACCAAACTTTGACAGGAAAGAAGGCAATGCATAGAATCTTTTGGTCCCATTCGATTCTGTTACGTGTGGGAATCCAGCCTGTGAAAATTAAGTGGAGATTCATCTGCACAGTTCTGAATGAGTACATGAGTCACAGTGGAGACAGAACATCTGGATGCAGAATGAATTGTTCTCTTTTATTATTATTATTTTTTAACCTCTTTATTGGAGTATAATTGCTTTACAATGGAGTGTTAGTTTCTGCTTTATAACAAAGTGAATCAGCTATACATATACATATATCCCCATATCTCCTCCCTCTTGCGTCTCCCTCCCACCCTCCCTATCCCACCCCTCTAGGTGGTCACAATCTTTTATTATTTTTACTAATTCTTAATACTTGAATCACACTTAAAAGTTAACAAAATGCTTTCAAATCCATTATTCCATTTGATGGTCATAACAACTCTGTGAGATAGGCACAATACTAAGTACATTAAATCACAGCTGCCTCAAGAACCAATATTTGTATAGGACACTCTCTTTCACGTGTATTATCTCAATTGTTCCCCATAACTCTAGGAAGTAGCTAGCAAGTTTCAAACTCCCATTTTATAGTTAAGGAAACTTTAAAGAAGAAGAGCAAGATTCTTATGGATTCACAACTAGCTATGCAGTAGTGTCAGGGCCTGAACTCTAATGTTCTAATAATTCCAAGCTCCAAGTTCTTTCAAAAACACTATGTGGTTTATTTGTATTCATATATGATAATTATATGCCCAGACTGTTTATTCAAATTTAATGTATTTGAAATCTCTAGGACCATCCAATAAACATACTGTGCATCCTTTTCTGCCCATATACAGCCCAGTTTAGGCAGTGGTCTCCTGAATGATCTCACTACCTCTAGTTTCACCACTGCATATTGCTCCCAAAGCCCTCATTCTAAAATGCAAATTCTCAGGGTCACACTTCTAGTTAAAATCCTTCTAAGGACAGGCAAACTAAAAACTACCAAGCCTCAATGGGGAAAACTAATGTTAGAGAAGGCAATACTCACTTAATGCACAATGCCTGATACATAAGAAGTGCTCAATACTATTTTTTGTATTAATTAACAAATTATTTTTAAATCCTTCTAAGACTGTGTCCACAGGACAAAGTTCAAAACCTTCACGATGACATCCAAGGCCTCTTGTAACCTAACCCAGAATATTAACAACTACCTGCACTCTGCTTAAGCAACACTGGACTATTTACCATTCCCTCAAACTCAATGTACTAGCATGTTTCTTTGCTAGTCCCTCTGTCTGGAGTGCCTTTCTTCCCTCAACTTGACCTCCTCTGAGAACATTCCATTATCACTCTTTTCCCTCAGAATTAATCACCTTTTCAGTACTTTATATTCACATACACTATGACATTAAAAAAAAATAGCAATTTGTTTATATTTGTTCCCTGCTAGACTGAAAACACCTAGAGGACAGAAATTTGTCTCATCTCAGTTAAGAGAATGCCTAGCACAGGTGCCTGGTAGATAGCAAGCATTATGGATTAATTCACCTCAATGAGGGGGTACCAATGATCTGTCAGTTATGTTACCTGAAAAAACAGAAAATCACATGTCCAGTTGGAGCAAATATACAAACCGATAAACTTCAGATTTGGTGTTCTTGTACCGTTCCTGAATGGTCTCAAAACAGACAGATTGAAGGAAATCATATGGCTTCCCTGAGTTACTCTTCTGCTGTTTGGCAGCCATGAAGATAAGAAGGGGAAAAACTGCTTTTCTCAGGCAAATAAAGAGGCCAGATGACCATTCCATAGCCTGCAGAGTGGCTGTAAAACAAAACAGCAAACCACTCCACGAATGCTTTCTTATAAAGAAGGCTCCAGGGTGGAATGAACACACATGTACAATGAACTGGCCCTCTGGAGAGTCTGTCTGACCACAATGAAAGAGAAACCATACAAGCAAAAAGGGTGAGTCATCCTACAACCAGGTACACATCTCCTCTCAAAATTAACAGGCAATTCCAATAGTGTCCTCTGTAATACAGGCCACTTGAAAAATCCTTTGGGAATGCCTGAGGCTGAGACCTTGGTGCTTCCCAGTGCATTGAGATTCCTACCTAACTCAATCCGAAAGAAAGAGCTGCTGTCCTAATTATTTTTGGATTTCACTTAACTAGCTCCATCCCATAAAATTCCCTTTCCCACACTGGTCACTGAGGGACTAAAGTGAAAGAGACTGTTCTAAGGAGGCCAAGACAATCAACCTTGCAAAGAATGTTCAAAAAACATGCTACAGTTACCATCACCAGGTCAAGCCTCCTCCTCTGGAGGCAGACAATGGTGACTTGCAGTGACAGTTATTCTACTACCAGTATAAAAATTTCACAGAAGAGAAATGTAAAGAAGAACTTTTTTAGTTTCCTTTAAGGTTAGGACCAAATTTCTTCAGGCAGTGGGTGAATATGCTAACATTAATGTTAACTAGATGTATTCTTGTTAGAGTCACACACAAGTTGTTGAGACTCAAGAAAGAATTTTTAACAACAGTAGGGAACTCTACTCTCATTCTTTAGGTAAATGGTCTAAACTTTAATTATCAAACAGGATAGATGCAGGGAGATATATATCAGAATCTCTGGGAGAAGGTGTCATTCAGAGAAACATATTCAGTATCATAATTACTTTGATTATTCTGGCACAATGACTAATTTATTTGGAGATTTCAAACAACAAATAAAAATAAATAAAAGAAAGAATTTTTATGTTTACTGAAAACAGTCCCAAGCTTGTTACAAATGTTGATTCCTGAGCCTCAATAAGACTGAAGGTGAGCCCTGGAATCTGCATTTGCAACGTGCACCACAGGGGCTCCATATAGGCAGTCCTGAGATAATATGTTACAAATCCTTCCATAGACTATTTGGGAAGCCTCCCAAGGCCTTATGCTATAAGTGCTACATATTTTCCAATGAATCAGGCTGTGCATGCCAGGGGTCAAGCAGAGAGTTAGCAAATCTTTAGAACAGACTCAGAACAAATAAATGTGGATTCCAAAAGTAACCTTCAGGCATTGTGAAATGCAGTCATCCTATATAAGTGTTTATTATGTGGTGATGCCCGGTGAACTGATCCAAATTTCTACAGACTCTCCTTGGAGCAGGCGAGTGTGGGTAGCTCACAGATTTCACTGCAGTGGCCTTGCCTAATCTGCTCCCCACTTTCATTCCCAGAAGCAGTGCATGTACACACACATAAACACACTTATATTCCACCCCAACTCCTAGCCTTCAATCAAAGAGCAGCTGGAGGTTGGATGGGAGTGCTACTCCTGTCACATTGCATATAAAAGGGTTCTTTTCCTTGACTATTGCTGTTCTCCACACTCTCAGGAGTCAACTACAGTGGTTAAGCAAGAGCTCCACAGCCAGGTTGTCTGGGTACTAATCCCGACTGATAACTTCCTAGCTGTGTGCCTTCTACTTATCTCAGCACCTTACAAACTTCTTGAGTTTTGCCTCCTTGCCATGCTATGTCCATTTTACCTCAGTGACTCCTCTAAAACATCATCCCTCTTCTCATTTCCTAAAACCACTCTCCTAAGTCATGATTTTATCATCTCTTACTTTATTTCTTTCCTAAATTGTCTCACTGTCTCCAGTCTCTGTCTCATCACCTTCCAAACCTCACCAGCAACCCTTATCTCCATAGGTGACATAATTTTCTTTCTAAATCACAAATCTGATCAGTTCACTTTTTTGTTCAAAAAACACATGATAATGTCCAAACTCCTTAACACAGAAATCAAGATATTCTATGATCTGGCCCCAATCTATTCTTCCAAACTCATTTCCTATTATACTTACGCATCTTACACTTCAGTTATACTGAACTACTTGTTACTCCCTCATGTAACCTTCTAGGTTATCAATGTCTTTGCTTATGTTCCTCCCTCTAGCTGGAATGCTTTTCCTTTTCTGTCTCCTGCTATTCAAATCCTCACTATTATTCAAGGCCAAGTTAGTTCACAGGAAACCCTCTTTGAACTCTCACCAAACTTTATTTGTCCATCTCAAGGCATCAAGCACTTCCTATCTTGGAGTATATTAGTGTGACCCCATATCTTCTCTTCTACTACTTTATGTGTTACTTGAAGGCAAAGACCGTGTCTGATTCCTTTCCCTTTTATATCATCTACGGAGCTTACTACAGTGCAAGGTACAGCCTGAGTTCTCAATCAGTATGTGATATGAATGAACAGTTTTACAGGCTCAATATTTTCTCTGCTACAGTAGAGCTGCAGGTATATGGCCTGGTTATCCTAAGATTACATTGTGGGAAATTCTACCTAGGGTCAAATTATATTCCTTTACTTTTTTGTGTGTGTGCGAAAAGGATTTTTACAGGCCTGGGAGAATAAAAATTGTTATTAATAATACCACCCCAATTAATAATACGTCTCCTATTACTGTGGAAGTCACATTTCACAACTACAATTTCAAAGCAGTATAGGTTATTTCCATTATGACAAGCAAAAGGAAACTGAGGCACGCGAGATTTGATAAACTGCTTACCTTAGACACATGGTACATGTTTTAGTTTTTTTATTGCTGCATAACAAATTATCACAAACTGAGAAGCATAAAATAACACCCATTTATTATCTCAAAGTTCTGTATGTCAGAAGTCTTGGTGGATTCAGCTGGGTTCTCTGCTCAGGGTCTCACAAGGCCAAAATCAAGGTGTTAACCAGACTGATCTCTTATATGGAGGTTCTGGGAGAAGAATCCACTTCCAGTTTCACTGGTTGTTGACAGAATTCATTTCTCTGTAGTTCTAGATTTAAGGTCCCCATTTTCTTGCTGGTTGTCAGCTGGGGATCATTCCTAAAGGCCACTCTACTCTCCATGTGGCTCCCTCCATCTTCAAGCCAGTATTAGCACATCAAATCTTTTTCAAGGTTCATATCTCCTTCTATTCTGTTACCAGGTGAAGAAAAGTCTCTGCTTTTAAAGGGTTTGTGTGATTAGACCCCTCTTAAAGTCAATCATGCCATATAATATAACCTAGTCATGGGAATGATATCATATTCACATGGTCTACCCATACTTAACTTATTGCCATATTTTTCAGGAAAAATTGCTATGGTCAAGCTATAATGCAAAAGGGGATTTGACATTGGTATGAATATCAGCACAGGAAGCTCACTAAATGGAAGGCAAGAGACGTAATTAGGTCCTCCTCTGACTTGCTGTGTGACTTTGAGCAAGTCTCTGCCATTCTGTGGGCCTCAGTTCACCCATCTGTAAAACGAGGGGGTTGGATTGAGTTATCTACAAGCTCCCATTCATTTGAATCAGTCTATGGTTCTACTTCTCATTCATCTCTCTACATTATTCTTGTGAATTAAAGGTGAACCTTTCAAGAAACTACACTTGCTGATAAGAGCTGAAAAAATGAAACCAATGAAGGAGTCAATCGTGTAAACATTTGAATCTGAAAAAGAGACTTTTTAAAACAGTTTTCTGCAGGTCTGTAAAGAATAAAATAATAATCTAAATTATTATTATTATAAATAATCTAAAAGTACCTACTATACAATAAGACTTAAAAAGTCTCCTCTCTGAGTAATTAAATAACTACAGTGTGGAGTGCCTTCTCTGTATTTAGTATTTCCTACTGCAGGGGGATTTCAAGTGTCACACAGGTTGGACTGAGTAGATGGCGTTTAAGATTTCTTTCAACCCTGATAACCTAAGATTTAAATTCTATATCTTAAATCCTAAATTATAAATTATAAGACATAAATAAATTGTTTCCTAAGATACAGGATACATAGCTTTTACTATCAATAAACTTACAACTGTACTGGAGAGACAGGGAATTATTTGGGAAGTAAAGGGGCCCAAAATGTATTTTTATTTCCTAAGTTATGAATAAAGAACAAGGAAAAGGTACAGACTGTGAGCTGCTGCATAACCCCTTATTATCCCATGTATTTTCATGATTATCTGGCTGAAATATCCATTTAATTTACTTTAAAAGCACACACAATTTATACTTCAAACTTTAACTAAAAATACATAATACATCATTTTACAAAGAAAATGTGCCATTAGAAAATTTATCTTGAACTAAGCAGAATTTGTTGAAGAATCTTCTTTTCCAAGTGACCATTGCTGAACTAATAGACAAATATGTACCCCAATATCCAATTTAATTGGAGATCAGTTTCCTCCTAATTATTTTTGTTTTGTTTAAAACTTGTATTGCCCTGCTCTACTTTTAGTACCAGAATTTTAAAATAATTTTCTAAAAAATTACAAAAGCAACTCATAATCATTGTTTTAAAAATCAAACAATACAGGGTGTATAACATAAACACTGAGACCCATGTCTCTTCCATCTTACTGCTCGAGGATCCACTTTAAATAACTTGAGATATATTCTACCACAGCTTTTCCTATACACATATAAACATATGCATATATGTTCATTCAAATGCAGTGATTTTATTTTACAAAAGTCAGATGATACTTAACATATTGATTTGAAATTTGCTTTTTCCACTCAACAATATAGTGTGTCAGTATATGCATATCTGCCTGATTTAATGGCTGCATAATATTCCATATTATGAGTATACCATAATTTATTTAACAATTTCTCTAGGCATTGACATGAAAAAATCATAAGCTTGGGACAAATAAAGTAAATAAAATCACTTCATCATTCAGACTTGTCATTTAGCTTCAAACTTATTTTGAAATAATTAATCAGTACTGTGAAATCTCTAAAATGAAAATCGACATGTAGTTCTAAGTAGTAAAAATTGCATTTACAATTATGTTCCTTTGTCAAATAGTAAACTTCATGGACTATTATTTGTGTTGTAAATAGGTATTTATTAAGCACCTGTTTGGTGCTAGGCACAGGAGGAGAGAGACAGGTATAGGTTCAGAGATGAATAAAAATCTGTCTCCTTCCTCAAGGCTCTTACACTGTAGTAACTGGAAGACAAATATAGGCTCTTAACATTCAAACACAATATTGGTGATTTAGAAATTGCCCAAAATGAGCTTCCTGAATTAAGTGAACTGAATCCAGTTTCCTAACCAGCCATTTAAATCAAACCCGATCTCAGAGTCTAATTTCAGTGGTGAACTCACTATGACATGAATCTATCCACTGAGCATCTTGTATTTTCCATGTAGCAAAATAAGCAAATTATCCCCCACTGTCCTGTACTCTATGGATGAGTAGGTATTCAGTGTACATTGCTGAAATACGATATCTACATAGCAACTTTACCTATATAACATAGAGCTGAGACTACATCCATCAAAGCAACAAAAAGATGAAAAGCAGAGTATATAGGAGCAAGTAATGTCACACATATTACTCACCTCCTTAACAATTTGTAGCCCTCTTTTCTAATAAATACCCATTTCTGGTGTACTTGAGTACCTTCCTCTGGATAATTCCCTTCACCTCCTACTCCCACTCCCTCCCTCACATTTCTATTTGAACTAGTGACATTTCATGAGCTCTATAGTCACATGTCGCTAGTGGCTACATAGTGGACAGCATGGATCCAGACTGAGTTCTCTGAGACCAAGGATTCTACTCTGTTCTTTACACAGTTAGGCACTCAGGAAATTGCTCGTGGATAAGTTACCATCATGCTTGTCTTAAGATCACAAGAGGATTTTCTTTGCCTCAAACTTTGCCTTGGGTAGAAAAAAGTGGAAAGAGATGAGGTGAAGAAGAGAATGGCTAAGAACGTTGACTAAGAGAGTTGTGGCTCCAGTTGGAGCCAAACAATTCTGTATTATTAAAAAAATATTTGAACTAATGTTCTAAGGGTAAACTGGTACCCTTATTATAGGTAAACTCAGCAAAGAGCCAAAGATTACTTTTCTAATTAGAATAGAAACTAATTACTACAAAGTGTTGCAAAAAAAAAAAAAAAGCAATAAGAGATGATTATTTAAGCAGTAGACTTTCAGCACTTTTTGGGCTACTGACCCAATGGCCCACTCATCTCAGTTATACCCTCACCTTTACGTGTGGCAGTGCTGGGCACTTTCTCATTCATCATCTCCTTTAGTTCTCAGAAGAACTCTGAGGGATAATTATAATTATTATCTCCATCTCATGGATAATAACCTAAGGCTCACAGAGGGGAAGTGACTTGCCCAAGGCCATAAACACTGTGGTTAAGCTGGTAGTGAAGGCAGCTAGGACTTTGAAATCTTGTCCAAGTGTTCTGTGCCTGCAACAGGCTGTCTTTCACCAAAAGTGTATTTGGTCTGCTAAGATGATTTTTATCCAAAAGAATCCATGTCCAATTACAAAGTGGTAGTTGGATAATTCTATTTTCCCTCTTCTAGCCAGCCCTGATGGAACACATCTATTCCAAAAGCAAGGGATATCCACAATTTCTATACCATGACTATCAAAAAGCTCTGTGTAGGAAGGGCAGGGCACCTACTCACCTGGGAAATAGTTACCGGGGCAGAAAGCAGATATTCATAGGCCACTATAAGCCAATTGTTCTGCATTCTGCCTCAAATAGCTTTCTGGAAAGCCTGGGTGTCAGCTTTTGTGAAGGGGCCAAAGGTGTGGCTAGAAGAGAGCAAATCAGAGCAGTGCCTAGTCTGTGGTAAAAGAGTTCAGGAGGTTAACTTCTGGTGATGTGAGGAGCCCAGTGTTTTACGTGTGCTCTTACTAAAGTATCTAATGAAATATTTAACTTAGCTACACTCCCAAAGGGTGAAAAGGAGGGCAAATGGATATACCAAGCAGGGTCATGGAACCTTAAGGAATGTTCAAGAGCAGGGATGGGCAAACTATGGCCTACACGCCAGATTCAAGCTACTACCTTATTTTGTGAAGTTGTACTGGTACACAGCCATACTCATTCATTTATGGGCTGTCTATAGCTACTTTTGTGATACAACAGCAAATTTGAGTGTTTTGACAGAGACCACATGGCCCACAAAGCCTAAAATATTTACTATCAGGGCCCTTGCAGAAAAAGTTTGCTGATCCCTGCTCAAGAGAGATACCAGAAGCTTTTCCTACATTTCGATGAAATGGCTTTTTTAAAAAATGAGTTATAATTAACATACACTATTATATTAGTTTCAGGTGTACAAATACCAAATTGATGAAATGACATTGTGAAGAAGTTTCCACACTGAGCAAACTACTTCTTAGCTATGTAATTTGGGAAAAGTGACTTACCTCTCTGTTTCTCCCCCTGTAAAATGGGTGTGATGTGGCTGTAAGGCACAGCATAAAACCTAGCTATTGTTTTAGTGCATAGAACAATGGTTGGCATATGGTACCAAGAGAGACAGGGAGAACCAGAACAGCTGCTCTTAAAGGAATCATTACTTTTCAGTACAAATTAGGGACCACTTTAGTTTTTGAACTGCCTGAGAAAATATTCCCACATGTGGCTTTTTAAGTGAGATTTCTGCAGGAATGACACAACCAGTTTCTCTGGAGAAATGGCATGTAATGTGTGGTGCTCACTAATCTACATATGCCTAAAATGAGTGTGTGAAGATTGTGTGCCATGATAATCTAATTATCCATCTGACTAGCTTCTTACAGGGTTGTGTGGGAGAACTGAATACACACAGCCTGGACCCAGGCAGAACCCTCAAAGCAATATGCTTAAAGTGTGTTGTTTGTTTAATTGCATATGGAGGACAAGGTAGATTTGTAAACCATTTTAAAAATCAGATATTCAAAATAATCTAAAATAGGACTTTATATTTCAACTGCTTTGTGTAAAATAGATTTTAAAATGCTTTAAAGATATCTAGATAGATAGATATCTCTATATATATTGGTTTGATTAAAAAATAAAAATTAATTGAAAAACAAAGTAAATAAGTACATCATCTAGAAGGCTACCCAAACAAAGAAAAAATTGGAGTCACCAAGGAACCCTTCTTTCTGATAACAAAGAGACCACCATGAGGTTTCATAGGTTTCTAAGCTTTGGATGCTGAAAAATTCTTTAAAGATCATGTAACTCAATCTATCATTTTGCAATGAGGAGACTGAGGCCCAGAGAAGAGTTAAATGACTCGGTGGTTAGTGGGAGAGTTGAGACTAGATTCCAAGTTTCCTGGATTCCATTATACCAGGTTTCTCAGTCTCCACACTGTTGACATATGGCACCAGATAGTTCTTTTCTGTGGGGGCCTGTTTTGTGCATTATAAGATGTTTAGCAGCATCTTTGATCTCTACACTAGATGCCAGGAGCACTGTTCCCACCCCAGTTGTAACAAAAATGTCTCCAGTCATTGTGAAATGTCCTGGGAACAGGGTGGGCAAAATTGGCTTCAATGAGAACCACTAAACTACATGATGAAAATAGTAATATTTTTTCTCCAGCTCTAATGAGATATAATTGACATATAACATTGTGTATGTTTAAAGTGTACAATACATTTACAATACAATATATATACATTTGATACATGTATATATTGTGAAATGATAACTACAGTAGGGTTAGTTAACACCTCCATCTCCTCACATATTTTTTTTTTAGTGAGATCATTTAAGATCTACTGTCTTAGCAATTTACAAGTAAGTAATACAGTTTTGTTAACTATAGTCACCATGCTGTACACTAGATCCCTAGAACTTATTCATCTTATCACTGGAAGTAGTTTATACACTCTGACCAACATCTCCCAATTTTTCCCACCTTTCAGCCCCTGGCAACCAGCATGCTACTCTCTGTTTCTACGAGTTCAGCTTTAGATTCCACATATAAATGAGATCATACAGTATTTGTCTTTCTCTGTCTGACTTATTTCCCTTATGCTGGTAGTAACTTAATAGTATTTTATTCCCTTTCTTTACATTGTGAAGAAAAATAAGAATCATTTAAAAAAAAAAGAGTACCCAGGAGCAAAACAGGAAAAAGAGTGGAGCTTCCCCAAATCCACAGGATTAGTAAAGCACAAGAAAATATAAGATTTTATATACAGTAATTAAGATAAACAGACGAAGTCTTTCACTGTTTGAATTTAAGTGAATAGATGGAACAGTTGCCTCTCTGAAATCCATCACCAAATCAGAAATTTCATGACCTAATGAAGTCAAAAGTCCTTCTCATGAATTTTAAAATTCCATGGGAAACTTACAATAAAATAATAAACAAGGATAAAAAAGATCATTTAGATTTAAAAAAAAATCTTCATCTGAGTTAGACTGAAGTATAAAGACAGAATTATGAAACTAGGATTATACCTTCCATTGTACAGTATTTATAAATAATATGGTCCATAACCTTTATAAAAAGGTTAAAAAAAACTGGCTGTGGCAGGCCATGATTCTTTTCCTCAAACTCATGCTAAATTTTTCGATAATCAGTATGAGAGTTTTCTAAATCTTTAATTACCAGAAATAGCTGTGACACAGTATCCATCAACAATCCTTCCACAGTAATTTCTGAAGTGTTCAAGCTAAGACCTTTCAAGTAATCTGTTTGCTCAGAATGTTTTAAGAAAGACAGGTTTAAGCACTGGTGTGGCTCATTTTAATTTAACAGATATTCTAGTCTAAATCAAAGCCACAACTTGTGCAGTTTTGAAATGGTAACTGTCTCCCTTTGGAATTTATCACATGCTACATTGGGAAATTATTTAAGAATTTAAAAAATAGGGAAGTTTTTCATTTCCTAATTATCAGTAGATAGGAAGAAGATGAAGACTGAATGGTCCCATGAGCCAATATTTTAAGTTTTTCACTACCAATTTATGTAGTGATTTTTTGTTGTTGTTGTTGAGTTTTAAAAAACAAACACAGGGGCTTCCCTGGTGGTTCAGTGGTTGAGAATCCGCCTGACAATGCAGGGGACACGGGTTCGAGCCCTGGTCTGGGAGGATCCCACATGCCGCAGAGCAGCTGGGCCCGTGAGCCACAGCTATCGAGCCTGCGCGTCTGGAGCCTGTGCTCCGCAACAAGAGAGGCCGAGACGGTGAGAGGCCTGTGCACTGCGATGAAGAGTGGCCCCCACTCGCCGCAACTAGGGAAAGCCCTCGCACAGAGGCGGGGACCCAACACAGCCAAAAATAAATAAATAAATAAATAAATAAATTTATTAAAAAAAAACACAACTGTAAGGTTTTTGTCTGGTTTGGTTTGGTAATGCTAAACCACAGATGCTTGCCTAGTTAAAACATTTATGTTTGCTGTTCAACATAAAATATTTTCTCCATTTCATTAAATAAAAATATTACAAAGACCAGCTTGTTGGGGGGAGCTGTTGTTTACTACATAAATTATGGCAAAAGCAGCTCCAATTATCCA
The DNA here is from genome assembly GCF_009873245.2 of Balaenoptera musculus. Taxonomy (NCBI): domain Eukaryota; kingdom Metazoa; phylum Chordata; class Mammalia; order Artiodactyla; family Balaenopteridae; genus Balaenoptera; species Balaenoptera musculus. Next base: position 53,826,285 of record NC_045806.1, on the reverse strand, counting down.
TAATTTGCCCATTACATTGGAAATTTTTCTCTTCCCAAAGCTTAACAAGATCTAAAATAACCAAATCATTCCTCAGTTCTCTCTGATTAATGGCTTTTGATGCCTGGAGTTAAGTAAATAGAATCAGTTACCTTTCTGAAAATTAATATGAAAAAAATTAACTACTTCCTTAAATATATTATGTACCTTCTAAAATTAAAATCACTATCTATTAGTTGCAAAAATATGTTCAATGTTATAAAGACATTAGTTGACTTTTTGAGGAAAAAATCACGTGTATTTGCTTTATGAAATGGTTTAGCATTCTGTTGCGTAACAAAATAGTTTGGATCTTTAAAAAGAAATCAGACTACTAAGAAATCACTTAAAGAAAACTTATTACTGGGACCAATTATAGAAGACCCAAAGCCACCAGTCTAAGAAGTTCAGAAATTCAGGTAAGGAAAATAATCCAGAGAAGAAACTAAAGATAAAGGTATTTCCAAAAAGATGATTTCAACTTCAATGAAAAAGTAAAAGTTTCAAAAAATATCAAATGTGAAAGAGGCTAAGGACATTTAAGATGCTGTGCCTTTTAAAAACTAAAGTTGCAATTAAAACAATTGTCTTAACAGTGATGAAACATTAGAACTCTAATTCCTAAGCCAGCTGGGAACAGCCTGAAGTAGAGTTAGAATAGCATTATCAAAGTAAATGAGTTATATTGTAGACTTTTGGGGTAGTTAGGTTATATTCTTTTTCCCTAGTACTATTTTTTTTTTAAATAGAAATACTAGAGTGGCATTCCCTTGGGATTTCTTAGTTTTCCACTTATTCACACTGCTAAGCTATCAAAACAAGAGGCACCAAAATCAGTTACTAGTAATGACTCAATGAAACACAGTTTGTAGAGGTAACTATTCCCTTTAGTATATGCTCAAAGCTCTGCAGTGATAAGAATATCACAAAATCTTTATAAGTAGTTGATAATGGCTTAATTTAAACAGATTCATCTTCAGTCTTATCCATCATACCTAGTACATTAAAAAAAGTTTTCCCTAGGAATATTAAGACAAGAAATCAATAAGAAACATGATGTTATAGACAATAAATTAATTTTACAATCACTCAAGAATGCCAAATGTATAAATGGAAGCACATTTCCTCTATAAGTTGCAGAATTATGTGTTTTTAATGCAATTCCTAGAAAGGTAAATGTATATACATCCAACCCTATTTGAAATGTACTCAGGGAGCTTCCTATTTAAAAGGAATCATATTCAAAATCTTTTAAGGAAATGAAAATGAGGATAGTCATTCCCTAATTAATCCTTTGTGTAAATCTTGGTTTTCCTTTATTGCGTTTGCTTAATATGAGAAGTATCTGTAGTTTGCACTCTTACTTATTATTTAGCCAGTGTCTCTGCCAGCTCCAACCTGCAATGGAGGCTGCAGTTGGTGGACACAGATCCACACATCTCCACATAATCTTAAAGTGGCTGATTTCAATGAACACCGAAACTACAAGTTCTTTATTAATAAATCTATCGTCAGTCAAATAGAGCAATAGGGTTTCCAGAGGGCTCTACATTAGCAAAGCATCACTGTTGAATCTATCACCTTAGTTTCATACTTAGATATAATATTGCCTTTTAAATTCAGCATGTATCTCCTAGCTTGATTACACCTCTTCCCAAATCCTCTAATCTACTTCTGAAAAGAGAATCACCCCTTACACGAAGAAAATACTTCCACTGAGGGTTATTCTAGAGAGCCCTTCTTTGGTCATATGGAGGATTATACCTTCTGCTTATCTAAGAGAAGACATTATTTTACAAGTAGTGTCAACAGTAGGAACAAAGGAGAGGCGATGACAACTCAAAGGGAAGTTGGGGAGCTGGCACTGCCACGAAGATGCCCTTCTAGCCTGGGGTTTTCATCTCACAGCTCTTTCCGAAGCAAGCCCCTCTGAGGACTTTATGTTCGGTTAATCAATTCTAAGAGATGATTTTCCTTAACTACCTTCATGTAATATACATGTATCCTCAGGAGCTTGCCTCCTCAGAGAGCCCTGTCAAGCCTTACTGGGGATGTGGAGGGGTTACAGTGCTCACCAAGGGGTACAACCTATCCAGCAAGCCCACCTTAAGGATTCAACTTTCATCTGCCATAGAAGGGAACCAAGTCTGCTTCATTTAGAGTAAAAAAAGGACTACTTTATCAAAAAATATATTCAGGAGAACTCAAAATCTCCAGTGTATGTCTCACAATCTAGCCTGTGATGATCCTATTACCTGAAAACTCATTTCTTTTATTTCATATTCTTCTTTTCTCAGCTTTACAGAGACATATATTCTGACCCTATTCTCTCTACTTTCTTCCACCCAGCTAGCCAACAAAATTTTCTACCAACCCATCCCACACTTACTGGTGTCAACTATGACAAGCTGACAGGTCACTTTTCCAGGCCCAGAGCTGTGGTCCCAATTTTTGTTTTTAATCGCATACTTGCTTCTTGCCCACAGCTTTGACTCCCTTCCCCAGGATAGTTTCTTTCAGGCCCATGGCCCATACAGATACACATGGCTGGCTTAAAGTTTAATCTGATACCTGGAAGAAACTCCAACATAAAATGCAGAAGCAGGAGAATTCTGGGATAAGTGTGAAGTTGCAGAAACAGCAAATCAAAGGTCACAGTGACCATTACAGGCTTATTGTTACCCCAAGCAAGAATAGGATTCAGAACCCGGCCAATTTCCTGTCATTTGCATTTTACTATTTATTTGCACAATGGTCAGACACCAGAACTTAATGGAGGAGCACTGCCTCTGATTACATTTTAAGAGACATTATCACGATTGATGAGTTCCAGATTTCTACTCTGTCTTAAAAGATGATTTTTCAACTTGGGTTAATCTGGAAGGGTGGGAAAAAGCATAGTTTACAAACTCTTAAACTAGGAGAGAGCCTTAGAAGTCACCTAGTCCAACCCTCTGTCCCCAATCACATCTAAATCATCCATGCTGTACAAGAGGCAAGAAAATTGGAATGTTGGGAGAATAGAGTATGAAGTGAAAATAAGAATAGCTTTTTAGATCATAATATCAGTTTGCCATTTACAAAGTGTTTCCTCATTCTTTATCTGACTTAATTCTCTCCTTACTGAAGTAGTTATTTATCATCAACTCCTATGAGGTAATAGTTATTGTCATAATTTCCATTTCACAGATGAAGAAAACTCAAACTCAAAGAAGTTAAATCACATGCCTGAGATCGTTAAATGGTGCAGCAAGGCCTTGAACCAAGATCTTCAGATGAGAATATCTGAGCAATTGTTATTACAGCAAAGAATTATTGTTTGCCAGTGATATGTGTGGCAATTCAAAGCTTTCACTCTGAGTTCTTAGTTCTTTCTGCTTAACCCTGAAAGGAAAGAAGCCTTTACCTCCCCCACTACAACCTAGTCCTTGAGTTTCCATATTGCTTTATAACCTAAACCAAACACCTGGCCAGGAGGAGCAACCATGAGACTCTTGTTGATCATCAAACACCTGGGAAGAGGAAGGAAAGAAAACAAGAAAAGAATAAGAGTTTTGATAGTGTGAAAGCTGTGGCTTTAAAAAAACTCAAAAATCAACTTGAGGGGGAGAACAGTTTCCTTCAAGCCTCAAGTTTCTCTTTTAAAAACATGAAACTTTAAATGAGGGTGCCAACCCCAATGTGTTCTAAGTTCTTCTATAGGAATAGCAAATAGTCACCCAGCCAGGGCGAGGAACCACTGGGCATGCTCCACAATCTAGCTCCTCCTCCAGAAGCTTGGCTCCACCTCTCAGCTATGTAAGCAAGGGAGGAAAAAGAGGAGAAACTGGCTGTATCCCACCCGCCTGCACACCAAAAGCACAGCTGGCATGTCTAATTTTAGGCCTCTCTGCCTTGAGAGCAATCCTATAATTCTCTTATTAGCAAGGCACAAGCAGTGATCTCTGCTAGGCAGATGGGAAAGGCTCAACCAATTCAAGTTTAGTCAGCTCTCAAAAAGTTATCAATGACAAACTTTCCCCTCTGGGACTCAGAGGGACTACAACAGGAAAAGAAGACTCTATTGGTAGTCAGAACAAAAGCCAATGCAAGCCTAGTCTCAAACACAAACCAATTCGAAGGCCTAGGAGAGGGGAGTTGATTTCATTTTAACATACATACTCTTTGCAAGGCCTTGAGTGAAAGTTTACTCTGTGGGATATGGAAATGAACAAGGTAACCTACAAATGGTGGGGGTAGTGGAGGGGGGGAGTCAGGAGATAAGATACAAACAATGGAGTTCTTGAAAACTTATTAACTTATAGTTAACAAACATTTTTTGAGGGTTGACTTTATGCGCCTAGGAAGTACTAAAGATAAGAGAGGTGAACAAGATGACATAGCCCTTGCCTTCATGAACCTTAGTGTAGTAAGAAAATTTGCACAAGTAGTTACAAGTGTGTTGAGTGCTACTAAAGGGAAAGAAGCTCAGGGCGCTATTGCCATTTCACTTCCAAAACTTTCTTGTTGTAAAAGCAATGGTGTGATGATGAGGAAAGAGAAAGGTGGACAGAATAGAGATCACCCTAAAATGATACACTATCCACCACTTGCCTGACCTTTTCCTGAGAACATATTGGAAATGGGGAAGGGGGAAGAAAAAGAAAGATGGAAAAAGAACAGACAAGAGAAAAGGAGGTGAAGGACAAAAACCAATCGTGAGGCCATGCCTATTTGGTCAATGTCTTGAGGCATTACCCTGGCATCAGCTTGGCACCATCACATTCTGCTTTTTGATAGAGGCAAATTCGCCTGAGCTGGTTACTCAGGTGAAATTTGAAGAGCCAAGGGCACTTTCACAAAGGGTACATAGGGAAACTGCCAGCTAACATTCCCTCCCTCTCTGCTCTTCCAATAAAAACAGGCTTGATGATCCAGGCTGGGCATGACTAATTGTGAAGTGTTGGGTGGCGGCCATTGCACTGGGTTGTGTGGCTTTGGTGCTTGTCACATTGCCTTGCAAAGTGCTTTGGGATACATTGAGAACAGAAGGCACCACCAATCACTCTGATTCTACTCTATATAAATAAAGCCCAATGAGTCTAAAGTGCCCCCCTTTAATCAAATGGTGTGGGGACAAGGGCAGCTTGGGAAATCTACTCCCTGGACAATTCTGAGCCTGGTCTTCTCACCCTTGAGATGGATTTGGGTACAAGAGGCATTGCAATGCATGATGCATACGTGGGCTCCAAGACCTGGAGTGTGCCTTCATATGGAGCGTGCGAAGAGCAATTGGGAGTCCTGGCCAGGAGATTGAGTAACGGCCTCCGATACTCTTCAGAACATCCTGTACCTTCCCACTTTGGGAGCCCCTAGAACTGGGAGGAGGACATAGGGGACCCTGGAAGAAAGAAAAATAGATAATCAGTCCTTGCAAGAACTGTGAATTTCAGCATGAAGCAGTAGGCCAACCTCTAAATGCATGCCTGTGGGTAACTAATGGCTGGGAGGATAGGGCTGGGGTGTGGAGAAGGAGCAAAATAGTATTTACCAAGTGGCTTCTATGTACTGAGTGCTGGACCTCATTTTCATTCCCACAACAGTCAGGCAAGATGGGGTTTTTTAATTCCACTCAAAGGATAAGAAAAGTGAACTTCACAGAAGTTAAATAATTTACATAGGGTCACACTGTGAGTGACTATAAACCAAATCTAACTAGTTTCAAAGTCCATTGTTTTTTCCATCGTACCAGGCAGCCTTCCCAGAAGCATTCTAGTAGAATTCCCTATACTGCTAAATGTGGTGATGATGCTCAAGAGTGTCTAAATCAGAAAATACTCTGGGACCCAAAAATATTTTCAGACTTTTTTTGAAAATGCCCATTTGTGTAGATTCAGTAATGAAATCAAATATATACTAGAGCCATATTCTATCACCAATAAGCATGTTTTTCAAATAGGCAGCCCGCTTTGAAGGAAAGCATCCAAATTTTATGGCTGTTTGTCTACACTTGCCCTAGCTTGCCTTCCCCCTGGGAAGCATATGGGTAGCCAAATAAATGAAATGAAAATTACTGAATACTCATTCAGCATAAATCATGACTGCCTTCCAGCAAGAATGTACACATTTAGGCAAACATCACACATGGCACTCCATTCCCCACCTGATTTTACAGTCTACTTGCTGATCCAGTGTGGTCCAGTAAAAAGAGCAATGGACTAGAAGGTAGGAAGATCTGGATTAAACTTCTGCCTCCTCCACTTCTTAGCTGCATTATCTTTAACAAGTAACTTCACCTAGCTGAGCCTCAGTTTCCCCATCTGAAAAATGAGAATGCCTATTTTATAGAGTTGTTCTAAGTGTTAAACAGGATAACAGGTATGGAAGGATCTTGTAAGTGACAGAGCTACAGAGAAGTGCAGGAGTGTTAATATTCTCACTAGGCAAGCCAAAGAAATCAACAAATGAACTGGAATTGATATTGGTGAATTCCTACCCTTTAACAAGGCATAAAATAGGGCAGTGTCATTTCTTATCTCAGCCTTAAAGAGAAGCAATACAGTGGGGATCAACTCTATAACAGCTGGGTCTAGTGTAGGCTTTACTATGTTTGAGACCAATCTAACATTGTATTCAATATACAAAAACTATGTAACTCCATAATGCCTGAATAACAGATGGTCTCTGCATGCACGTATTAACAATCTAACTTCAACCTCCAAAATTAGTTTTTCATTTGGCTCTTCTTTTTTGGAGGGAAAACTGGGCACCTGAAAGGGTAAAGGTCATCCATTAACTAATTCACTCAACCTTCAACCATTTACAGAGTGCATTCTGTATGTCAGGGGCATTCCCAGAAGTGGAGAAGGCAATTTCTTCTCTTGTAGAAGTATAACTGCTGAGTGAATAGACTCAACACAAAAGGAGGTGTGATAACGGAAGTATGAACAAAGATGGTATAGATAAGTAAAGTGACACTGAACTGGGATTTTGCCAGGTAAAAAAAGGGAAAGAACTGGCTAGGTAGAAGGAACAGAACATGCAAACCCACAGAGAAGTAAAAGGAAGTAGAAGTTTTGTGTGACTGAAGCAGAGAGTGTGTCTGGATGTCTGTGGGAAGGGAGGAGCAATGGGAAGGAAATGAAATGCTCTTATGTGGAGGTAGAAAAGGCTATCATCTCCAGCCATGATTTGAGTGGTACATGAAGATTCTCCTCTCTCAAACTATCTACCTTCACACACTTGCTAATTCCTAAAATTCCATCTTTAGTAATTTAGTCTTTGGGATCTTGAGTTTTCTCTCTCCTTTAAGAGTCCCCTATTAAAATATAAGTACCCTTGGGAGAATCCACCAGGAGCCACAACAGGAATAGTGGATGGTCAGCTGAGGGCAAGGGGGACTTGCAAGAAGGGAACAAAGGGAAGAGTTCAGAGATCTGGTAGGAATGTGTGTAGATACCAAAGACGAACTTCACTAACATTCTCAGTTTTTCACAGAAGACAAGCTCTGATGCAGAATTATAGAGTGTCTGTTGTCATCAATACAGTATAGGTGTTGATTCATATGTTTCTGGTATAACAGAGCTGTACAACAGGCTGTACTGTGGGCTAATCACTGCCCATGGGCTACCGTGACCCATTCACACCTTTTCCCCATATCTAAATACTTGGGACCACTACTGTATGTGATTTCTAAAGCTGCTTATTGGTGGCAGGTGTAGGCTGTGGTCATGGAACAAAAAAGGAGTGAGGTATCCCAGGCAGGACTCAAAGCCTTGAATGACCCTGGCCTCAATAACCAAGGTACTGTTACCTCAGTGCTAAGAAAGCTCAGACTCAGACATTTCACTCTAGGGTTATGCCTTTATATGGACAATGAACTGACCAGGCCAGTCATTTGAGTCATACTAATGTTCACCATGGATTGCCAAGTGATTGTTAGAGTTGAGGTAATTGATAATGTTTATAAAAGAAGCCAAATGACTAGTTATATCACACCATGATCAATTTCACTGTTCCACCCCTCAGAAACTCAATTCATGTTGCTTATTGTTATTGCTAATAATGCTGATACTAGGTGATAAAGAATTTTGAGACCCGTGATATGGATAGACATTATATTTTGCTATCAACTCTTGTACTTTTTCACAGGGGAGATGATTTCTCAATGCTGAAGTGACCCCAGTGAGACTACTATGAGTTAATGCCCTCCAAAGTCATCTGAGAACTAGAAAATATTGCTGCTCACAGTCTAACACATAAGGCATAGGAAAAAGATCTACTCAACCCAAAAGGAATTACAAAAGCCAGTCTTGCCAACAAAGAAGCCTGGGAGAGTTGAAAGACAACATGAGAGAATATAGGAATATGCCTCTTTGTTTCTTACATTTTCCCCAACCTCTCTACCTCTTGATTCCTGAGAAAGGGTTATCAGTGGTTCCCAAGTTATTCAATGAAGGGGGACCATCTGACAATAGGAAAGCAGGACAGTTAATTTTCTTGGATTCAAGCATTTCTTTTTGAGTGTTTGTCCCATAAATGATCTGATTTCAAATCAATCCTTATCTAAGTTCTTTTAAGGGGCAAAGCCAGTAGTCAAATGCAGATCTGTCTGAATCCAAGTCAGGTACTCTTTCAATAAGAGTCCACAGGAGTTCCCTCTGGGGCAAGATTCCAAGCTATTTTTCTGCAATGTTATCTCCAGAACTCCTTACTCAAAATCTCCTCCTGAGCCTATCTGATTCACTTTCCTCTGTGTAAACCATGGTCATGGCCTATGAAGACCTTGACCTTCTCTTATACCTCTTGCCTTGACATCTATCTCCAAACTTTAAGGTATAGCGCAAGTTCTCCCTCTTCCATGAACTGTCCCCTGGATCTATGAATGTGGAGAGTGATGGAGATAGGAGTTTGTGAGTGGGGAGGAGGTCTGGGTGAACAGTGGACATAGACACTATGTATTCTCCTCCAGAATCCCCAGTAACTAGCATCTGCTAGAGTTATTGAACAGCCAGCAAATACTCATGGAGTGACTGGACAAGAGAATTGGCCCCTTTTCCATTTATTTTGTATCTGTTAATTCATTTCTCCTCGATCCTGGACACAAACTAATCCTATGCCTTGCAGGTGCTATACAAATAGGCAGAAATCAGCAGTAATCTGTGGGCATGTCCTAAACATTAAGAAAAATTTAACACCAGAAAACTCCACCAGGATTGCCTAGGGAACAGGCAATACCTCAACATGTATAGGTCGGATGTGCATTCCTAAATCCTACTTGCAAGATGTAGGATGCTGCTACTGAACAATATATTTTTCCCCACTCTTCCTTGGTATTGGAGAGTTATATACCACCAGCGCCTACACTCTTGACACACTTCTTGAGCTTTAATTGTTTTCACTGTGGTTGTTCAATATATCTGGTGTGTACCATGATTAAGCCACAAATTATATAAAGACCTGAATTTGAATAGGTCTCTATCTAAAGGAGAACTGGAGTGGTTAGCCGAGTGACCACTGGCAAACAATATTCAAAACCAACCTCTTGATTCACAGTGGAGACCTACCTCCCAGATGACTCCATTAATGTAAACACAGATTCATTCAACAACAGGCAAAAAGATCAAGCACCTGCATGGTCTTGTAGTCCCATGGCAATCTGATGGCTGTGCAAACACAAAAGAGCTGTTATAGCTCTTTGTTGTAGAAAACGTTGTATCATTTTCATTCTATGACTCCTGACTTTTGCAACAGAACTGGAGATTACTGCCTTGTAAAGGAACTCCACTTGAACAATTTGGCTATTTTTACATAAATCAAACTAAAATGAAACATTTAGGTGGAATGTTGTTCTTCTGGAGGTATCTGCAATAGAAAAAACTAATAAATGGCTCTACTGAAGAAAGAAGTAATTCTCTTACTCTTCAAGGCCTCAAGCTGGGACTTCCCTGGTGGCACAGTGGTTAAGAATCTGCCTACCAATGCAGGGGACACGAGTTCGAACCCTGGTCCAGGAAGATCCCACATGCCATGGAGCAACTAAGCCCGTGTGCCACAACTACTGAGCCCGCGTGCCACAACTACTGAAGCCCGCATGCCTAGAGCTCGGGCTCCACAACAAAAGAAGCCACTGCAATGAGAAGCCCGCACACCACACAAAGAGTAGCCCCCACTCGCCACAACTAAAGAAAGCCCACACGCAGCAACAAAGACCCAGCACAGCCAAAAATAAATAAATAAATAAATAAATTTATTTTTAAAAAAGACCTCAAGCTGGGGAAAGAGATTCAACAGTAGTATATGGCTCAGAATTAAATCACCTTTATAAGCAGAGATGTGTATCAAGGTTTCCATACAAAGGAATTCCAAGTTGGTGCACACCATCTCTTTTTCTTTACCCATACATTGGGCACTGCTATCTGCTTTGTCCAGAGATAAAGCTTCCACTTCTCTCATTGGGAAAAAAAAAATCCAAGTTCTGGCAGCTCTCATATTTTTGCGACTTTTTCTTCCAAATTCCCTCCACATGGAAAGTTTTCACTTTCTACTCATCTTTGCATATTAAATCTATACCTATTCTTCAAGACCAAGCTTAAATGCCACCTTAGGGAAATATTGCAGGGGGTGGGAGAGTGAACAACTTCAACCACAGGTTTTCAATTATAGCTGTGTATCAAAATCACTGAGTAAATTTTAAAAGTATAGATCCCTGGCCTTCACGCCAGACCAAATGAATCAGAACTTCTGGGGAAAGGAACCAGTATAATTATTTTTGATTTCCTAGGAGATTTTGAAGTGGTCATGACTGGGAATCATCATCTTCAGTTTTGTGTAACTAGCCACAAAATAGATGTACAAGCCTAAAGTGTCCATACCCTCAGGATGACCTGGGCATGAACAATAACAGACACAGATGAGGTGAAAGGTCACTCTGTCTACTTAGAGTTGAGTCCACAAGCTTTCCTTTCCCAAAGCCAACACATAATCAAGCACTTTCTTCCTATGGAGAAAATATCAACTGCTCCTTCCTGATAACCAGGAAAAAGTCCTCATCCCAGGGCTCTGGAGATGCCAAATATCCTGATCAATGTGATGCAGAGATAATGTTAAAGACAAAAGCTCTGATTGTTAGCCAAAACAGTCAGGAACAAAAATGAGAAAACTTGCTTCTTGGATTGGTAAGTATATTGTACCTTTACTCCAAAGAGCCCATCGCATTTGCACAGCCAAGAAACATCAAAGAATAAGAAAAGAGAGCTCATATGAGCAAATGTGGATACATTTATTACTACAGCTTTGTAAAATAGATGTGATATTAAAAAGTTGTAAGGAAAGTAAATTTTAACTGAATCTGGTCTTGACTTAAATTACAAAATTGTGAGGACAGTCTTTCAAACAAATGAGATCAAGCACAAGGGTTAAGATGAGTAGTCTAAACTCCAAGGCAAGCCAGGTACTGCTACTCTGGAACTCACTTCAGTGGCTGGAAACTGTACCTTTCCAGGAGGCTTGTAAAATTGGACTATGTCTTTAACAAATCCATTCTATCACTTCTACTGCACAGGGTAGGAAAAGGGGAAACTTAATGAAGGCTGCTTTTTTTCCTCACACACCCTAACCTGTCTGAGATCAGTTTCTTCACTTATAAACTGGGGATAATATTAACTATCTTGAAGATTGACTAACTTATTGATTGTAAGGAGAGAAGAGGAGAGGAGGATTGACTTTGATTGACTGACTGATACTAATACTCAGTGAGTGCCTGCTATGTGCCAAACAACAACACTGTGAGCTATTATTTCCATTTTTACAGATGAGGAAACTGGAGGCAGAGATAAATAAAGTGACTTGTTGAAATTCATCCAGCCAGTAAGTTGATTTTACACTGTTAATAAGCGGTTCTTATCTCTGGAAATGCATTAGAGTCATTTATAGTCCTTTCAACAAATAGACATTCCCAAGTAGACCTGGAATAGAATGGGGTGGCCTTGACATTGTTTTAAAGTTCTATTAAAGATTCTCACGTGCAACCAAGGTAGAGAATTCTTGGCCTAGATTTATTCAACTAAGAGAATATCAACTCTTCCTTATGATTTATTCATTCAGTGAACATTTACTAAGCATTTTCTATGTGCCGAACACTCTGATAGTGCTGGGAATGTGTACAGCAGTCAAAAAAAAGGATCATGGTCTCTGCCTTCATAGAGCTGACAGTCTAGTGGGGAAGGTAGATAATAAGCAACTGAGTGAACAAACTAATTTATAATGAGAAATTGGAATAGGTGCTTCAAAGGAAACAAACAGGATACTATGACAGGGATTACTGAGAAAGTTAGCTTGAAATAGAGTGGACAGGGAAGGCCCATCTGAAGAGGAGGCTTTTAAGGCAAGACCTAGAGTCCGAAAGACCATGGAAAGTCAGGCAAAGATAGTATCTTTAGATTTGGCAAAAAAGTACAATGAACATTCAGGTTATAGATTAGTAGTTAGGGACAAACCCTCCATCCTTTGGCCAGAATAATAGTAACATTTTAAAGTTGACTTTATAAGTTTCAAAATTATGGGGTAAAATTATTACAAAATTTTTATTCATAGTTGTTCTTAAACCATAGTTGAGTGGTTTATAATAAAGAAATCTAAAACTCTGTATATTTTTGACAAAAGATACTACTACTTGTTAAAGTCATTATTGTGTACAATATAATCATTATTATTAGGTTATACATCTCCCTAAACACAATAAAAGGCAAATGGAAGTAAAGGGTTTTGGTTAGCATTTGGGAACAAATTTCTGTCAGGACTGTGAGACACTAGATTTCCCCTGGAGATGCCTTTTTTTCCTTGGGGATCTTTAGGAAAAAGACAGACAGCTATCTGCTTAAGATGAATTAAGAACTCCTGTGGAGTTAGGGAAGTAGGCTATATGACAAATATGTGTGAGAACTGTTGAGTGGTGGCTGAGGAAAGGCCAAAAAATGGCCACCCTACCTTTACTGTCAGGGTTATGTGCCAACTTTAAGAAAAAGGAGCAAACTGACGACCTATGGCAACACTCACAGAAGGAACTAATCCAACTTTTCCAATCTTCTGTGTGCTGCCATTTTGTTTTGCAAGGGGATGAACTAACAGATGAAAATTAAAAATGTTTGCATTGATGACATCTGAAGGAAAACAAACTTATTTGTTGTTTTTAACCAAAAAGAAGGAGAGTGAGAGCAAGAGTGAGAACAACAACACAAGCATGCAAGCAAGAGCCAGTGTGAGCTCTAACCAGATTAAATATGCTTTGTTTAATAGCTATGTAGAAACCTGAAGCTCATAAATTCTCCTTCATGTGCCCAGGACGACAGAGAATTGCAGAGAATTGAAGATTTATGAGCTTCGTGTTAGAAATCTGTAACAGTATCTTCTACATTATACAAGGTTTGTTGAAATAGCATTCCAAGGACTGCTTGCTAGACATTAAAGAAAGTAATGCAAGGCAATCATCAACCACATTTTCACCCATGCTTACAGTCTTTTCTTCATTTAAAGTGTGTATTTTGATCTCACAACACCCTTCTGAAGTAGTGCTTTTAGGTAATACAAAGTAGCCTTGCAAATAGCTTCAGCAGGAAGTCTACCAGCCCTAAAAATGATGTCTGGGCACCTACTCTTCTGCAGTCCTTTCCAGTTTTCAGTGTCCTTCTGAGGGCAAAGCTGTTCACCAGGACCACCTGGAGTATTAAGATATTCAATTACAATTCTATAGGCACACTAACAGACGTGGAACCGTGAAAAAATCTTGCCCAAGGAAGCCCGCTGAAAGGATCTTCAAGATAACAAGCTGGCAAAATAATGCATTCCCACTATGTATAACATAATGGGTAGAAAAAGAGCTACGTTGGGAAATAATACTTGTAACACTGGTTCATATCCTGTCACTGAACTGCTGGGTGAATTTAAACACATCTCTAAATGTTTCTGGGCCTCAGTTATTTCATCTGAAAAATGTAATTGATACTGACTGCACACCTGCTTCAGAGGCTGTTTATGAGAAGACAGCGAAATAAGGAGCATTAAGTACTTCTAAAAACACAAAACAATCTATAAATGTAAGAGATTATTATTACAAGAAAGTTCTGCTGGCTAATAGTCTCCTCAAAAAGTCAGATAACCAGAAGAAACTGTCAGTAGATACCAAGCACTTATGCCTAGATAAAGGAGAAAATAAATGCTCAAAGTATTTTCATTTTTCCAGCCTATTCTGTTTTATGGACTTTCTGCTACCATCCCAGATTGAACTATACCACCAATGTACAGTTTCCCATTAATAAACCCACTTGTCCCTATCCTCAAATACAAAAATAGTTGCTAGCTTATTGGGCACATATGTGCCAGATACTTTATATACATTATCTTATTTAGTCCTCACAGTAATTTGAGAAGGTAGGTTTTCATATATCTCATCAATAAAGAAATGGAGATTCAGAGAAGCAAAGTAACTTGGGTAAGGACACAGCTAAGAAATAGAAAAACCAATATTTGAAACTCAGGTCTGTGGGATTACAAAACTATTTCTTCTTACGTGGAGTTCTATGACTTTCCACTTTACATTATTTTATTTTTAAATCACCAATATAAATTGCTAAAACAAAGGGGGGATATTCTTCATGTCCACTGTTTCATACACAAGTACATAGAAACCACACATAAAGCAAATACACATTTGTGTATGTCTTCTTGGTACTTCAAAGTATCCCAGAGCTTAAAATGAGAGATTCCTTCAGCCAACTAACCCGTCACACAAACCAACATAAATATGCTGATTTGAATAAAACCTAAACACTTTTCTATCACAATTTCTTGTGCCCTTCCTTCCCTGTTCAAGTCTGCACAAGGCAAAACAAAAAGAAAAGGTCCCAGACCCAACCAAGCTAAAATAAAAAATAAAACAACAACAAAAAATACAGACCTTTAAATGTAGATTCTCCTTGTCCCAGATAAGGGTGGGGGTGGGGGGCTTATGTGGCAAATTTCTGATACATTTCTGATAAATTTCTGTTCCTGGGCTGCATTCTCAGTGGGGAAGCCAAGGTCACTCAGATTTTACTGGCATTCATACCCAGGAAAGTGGCTAATGCAGCTAAAATACGTAACACCAATAAAACTACACAAATGACCACTAGAAAATATCATATAACTGTAAAGTACTATCCTTAAAAAGACAAACATACCAAAATATATTTTAAAATCTTACAACTCAATAATAAAAAGACAAGTAACCCAATTAAGGATCTGAATAGACATTTCTTCAAAGAAAATATATAAACAGCCAGTAAGGACATGAAAAGATGCTCAACATCATTAACTATCAAGGGAAATGCAAATCAAAAGCACAATGAGATATCATTTCACACCC
Source organism: Balaenoptera musculus (assembly GCF_009873245.2). Classification (NCBI taxonomy): domain Eukaryota; kingdom Metazoa; phylum Chordata; class Mammalia; order Artiodactyla; family Balaenopteridae; genus Balaenoptera; species Balaenoptera musculus. The sequence continues at coordinate 53,810,888 of NC_045806.1, read as the reverse complement.
ACTAGGATAGCTATTAACAACAAAAACTAAAATGGACAGAAACAAGTGTTGTATAGTATGTGGAGAAACTGAAATTCTCATAAACTGCTGGTGAGAATGTAAAACGGTTCAGTTGCTTTGGAAAAGTCTGGCAGTTCCTCAAAAGGTTGGACACATGATTACCATATGACACAGCAATTCCATTCCTAGGTATATACCCAAGAGAAATGAAAACAGATGTCCACACAAATATACACAAATATTCACGACAGCATTATTTATAATAGCAAACAAGTGGGAACAACCCAATGTCTATCAACTGATGAAAGGATAAATAAATGTGGTGCATTCATACAATAGAATAGTATTCAGCCATAAAAAAATGATACATTCTACAATGTGGATAAACCTTGAAAACATTATGCTAACTGAAAGAAGCCAGATGCAAACGGGCACATATTGCATGATTCAATTTATATGAAATGTCCAGAATAGACAAATCAATAGAGGACACCCAGAGCTGGAGAACATAGGGAGAAATGGGAAGTTACCGCTAATGGGTACAGAGTTTTTGGGGGGTGATGAAAATATTCTAAAATTGACTTGATAATGGTTGCACAACTCTGTGAATATACCAAAAAACTGAATTGTACACTTTAAATAGGTGAACTTTATGGTATGTACATTTTATATCTACAAAGCTATAAAAAGGCAATATACCTCATATGAAAATCCACCATCAATTTCTTTCAGAGAGGAAAAGTAGAAAAGAAAACAAAGGTTACATAGTCAGATGTTACAATGAAGAGAGAACTACAGAAGGACGCTGTAATTTCCAACAGCAAACATTCCGCTTTAGTGTATTTGCCTGAGAAGAACCCTCTCTACTGGCTCTCAGCTCACTAGTTCCAAAACCAAACTCTGTAAAATAAAATCCTCCACTGCTGGGGGCCACTTTGCTGAAAACATGACCTATGAGACTGAGACCAGGGTATCCCAACTTGGGTAAGTATTGGGAGGAGGGTTCTTGCCAGCCTGTTTTTCTACCTTTATGTGTTTTTTCTTTTCAAAGAGAAGTTTCACTAAGTAAGGGAAATAGTAAGTGTTTAAAGCATAGCTCCCAAGGCACCAGCTCATTATTTAATTTCTGAACACAATTCCCTGGCCTTATTGTCCATGTATATACTCAATACGGCAGCTCATCTGCAGGCACAGCAGAAGATGAGTATAATGCTAAGGAAGTTAGGGCTGGGTTAAATTAACAGTGAGCTCTATTTGTCAACTACACAATGCAACCAAACAGAGGTATGGTTGTCATCTCTTTTCACACCAACAATCAAAAAGGAAAAAGAAAATTTAGTGGAGTACCACTGAGGGACTGAACTAAAAACCTGCTCTAACCAGAGATTCCAAAATACCCATATTCCAGTTCTCCATGAAGACTATGGTCTGCAGCCATATTGCTGACGTGGAAAGGCAATTATTTTTCTTTCTGAAGATAGAAACGTTTTTGGTATACATTCGAAGTCTCCTGGCCTCTGGTTTGGCAACCAGATGACAGAAAATCTTTCCTATGTAATATACATAAAAACCCACAAGTTTCTTGGACATTTGAAATAGGTTTCTTTGACTCTTTTTGTTCTTTCATTCTGCTTTGACAAGGTGTTCTTTTCTTCCTTGCCTCTTCATGTGAAACTTAAACAAATAAAGCTTTAGTTGAAAAATGAGCTGATATTTACCAAAATAACACACACACACACACATACACACACACACACACACCAGTTTCCTATGCAAGCAAAAGCAAATCATATAAACAGAATGGTTAGTACTGCAGCGCATCCCAAATAGACACCCAAGTGTTAAGGGGTAAAGGAGATAACATGTGAAGTCACTATCAAGCTAAGATGTTGGCAATTACATTTCTGAGATGCTAATGGGAATTTCCATATTCTTTTCAGTCTGACTTACAAGGAGAGGAGAGATGATGGCTCTTCCATATTAAGCCCTTCTCAGTATCTCAGTATAGCACTGAAATTTCTAAAAGTCCTTATTGCCTTCTTTTAGGTACCGGACCACAGGTATTCCATTTCTTCTTTTAAACAAAAGCACTATCATTTGCAATGCTATTCCATTTTGATAACTCATGGAGTATTTGGCAGAGCCACATATTGTATAAATTCAAACAGATCCTAAAGGCATAGTGTAAAAGTTCTGCTCTATGCCAGAGCTAAGCTACCTACAGTTATTTCTACATCCTCTCAACATTCTGCAACAGAAAAGAGAACTCTCTGACCTCTACGATTGACAGAGGGAAAAAAACAAACAAACACTTATCATGTTTAAGAAGTCAAGGATTTCTAAGGATTTTTGGATCTCTTTCAAGGTTTCTTTTTAATGGATGGATGACCCAGTTTTTCCTTTTCTTGCTCCCTCTCCTTTTAAAACATAATCGCAAATACTCTTACCATCCCCACCATGCCCCCTCCACTGTCCAGTAAATTACTTTTTGAGGCTTCAAAAATGTGTTAATTCTTGGCCCAATTCTCATAACCTCAGCAAATCTTTCTCCTCTACATACATCCAATGCACTTGAAAGTAGGCCCAGATTCCATAAGGACCCTGTGAGTGCAATTAGTAGATATCTCTGCTGTCCGCACTTTTTTTGGTTACAAAAAAGTCTTTCCCTTACCCTTTCCAATGTCACCAGTCAGACATCATCCCCAAAGAAGGAGAGAAAGAAAGAAAATTGGCTCTATTTTTTGGGTTTATCTTTATGGTTTCCTTACTTTGCTTAATATTGTTTGGCGCTACCAGAAAGTCAGAAACTTCAGCTTGTAATCTTTACCTCATATTGAGAAGTAGAATATTCTGCTCTGAGTTTTGCTAGTAATCACAAGGCCTTAGGCTAACTGTTTCTATCCCAGCAGTTCCCACACCTGTATGAAGAAGGAAAGCTTTATTGACATCTTTTCCTTTACTTGGATTAATTGTAGCACTTCTGTAAGAGAGTTTATCTTCTAAAGGTTGAGAAGTAATTGGGAGATATCTAGAAGTACTACATTTTACTCAAGCTTTTGTAACAACTCAAAACTACTGCCAAGGTTCTGGGGATATGAGCCTCTGCTGCAAAGACAGTGAAGGAAAGCTGAGAGGCAATAATTGAGCTATGATGACAGCCATTTCCCAGCTGGGTGACACAGAAGTCCTCAGCAGATTAGGGAGTGGGCCTAAGCAAAAACTGAGAGCACCAAGCACACACACGTCTAAACTAGTCCAATGGGTCACTGAGGCACTTGAATATATTTCCATTTTGACAAAAGGTGTTTTCAGGAACATGGTCTTATGGGAAAGTATATAAATAGGTGCTGCCTCTGTTGTTTGACAAGATGGGTGGAGAAGGGGAATGAAAGCCAAATTCAACTCTGAGGAAAAGCTGGAACTCATTACCGTCTAGAAGACATGTCAGGAAGGAACACACTTAGTCACTAGTGTTTTTTTCCAAACTACCTTCTACAGGTGGTGTTCAATAGGCCTTCCAGAGCCGAAGTGAAGTAAATCACCACTTAGAAGAACATATGTCCTAATATGCTGGCAGGAGCCTTAGAGATTATCAACTCTTATCTTTCATACATTTCCATCATGTTTTACAGATGAGGAAAATAGTACCCAGAGAATGGAAAGGAATTCTATCCACTTCAATATCTGTAAGACTCAGAGCAATGTTTCCTCAACTGTGAAACGTATACTGGTGGTGAGATGATGAGATGAGTTAAGGTGGCACCTCAGTAAACTTTTTTAGTACTTATTCATTCATTTTAATCAGCATGTTAAGAGCACAGGTTCTCACAAACTATTATATAATATTTGGAGATTATTATTATTTGTAGGTGTGGTGATAATTTTATGGTTATGTTAAAAAGAGAAAGTCCTTACCTGTTAGAGACACACACTGAAGTATTTACAGGTGAAATAAGTCTGAGATTGGCTTTAAAACACTGCAGCAAGAAAAAAAAGTGAGTGGGGAATAGACAAAACAAAAACTGCCAAATGTTGATAATTGGTGAATCTAGGGATGGGTATATGGGGGAACATTATATGTTGTTCTAATTTTGTGTATTTTTGAAATTTTCTATAATCTTTTTTTTAAGTAAGGGAGGAAATCCTGGTTTCTCATGTACAATACTTATGTGAAAATTTCTTTTTAAAATAAATTTATTAAGTGCAAAAGGCAAGTCAATAAAAAATGTTAAGTACAGAGCAGTAGAAGTGGTAGGCAGGGTCAAAACCTGTGAAGGTGAAGTTCACTGGGAATGAATGATGTTCAGGAACACTACCCTAGATCAACAGTCCCAAGAGAACTATGAAACAGGAAAGTATTACTGACAAGTACTATGGAAAAGTTCTTCTCCTCAAAATGCTCCTAGATGACAGTAACTTATTTTAACGGGATCTTCAGTCACTAATTGGAGCAATTATATTTTAAGTGCTACTTCTAATTTTCCTTTTTAAGACTTTCACAATAAACTAAAACACCAGGGATAAAACCACCTATTCTACAAATTCGAAATACAAATTTACTCTGGCAATAAATAGCTGTGTGACCCCGGGAAAGCCCCTTCACCACTCTGAGCCTCAATGTCTCTGAGTCTCAATGTCTCCTTATATACAATGAGAAGGTATTAAAAACATCTGTCAAAGGGTGGGGGCAGGAGCCTCAGTCCATATTCCCAGTGGGTCAGCTTGCAGCCCTGTGCTGTTAATCACAAAAGCAATGGAGATGGTATCACAAATGAAGGCTTGGTATCCGATGATCCTGAGAAAATGTCACAGATTTGAAGGGTTGGGAAGGACTTTTAAAAGTCAGTCAGTGCAGCCCTCTGTGCTACCCAGAAAACAAATCCATCTGTGCTAAATCTGCTGTCCTCAAATGGAGAAACATTATGGGGCTATTCAAAACAAATAGGACTGTTGGCCCAGACTTCAGAAGAGCATGATAAATAAACACGGATCCAGAGAAGAACTGGTTCCTCCACCTTACTCCACCTTTCTTACACAAAGCCAAATTATCTAAGGTTAATTGCTGCACAAGTACTTTCTGAAGGTGTCGATATTTCAGTTGTCTCTGTTTGCTTTTCCTTAACTTGGGCATTACTAATGGCCCTCTGAAAGTATAGACACTTTACCTGAATGGCCTTCCAGTCTCTGCTTTGTAGAATGGTTAACCTCAGAGAGCAGAGACCATGGTTGGTGAACAGACTTCCACATAATCATAAAACAAATATTTATAGGAAGATGAACATGTGCTAGGTTCAAATCCTTACTACATCACATTTTAGCAGTAGAACCCTAGCCCAGTTCACTTATGTCTTTGAGTCTTAATTTCTTCTTCTATAAAATGGACATTAAGATTACTACCCACTTCACTGGGTTACTGTGAGGATTAAAATGTCAGAGCGCTTTACACATATATAACTTTGCAATAAATAAGGTAGGATGGTCCTGGAAAGCATTTAAGCACAGCAGAACAAATTTCAGAATGCTGATTTGAGTATATAAACTATTTTTGACTACCCATGATACAGTGAACTAGCCAAATAAATGGCAGAGTTTCCTCCTTAAAAAGTGATTTGATAGACTGGTTTGATCGGTTTTGCTCCTCAAGGCTCAAGGCTTACCTTGCAGTCTAATGATCTACTTACAACTTGAAATCCAGCTTCTATCACACTAGTAAAATAGAAAAAGTAAATTTGGATTGATGTTTCATAGCAAATCACAAGAAGCTGTCCTTTTTCTTTTACATACTAGAATTTTTTAATCTAATATTCTATCAATAACTGGACCAACATCTAGGACCTCCATTCTTTTAGAGGATATGAAAAGTATCTTTATAATAATATTCTTGTGAATGATATTTTACTTGATATTCTGATTTGGATTTTTTTTTTTACAAAAGATTAAAAAGAAAACAAGGAAGTCCCTACACACCTGAGGTCCTAACACCTGTCCCTTAAATATTTGTTGTTAACAAAATTGGACACTTTATGCCATAAGTATAAAACATTATTTTTACCATGGATGTATAATCTCAGAAAAGTCATGACTCCCCCTCAACCCAATACTCACCCTCCCTCCCTAGAAAAGGCAGAATTAAACCAAATCAGTATTTTCCCAAACAAAACAGAATGACCAGGGTTTGCCGCAAAAGACAATCTCAGAATATTACTTTAACTGAATAAATTTTGTTTTATGAAATATCTACCCATTGCCCTTACTTTTCTTATTTTTCCCTAAATAAGTGAAAAGTTTGTCATATGCAGTCATTTGGTACTTACTGAGATAGTCTTTATTATGACCATATGCAAATGAGGAAATCAAGGTTTGATGTTATCAATGTTGGCTAGAATGTGGAGTCTACATACAAACCTCCATCTTCTGACTAGAATCCAGGACCACAGACTCCTCTGTATTCAAATCAATGTAACAAAAAAAAAAAAAAAACTCAACTGTCTGAATTATAAAATATGATAGATTTTACCTCTTGGTTTTGTTATTTGCGTTATTTTACATTCAGTATTTCAAACTAAGTTAAGAGAGTATAAACAGATACAATTATTTAATCATCATATCAATTGTATATAAACAGTATGTCTAGGTGTTTGATAATTTTTAATTGTCTTAAAATATTTTAATTATCTTTCCTATAATCTTATAGGAGGATTAGATTAAAATACTTATGGAATCTCCTTATTAATCATAAAGCAGTTGACTTCTAGATAGATATTCCTTTAGCATAGTACCAAGTTAATTTCCTGCACCTAGGTAACTTAGATGTTCCCACTGAGCCTAGTCCTCTACTGTGACCACTTCCTTGTCAAGGCTTACCATAATTGAGAAGGAACTGTACTCTTTAGAATTCTGTATACACACTAGATAAATGAATAAAGGGTGACGTCAGAAAAATCATGGCTGCCCCCATAAGGGATCACAGGTACCCTGGGAAGAGTGCAAAACTGCCATAAAGGGTCCCTGCCCACATCAATGGATCAATTTGTATGACAGCTGCAGTGACATTTAACAATCTCTCTTTAATATCTTGCAAACCAACAAGTATAATAAGCAGGTGAAACACATTTGGAAGTTTCCTTCTTGCAGTGGCAGAACAAACACCAAAAAGAGTATATCAAGCAAAGAAAGAGAAACCAAAAGAACTTAAATTTAAATACAGGAGGTCACCTTCTACCAGGAAAAAAAAAGGAGGACTGGCCTCCTCCTCATCCCTGCCCCTCCCTCACTGCCTTCCTTGGATGAACACAGCAGCCCAGGACAAGGAAAGATGGGATCCTGCTAAGCTTCTCTCTGTGGCCCTCATCGCTCCATTTCCTATGAATTCCATCTTGAGCCCCCAGCTGACTCCATACAGATGAAGAACATGTGCATCCCTCTGTCATTTTTCATTCTCCATTGTGTCTATACTCCTTGTGCTCTAAGTCCACCTCAGAGCCATCTGTAGTAACTCCTCAAAACAAAAAGCCAAACAAAACCAGAGAAGTAACATCTTCTAACCCAGGAATGAACATCACAAATAAGACTTCACAGTACAAATAGATGCCCTCTCTACCATCAGTATGCTGAGTTTCTCTAAAAGCATGTCATATCTTATACAGCCAGTCCTTTCAAATTTAATTCACTGACACAGTGAAATTAGCAGGAAAAGGTTTACAATTTAAATACCACTCATTTACCAACAATTCTCCCCACACACGTGTCCTGTCAATAAAGACACAACATGTACAATTCTTAAATGACTCTTTTGACATCATACATGAAGAATTATGTAGGCCTAAGTATCGATGCACACCTAAGTACCATGGTGGCTAGAAAGCCCCAAAATAAACAGTAAGTTCAACACATCTGAGATATCTCACAAAATAATCCAGTGGATTCCTCAGAAAGCAGATGGGCATCTTGTGAGATCAATGGGTACACATGCACAAAGATATAGCCAACGACACAGAAACAGATGCCAACACAGAGAGACAGCTACATGGAAATATCTGGTCACAGAAAAACAGAAAGATACATGGACCATTACATATACAGTCAGATACACACACAGGGACACACACAGAGACAACCATACACAACAGATTACAAACATAGACAGTTCTTCCCAAAGCTGATGCACACAAGCTAAAATGAAAGCACATGTACAAAAAAGATGAGCAGGCCAATTCCAACTGATGCATACAGAAACATAAAGAAGTCAAAAATTACAAGGGCCCAGAAAAGCAAGACACAAGTATACAAAGTCAGAGAAACATGAACTAAGTACACAGATGCATCAAAACGTACACATAAAAAGACACACGAAGACAGGGACACTAAGGGCAAAGAAAAAGACACACAGAGAAGGAGACACACAGGGAAGGGCTAATACATAAACAGAAATGGTCATCTCAAAACTGGCTTGCATTGGCACTTGAAGACCCAGCCAGATGTAGAAATTCATACACTGACAGGAACAAAGAGCTATATACATAGACGCAGTGACACATGGGCTTGGAGTCAGAGATGTCCACAAAGATAGAAACATGTCCAAAACCAGAGGGAAAAAATACAGGAAAGCACAGAGACACAAGAACAGAAGAATGGAAGAAAAGACACAGGGGCACATTGACTCAGTAAGATGCATGATAACTTGGAGACACAGGTACAAAATAAGAGCCATGGTCCCACTAGGAGAGTACACAGTTAAATGCTGTTTCTAGGTCTCTGTGCCACAACTGTTCAGAAATGGATTCATATAAAGAGACACACAGAGTCTGGTACACAATTACATATAAGCATTAAGCCAGAATACATGTGCAGAAACTCACACCTATCCTGTGCACAAAGGCTGAAAACTGGAGGACACCAAGCATGCTGCTTCCTGCCCCTAAGGGTCCTGCAGGCAGGTCAATGTGCATGAGAAAAGCAGCCTTGGTTTAGGTGATAGTGTTTTTTTCATGTTAATAATAATGAATTGCTCACCCCCCACCACAATCCCCCACCTACACTGTAGTCTTCCTCAAACCACTTAATACTAAAACAGCTTAATAAGCAAGCTAATCTATATGCCTAATAGATAATGGTGTGGCTGCATCCTACAGGTCACAGTCCAAACCTTACAACACTCACCACTGAGTTCCAAGTTTTCAACCAAAACCTCCCACCTGTGAGGTCAGAGTATCATGGGAAAAAGTGACAAGGAATGTGAGGAGCACTCTGCATTCATTTCCCTGGTATACTTGTACAAAGTCCTGTTCAAAGCAGGCCTCCAGCACCTTGGAGGCAGGCTTTTGCAAAGGCAGTAAGATGAAACAGATGACCTCTAAGGAATCCCTCTCTGCTTTTAACACCTACAGGAGAAGAGAGCAGCCTGGCAAACCAGAGCTGAAAAATTTTATTGGTATGCACAAAGTGGGAGAGGGAAGGGGGCAGAAAAGCAATCATGCCCTCTCCATGCTAATCATTTCTTTGCTAATTCAGAATTCACAAATATGATCTAATGCGGACAGTGGTATTACACATGATAATCACACTTCCTCCATCTTCTAGGTCCCTGAAAAAAACAAAGGGGAGGGGAGGGAAATATTCCCACTTTAGCTAGAGCTGGTATCTCAGATCCCATTGTCCCCAATGTATTATAGAAAGGGTAAAAATCATGGAGATCACAGAATATCTGAGCTGAAAAAGGCCTTAAAGAGCATCTAGTACTGATGTGGGAGTAGAAGCCCTTGATTTCCAATCTGAATGTGCTATGATGAGTTTTGTGAATTTGGTCTAATCCCTCTTCCTGCCCAATCCATACAAAAGGGTACTGATTTCCAGAGTCCCCTCTAAATTCTGATAATCTCTGATTCTTTGGTATAAGCTTGACCCCTTTCAACTCACTGTTTTGAATTGATGTCTAGAAGAGAAGCACAATTAATCCTTAGAAGTGGAAAGGAGAGTAATGTTTTTCACCAAGTCAACAAATGCCTGTTACATACAAATAAGGAAAAAAGCCCAGATAGACATGCCTACTTGAAACAAGCCTCAGATGTTAAGTCTGAATAAATAAGAGGGGCTTTGGAGAGTGAGAGAGGGACTTGGTCTTCTTTACCTGCCGTCTGCTGACCCCTGAATGTGTAACCCTCCTTTTACACTTTCTCAATGCTTAAGCAGTCCACTGCCCTCAGCCCATAGTTACTACATCTGTAATGTGGCTGGTACAGGGGCAAAGACCCACCCCTTAAGCCACACATGTTCAGGCTTTTAGGAAAAACAGGACAAGGTTTCATCAGTGAAGAATAGCATTATTTTGTGACCATAAAAAAGCAACACTTTAAATCTATAAACCCTTTCTGAGTTTACAAAACACTTTTAGACTTATCCTTTCATCTATAAAATTAGAATTTATGTTCTAATTTACAGATGAGGAAATTCTGACTCACAGCTGTTAACTTGTCCAAGGTTACACAGATAGTAACCAACAAAGTCTGGGCACAAATCCTGGTATTTGAAGCATACCTTCACTGCTCTTTCATGTACCCCTGCCTTTTCCTTCACTCATGGTCCTCCTAGTAATCATTCAACTTCTCCTCCCACTTTGGTCCAGCGGGAGGAAAAGAAAACCCTGGCATCAACTCAGAGCTGAAAGGAACTCATGTCTAGCTCCCACCTCCATGTCTGCACAGAAAATAGGGAAGCAGGAGGGGGTGTGGCCTTGGCTGAAGGGCTCTTGGAAGGGAAGGGAAGGAAGTGTTTCCCCATCATTCTCATTACTACTAGTTCTCAGAGAACATTGTGGGTAAGTTTACGAAGCTAAGGAAGTAAAATAGAGATGACAAGTTGCCAAGGAAATTCACATCCCAAACTAATTTTTCCTGAAGTAGCTAAGACTTTGATTTTCCATTTTACAGTTAACCAAGACACTTAAAAGCCTGGATTAAGCTCTGGGCCACAGTACTCATGAAGGTTGTAAAAGCTTTTCTGAAGATTTCTTAAGAACATTCTAGAGAAGAATAATGTTGAACGGAGGCAAGAAGCTTTGGCTAATGGAGAATAGATTTAATGGTCTCTATGAAAAATAAAGCTGAAGTCATGTGGAATAGTGAAAACAGCAGTGAGGCCAGAGGACAAAAAGCTGAAAACCGAAATTCAAATCCCAAATCCACTAAGTTACTCCCTGTATGACCTTGAACAAGTCATTAACCGTCTAGGATCAGATTAAAGATTAAACAAGAAAATACCTTGATATACACCTAGCACTGAGAGGGAGATGCTCAAAATGTGTAATATATGATCATAATTAGTTTACCCACACTAGGAAAGAGCCTTAAGTGTCATGTTTTCAAAGCAAGTGAAATAGTGATGCTCTAGTTCTGCTGACTGGTTACTTGGAAAAAGTCTAAGATCAGCTCTTATACAACAATCTTTGTCACCCTGATCCTCTATATAATAGATACACACTGGGTTGGAACCCACTAGGACAACTTAACCTGCCCCCATAGCTCCTACTTGGCAATCCCTTAGCTCTCATCTATCATCACACACCCAACCCACAGCGCGCACACACACACACACACTGAAACTTTCACTTTTGTTCTTAGGAAGGTAGGATTAGATTAAAAAGCAGTTAGTCATTAAAACTTCATATTCATATACCCAAAATAAAAGACATCCCCATTTTTAGGAGGACCATACTCACTATGCGAGAGGGATATGACTTAAAATTTTGGTAACGGTATTTCATAAGCATCTGTTCTTATGTTTACTATTGAGATGTCAGTCCCCAGTCTCTGAGATCTTTGAGACCTGAGATGATGTCTTATTTCTCTTTTCATCCTCAGAATCCAGCACAGGGTCAGTTACAAAGTTGGCACTCAGGAAATGTATTAATGAATAAAAGAATGAATTAGTGAATTAATGAATGAAATGTTTATCATTTGACCAGACTGATATTGCTGATAATTAAAATGATGATCCACAAAGGATGGAGCAAATCTTTAACTCAAAGTTGAAAATAGTGTTCCCAAATCAAATGTATACTCATTCATTCATTTATTCAAAAGCAAATCTGGGGCTTCCCTGGTGGCGCAGTGGTTCAGAGTCTGCCTGCCAATGCAGGAGACACGGGTTCAAGCCCTGGTCTGGGAAGATCCCACATTCCGCGGAGCAACTGGGCCCGTGAGCCACAACTACTGAGCCTGCGCGTCTGGAGCCTGTGCTCCGCAACAAGAGACGCCGCGATAGTGAGAGGCCCGCGCACCGCGATGAAGAGTGGCCCCCGCTTGCCACAACTAGAGAAAGCCCTCGCACAGAAACGAAGACCCAACACAGCCAAAAATAAATAAATAAATAAATAAAAATTAAAAATAATAATAATAATAAGTTAAGGGTTAAAAATGTTTATTAAAAAAAGCAAATCTGTATAGTGAGCTTGAAAAAAAGTAAGGCTTACAACCAGAAATACATGGTCCAAGTCCTGGTTTTTCCAATTATTGTCTAAATTACCATGGAATGTCCCTCAATTGCCTCCAGCCTCAGTTTCTTCATCTGTGAAAAGAGGATTTTGATCCATGTTGTGCCTACCTCCAAGTTGGTTTTGAGAAGGAAATAAGACAATGTGCCTGAAAGTACCTGGTGCACTTGCAAGCACTTTATACTTCCCAGGAATTTGAATCATTTAGTCTCAAACATGTCCAGTGGCTCCACTCCCATTTTCCAGTCCTCTACCATTTCATATATCAATTGGCTATAACAAAGCCAGCCACCATATCCTCTGAAAACCATCTAAAACTGAATGCAAAAGGGAAAGGATATACAAATATAGAATCATTATGTTGTACACCTGAAATTGACATATATTATAAATAAATTATACCTCAATAAAAGAAGGTGGTGGGGAGGAAGGCAGAGGCCTAGGTCTCCTGCCAGTTTCAAGCAAATTTTGGCTTATCTGATTTCTTCTAGGTCCTGGATATGGCTGTCTGAACAAGTTATTGTTGCCACTGATAAAAAATCTTAATACCAACCTTTTAAAGTCATTCAAGAAGCATCCCTTTTGGATCCACTCTGGCTCCTATGCCCAGCAAAGTGAAGGGCTGTGAGGAATATTCTGATGGGAGGGAGATGGCATGATAGAAAGAGGGGGGAGGCTATGTAAGTCATGGGATACAGACTGAATAAGTAGAAATGGCAAAAGTAGATGAAGGGAGACAGCAATGGACAAAGAGGAGAGCAGTTGCCTTGAAAGAGAAAGGGGCTTGGAGTCTGTGGAACAGGGTTGAAAGAGGCCAGGACCAAGGAGAAGCTCAGGGCTTTACAGGATGAAACCAGGTTTATAGGAGAAAAGCCCAATCTTTACCTACAATGAACCACTTGCTAACTGCCATTTTCTCCACTAATATATTCAGAACTGCAGTGGTGGAAAAAGTATAAAGAATTATACTACCTGTGATAGATATATATTACTTTCAGCTACCTATAGCAGAAAGAAGCAATACAATTTCAGACAGCTGACCCACTGGTACAAGTGCTGCCTCCCTCTCATCTTTACTCTTTTATAAACTAAGAAGGAAACCAAAAGTGATAGAATAAGAAGTCTTAATAGATGCTCTCTAGAGTCATGGGGGCTAGAAGTGGGTCACCTTTCCTGTCCCCATTGGAGGAAGTCAGATAGATTTCACATCTCAATTTACTCCCCCATAGATTAGGGTATAGTCCTTGCCTCCTGTGATATGCCAGCCTGCTCTTCAGTGACTCAGCAGATCTTTAAATATACCCAGGCAAGGAGCTGCTCTGAGACACAGTAAAAAAAAAACTGTTTTAATCTGTTTGGGGTGTTGAGAGGCAGTCAGGAAGGTCCTTTGTTAACATGAGGTTCCCAAGCAAATTCAGCATTGCTATGAAGCTCTCTCTATGCTAAGATTCTTGTTTTCGTTCTGCTGTCTGCTGTTTGCCAGCTGTGTAGAGCACAAGAATGAGAAGGGGGATGGTTCCAGGCCATGGAAGGAGTCAAGGAAATTCCTGCCCAGTGATTCTGTGGGGGAAGGGGACCGATGTATGCAATGGAGTGACTTGTTTAAATGTAGGGGCCCCAAACTCACCAAGGGCCCAGACTTTGCACTGGGTCATTCTGTTCCCTGTGGAGGACCATGACCTCTAGCTGAGAGGAGGGGTCTTCTCACTCTCCCTGTCTTCTCAGACCAGCTCAGTCTTGCACTTTGAAACAAGCATCAACTAGTAAAAGATTTCAGCTGGGCTGAGGGAAGTAACTGAATAACTTGCATTACCAAAGCAAATCACGCTCCCGTTATCTGCAATGACCTCACACTTACATTCCGGCCAAAGCATTTTGGAGACAGAGTTTTGTGGAGGGGAGGAAGGGACAGCAGTGGCCTGAGGAAAGGCTCATGTACTTCAGTCAGAGTCTAGCCATGCGTTTTCCCAAGTTCTGCTGGTCTGGGCTAATAATAATAATAATGAGGAGGAGGAAGAGGAGGAGAACCATTTATCAAGCTTTTATTCTAGGCCAGGCACTGGTCAAGATTTTTTACATTCATTATCTCACTTATCCTCACAAGAACCCAATGAGAGAAGTATTAATATCTTCATTATATAAATGAGGAAACTGAAAATAAGATTAAGTGGCCCAGAACACACAGTGGGTAATTGTCAAACTCAGGATTTAAACTAAAATCTGTCAGGTGCCAAAGCCTATTCCTGAATGTCAACACATTATATTTTAGCCCTGACCCCAACTTTTTCCCCAAGAGCCCTCATCCTATCTGTTGTTTATTAAAAGTCCCTAACTCTGCGATGTATGTCTAAAATCATCCAGATGGGCATTTTGGAGTTATCGATAGGCTTTTAAATTGTTAGAAAGTGACTGTGGAAATCACCTACTATGAGTTGAAACCTCTTCCCTGTATACATGGTCTCCAACAAGTCCAGCTTCTTCTTGAATGCCTTCAATGAGGGTTATTTTACTACTTATGTGATACTCCCAATGGACATAAAGGGTGCCATGAATAAGAAGAAGGGAACTAGTATTTCATCATCTACTAAGTGGCATGCCCTTTATCTAGTTGTTTTATTTAGTTTTCACAGTAATGCTGTGAGGAGAGTGTTACACAGATGAAGGAGTTGACGTTCAGAGAGGTTAAGTTACTCACCCAAGGTCATACAGTTGGTAAATGGCTGTGCCAGAACTGAAAGCCAAGTCAGATCTGATTGCAGCATCCCTTGTACTTTTCTTTAGTCCCTCTTAGATGAGGAGGAAAAGCCCTTGGGGTAAGGAAGGCTGTCAAGATTTGCCCAGGTCCCTGATCTGACAGGGATGGCAAATTCAAATGCCTAGAACAGTCAAGCAAGTAACTTAAATGAATAAAGCAGGTTGTTCGTGTCTGGATAAACTGGAAAGTACATGCTACATCTAGAGGAGCACTTGCTTCTCACCTCCAGCTGGTTATTGTCACGCAGGAATGTAGTCCCAATAATTCCAGATCTTCATTTCCCAAACTGGAAATCTGAATTTTTACATGAAATGTTAGCAACTAATTGGATAAACACACACAAACACACACACACACACACACACACACACACCCCAAAACTCATTTGGTCCTTGTTGGAAACTTCCAATATAGGGTGAATCCACTATGAGAAAATGTCTTCCTTTTACTGAACTGCAATCTATCCTCATTGGTTTTGCCCTTTGGGGTACTGCAGAAAATATCTAACTCCTTTATTCCATGACAGCCCTTCAGATATATTGAGACAATATTTATGTCCATTGCTCCCTACCTCCCTTCCCATACCCAACTCAGCATCTCAGCTTCTCCATGCTTTACAAGAGGAGATGCCTCATGAAAAATGGGGTTGAACACCACATTGTAAATATGGTCTGACCAGAATTCACTTTCTTTATTCTGAATCCCATATTTCTATTAATTGAACTTATAATCCATTATTTGTTTTTGGCACTTAATACGATTGGCTCAGATTCACTGAATAAATAAATATTTATGGAATACCTACTATAAGCCAAACGCTAAGCTATGTGTTTTGTATAATTTACACAAATATATCCATGAAACAACCTTTGCCCTAAAAGAGAGTACAATTTAAAAAGATATATAAGATAAGCATATAAATAATTATAATTTAATAACTAAGTATATATCAATGGAGAAGGAAAAAAGGGCTGAATCTAAAAGATATTAAGCACTAACTCTTGACTTATACCTGACATCCATCAAGTATCACGTCATCTGATCATCTCCTTGCAAAAGTCTTATAATCTAGAGATTTCGAGCACTAGTATACAGATGAAGAAAACTGAAGCCTACATTCTTTCAACCATATCATGTCACAGAGATAACTTTCTCAATGGATTAGGGGATGAGAAATTTCATCTCATATGAGACTATATTTGAGCTAAGATTAGAAAAATAGATAGTATTAAAATTGGGATAGGCTTCAAGGCCAAAGGAATAATAGGAAAAACAACAAGTTCAAAGAAAAAAGGAGTGACAGCGGTTTAAGGTGACAGATCCATGTGGCTGGAGTTAAAGATTTCTGTAGGGGAATTATAGGACTTGAGGCTGGAAAAGTAATACAGATAATGAAAAGCTTTGAACACCAGACTTAAAGAAGTTGTATTTTAACCTATAAGCAAATGGAGAGGAGCTGCAATTTCAAACATGCATTACACAACTGCTCAGCAAGGCTTCTTCTGTGCTAAGCATTGAGAATACAGAGATAAATTAAACAGAGTTCTAACCCTCAAGGAGCTTATAGACTAATGGATGTTTAAAGGAAGACACTAACAATATTGTAACTGACCCTTGGGAAAGTTAATCTGGTAGGATGAATACAATATGAATCAGAGAGCAGCACAGAGGACTAGGGAGAGGAGGCATGAGGTCACTGCACTAATCCAGGCAAGAGGTGACGAAGACTGGAACTCAGGGAGAGGGAATGATGGAGAAGGCTTTGGTAAACAACAACACATCGTTTCACTACCTTAATTCCCAAAGCCTCCAGTGCAGCTTTTCCCACACACTGTGGGGTCATCTCTGATGATGGCACATTTTGAGTCAATCTAGCACCTCAGCAAGGCTTAGCAGGTGTCCAAAGAAAATGACATACAAAAATATGAGTATGGTTAAGGTTTTTGGTTTATTATTAGGTAGTTGGTGACTGAAATATCTCAGTATAATTTGGTCCTTTTTATTTAAACGCCTGATCAAACAGATTTTTCAAATGAACAACTGGAAACTCCAACAGACTACACACTTGCTAACCTTTGTATTTTTAAACAAAGATGAAAGGGAAGGAGGGGTAGGTAAAGTAAACAGACTCAAAACATGTTTTGGAATCCTTTCTGCACCCAAACATCAAAGGAGTTTCCATCTTACTCCCAACTCTCAGTTTATGCGACCTCATCATCTAGTCAGAGGTTGGACAACGCTTCAGAGAAGTGGACCAATATGACACTTTTGGAAAGATGCTTTCTCTTATGTACTGCCAATTTTCAAAAGAAATTCCTAAGTAGTTGTCACTTATATGAGTGGGAAGATTGCACCTTCCTTAAAAAATATCTGGAGAGAAGCAGACTTTCATAGTGGCCTTCTTCCATTTCCACAATAACAAAAAAGTCATCTGACAATCATATTCATGACTTCCTATGGAATCCTGCAGAACCAATTTGGGCTAGAAGAACAGAGGTAGCCTTTTCTCATATTGGGAAGTTCCCCTTCTTACTTAGGGCAAATCCCATATGCTGACATTTTTTCCTGACGTTTTTGTTCCTTTTGACAATGCCTGGTGGGACATGGATTCTGATCATTCTCCCCATTCTCTGTCCAAACTTGCTGATGCATAAAGTTAATTTTAAAAAAGTGAGAGGCAGGGCGATACAGAAGGAGGAATAAAGGGAGACAAGTCAGTGTGAGAATGGAAACAGAGTGATAAAATGCAAAGAGGTTTGGCAGTCTGGAGTCTCGAGTTCAGACTCTGGTTCTACTAATTACTCACCATGTGCCCTTGGATAAGTACCTTTCCTCCTAAGAGTCCTTAAAAGAAGCTGGTGTATTTTAAGGACAAGAGTTGCTCAATGTTTGAAGCTCAAGCACGTTTTTGCATTAAAAAAATTATATAATATGAATAGCACTCCTTTCCCTAAATGTAGTGGAAAATAATATAAGTTGAGGAGCAGAGCTACCTAGATTCTAATATAGTCTCTTTCACTTACTTGTTCTATAACCTTGGGCACGTTACTTAATTGTTCTGTTCCTATTCACTCACCGGTAACATGGGAATGATAATCGTACTTACCTCAGGGAGTTATTTTGAGAATTAAATGAATTAACAGATGTAAAACACATAAAAGAGTTCCTGACTTCAAGAAATCAGCTATTTTATTTTTCTTACCTTGGTTTCTCTCCTATTTAAGCAGGCACTGCATTGCCCAGGTTTGTAGTGGGCTTTGAGATTTTCAACCACCTTGGAATCTCCAGGCCTTTTTCAACAATTTCTGTAGTTCTGCTTTCCAATCCCTATTGTAAATGATCAACTTCTTCCCACCACCCCCTTTATGTCCCTCCACCTCCACTTTACCAGGAACTCAGGTATTCTGTGAGGATCAGCGGACTATATAGGGTCAGTGCTTAATGAGGTCACCCTAGTCACCAGTCTTTTGGGATAGTAGAGGTGAATGACTAGCTAATCTGAGAAGCTGTTGGTACTAAGCAGTGGTTAGAACCTCGCAGTTACAAGCCAGACTTCTATTACTTCCTAGCTGTGTGACCTTTGGGCAAGTCACTTAACCTCTCTGGGACTATTTACCAAGGTTTTTGTGAGAATTAAATTAGTTAACCCATGTAAGGCACCAAAATTTGGCACATAGTAAGTGCTATCATTATTACTGCTATTATAATTCTTTGTTCTGAGTGGGGAATCACTTTTCCAACATAGAATTATCCAAAGGAGCAACAGACAGCTAACCCTCAGAATAGGCTCTGACTAAAAGAAACTAGCTTTCTGTGTGACTTTGTTCAAATTCCTTTCCATCTCTCTGCCTCAGGCACCTCATTCATAAAATGACCAAACTGGACAAGATGGTTTCCCACGTTCCATAGACTCTAATATCCTACAATCTCAGGCCATTTATGTTCCAGATCTCTGTAAGTTTCAGCTTAGATCAAAGCTCAGTGGTCTTTAAAAGTCTGCTTACTGTGTTTTTCATGGATAAATTATTTTGGTGTGTGGTTCAGTAAAAACATAACAATATTTTGGTTCGATTGAAGGCAGCAGCCACTTTGCGTGGTGTTCTAGGTTTTTATTCATTATTTAGTTTAATTACCTGGTTTAAGGTTTGGGCAAGAAGAAGAAACTCACACCACCCCCAAAATGAGGTCTCAGAATAATGCTAAGAAACACCAAGCTGGAATCCAGGAGAACTGAGTTTGTGCTCTAGTTATGTTGCCAGCTTGTTGTTTCTCACTAGACAAGACTCCACTCCTCTCTAGGCCTCTATAAAGCAAAAGGGGAGAAGTGAGAGGGCACCAAAGATCTAGGTGGTCTCTAAGGTTTTAACCTCCTTGAAAAGCAGAAAGCTAAGGGCACTGCATGAAAACTGAGAAGAAGCCAACAGGATGTTCACCAAATAACTCAAACTTTATACATCAAAAATCAAACTCTTGATTCCTACCCACCCACACACACATACCGGCTTTACCTACAATATTCGTCATCTCAGTAAATGGTAATCACATTTTTCAAATTGCTCAGATCAAAAATTTGGCAATCAGCCTTGACATCTCTCTTTTTCTCACAACGAGTATCTAATCTGTCAGTAAATGCTGTAGGATCTACCATGAAGACACATCAAGAATCCAGCTACTTCTCATCTCCTCTACCAATAACCCCGGTCTAAACCACCATCATCTCTTACCTGGATCACTGCAGTAGCCTCATTTCCTTGCTTTTCCCTTGCTCTTACAGTCTTTTCTCCACACAGACAATCAGTAAACAAACAAATGTATAAAATATCAAAGAGTGGTGGATGTTCTGCAGAAGAGAATCTGTTAAAATATCAGTCAGATCATGTTACTCCTCTATTCAAAATCTTCCAATGACTCCCCATATCGGAGTAAAACCCAAAGTCCTAAGGAAGACCTGAGATGTCCCTTATTAACTCTGATCTCATCTCTTATCACTCTCCATTTACATAAACTGCCATACAGGCCTCTCTGCTATTGTCCATCATACAAAGTATGCTCCTGCCTCAAGTCCTTTCTACTTGCGGTTGTTGGTATCTGGAATATTCTAACTCCAGATATCCCTATGGCTCACTTCCTAGTTTCCTTCAGGTCTCTGCTCAAATATTACCTTCTCAGTAAGGGCTTCTCTGACCAACAGATATAAAATAGTCCTTCCCACTATCAATCCGTATTCCCCACACTCTGCTAAATTATTCTTCATGACATTTATCAGCATCAGATATATTCTACATGTCTCCTTTCACTAAAATGTAAACTCCATGAAGGGAGGAATTTTTGTCTGCCTTGTTCATTGCTGTGTCATAGGTGCTTAGCATAGAATTTGATATATAAAAAGCTCAGTAAGTATTTGTCGAATAAATGCAGTCTATAAAGTAGGATGGCAAGACTGTTGGCAATTTGAATGCCCACACAAGCCAATCCATCAGTCCAGTAAGTGGATAAAAGACCCAGAAGCCTTAAGAGCTTCATGAATTTCTATTGATACTAGTTAAGGTTATTTTGCCTCTCTGACTCTCCTATTTCCTATCTATGAGGTGAGCGACCTGTGTGATAAAAAAGGAACACTTGATTTGAGGAACAAAGAGTGGGGCTGAAATCCCAACTCTGTCACCTTGAAGCTGTTTGACTTTAGACACATCACTTAACTTCTCTGAACATAATATTTACAATGGGAATGACAGTATTATAATAGTATGGAGAGTATTAAAACACAGTAAACCTGGCTACTTGTATACGGTAGAAATGCGGATGAAATGCAATAATGGAATATGAAACAACTCTGTAAACTGTAAAGTGTTACTGGAATATGTCCAATGTCACTGTTCCCTGTGCTACATTCAGAAAAAGGTGTCAAGGAGTCAAATAGTGCTACTAAAAATGTTTTGCACTTTGGAAAAGAACATCCCAGATAAAATACTAAGTAGCACTGTAGCTTATTTATTGTCTGGTACTAGGTGGTTCTGGCTCAAGTTATCCTGTGATATGTTGAATCCACCAAAGGAGGCCAACTATTTCCAGGGAAACCCTGTCACAGGACACTTGCAGTCCCCCTAGCGGCCAGATAGTAAGACTACACTTCCACAAGCAAGGAACACACTCAATTTGCACAAAACAGAACCCATAATTAAGGGGTTGGCCATTTTAAAGCTACATCATCTAATTCAGCAAAGACCTTATAAAAAAAGTTTTCATGTTCCCCTTACTCCCAGAATTGTCTGACTTGTGCTCCTTGCTTCTCTCCCTTAACCAACACCCTGAAACCCCATTTATACAGAACCTTAAAGCAAGCCACCATGATCAATGGAAAACTTGAGAGCAGAATAATAATTCTTGATCTGACCACCACACTGGGCATCTTTATTGGCTCTCACGCCAAACTTAGACCCATTAATCACCCTCAATTTTAATTAATTCCTCATATATTGCAGACTTGTATAGTCAAAGACATGGAAACATGTTCCCAGCAAGTGCAACAATATAGACAAAAATGAGAAAGTAACTAGTAACTAACTTGACTGGGGTGGCACTGTTGAAAAAGGAGAAATAGATTCCAACCCCTACCTTGAGTTCACTCTTCATTGTCTTTCCAGAATTACTACCTTCTGGTATCTGAAATATTCATCAAGACCTATAATCTATTGCTTGAGTTAAATCATGTCCCAACCTCATCCATAACGATAAAAAGCAGCCACAGGTAATATTGTTGACCACTTCCACCTATGTTGATCCATTTCTTTTTTGGATATCTGCATTTAAAAAATACATACCAGGGCTTCCCTGGTGGCGCAGTGGTTGAGAATCTGCCTGCCAATGCAGGGGACACGGGTTCGAGCCCTAGTCTGGGAAGATCCCACATGCCGCGGAGCAACCGGGCCCGTGAGCCACAACTACTGAGCCTGCACGTCTGGAGCCTGTGCTCCGCAACAAGAGAGGCCGTGATACTGAGAGGCCCGTGCACCGCGATGAAGAGTAGCCCCTGCTTGCTGCAACTAGAGAAAGCCCTAGCACAGAAACGAAGACCCAACATAGCAACCAATCAATCAATTAAATAAATAAATCTTTAAAAAAAAAATACATACCATACAATCCAGCATCTCATCATACTGGCATCATGGTGTTGCCGTTCTGTTTTGTTTTTATTTTTGTTTTAATAGCTATAAGCTCCTTGAAGGCAGTGATCTCCAGATTCTCCCTGAATTGTGCTCCCTTTACCCTGATCTCTCTCTAGTACACAGATGGGCATATAGCAGGTGTTTAATGAAAAGTGGTTGATTGATGAATACTTTTTAAAAATCACTTTATTAGGGTCATCTCTAAAGACAACTACATCACAAGAGGACCTTTTGTTCAGTGGCCTGCCGTTCACTTACCATTTTCAGGACACGATAGCTATAGCTGATTAGATATGACCCTTAGCCTAGAGTGTTAATAAGACCAAAGTTCAATCCCTTTATAGGTAAATTTTATCTCTTTTTTATGGTTATAGAGTACATCCCTGAAAAGAAGCCCAAATTATATGAGAGTAAATGGACCACTTCTTCATCTACAAATACACACCAGAAGGAGTGGTGGCATTTACCTTATCTAAAGGACAACATATAAAAACATAAAATTATGACTCCAGCTGCTTACACAAACCTAAACATAAGCCAAATACAGCTAGCTAGTGATTTCTTTGGCTTAGTTTGCATCTGTTACCTCTTCATGTTAGTTTAGTACATAGAAATTATTATTCCTCATCCCCTTGCTAGTAGTTCCCAAATCCAAATACTAAAAAGAGGACTACTAACTGCATAAACCTTATTAATATGTTTCTTCTCTACTGTTCTCTGAAGACCTGAAAATTTTAGAGACACTCTTCTATTCATCCAGGAAGGGGCTGGCATTACCAATTCTAATTCACAGTTAAGAAAAATTGAGAACAGTGTCCTTATGCAGCCTTCATACAGGATGAAACAAAGTATGCTTTAACTTTCAACACAGCAGCAGAAACCTTTTGCCTCTTAAGTCCCAGAGGGGTTCAAAACTCAGGTACTTTCACCGAGGTTGCAGGATACAAAGTCAATATACAAAAATCAGTTATATTTCTATACACTGGCAATGAGCAATTTTAAAGGATATTAAGAAAATTCCATTCATAGTAGCATCAAAAATTAAAATATTGTGGAACTAATTTAACAAAAGAAGTGCAAAATTTATACTCTTAAAACTACAAAACGTTGAAAAAAGTGAAAATGACATAAATAAATGGAAAGACATTCCATGGCCATGGATCAGAACACTTAATGTGGAGATGACAACACTCCCCAAATTGATCTACAGATTCAATGCAGCCTCTATCAGAATCCCAAATGGCTTCTCTGTAGAAACTGACAAGCTGATCCTAAAATGCACACAGAAATTCAAAGGACCCACAATAGTCAAAAACAATCTTGAAAAAGAAGAACAAAATTGGAGGACTCACACTTCCTCATTTCAAAACTTATTAAAAACCTACAGTAATTAAGACACCGTGGTATTGGTATAGGATCAATGTATTGTAATATAGCCCACAGTCCAGAAAAAAACATTTACAGTCAACTGATTTTACACAAAGGGTGCTGAGACAGTTAAATAGGGAAAGAATCAACATATGGTGCTGTGGTGACTAGATATTTACATAAAAATTAATTCAAAATTGATCAAAAACGTAAATTTAACAGCTAAAACTATAAAACTCTTAGAAGGAAACCTAAGTGTAAATCTTTGTGACCTTGGATTAAGCAAAACCTTCTTAGATATGATACAAAGATCACAAGCTACATACAAAAAGTACATTGGACTTCAAAAATTTTAAAGCACGTTCTTCAATGAATACCATCAAGAAAGTGAAAAGACAACTCAGAGTATGTGATAAAATATTCACAAATTGTAATTTCTTATAGGATTTGTATCTAGAATATATTTTTTTAAAACTCTTACAACTCAATAAGACAAATAATCTAATTACAAATGAGCAAAGACCTTTTTTGCAAAGAAGATATACAAACAGTCAATAAGCACAAAAAAAGATGCTTAATATTATTAGTCATTAGAGAAATGCAAATCAAAACCACTTTGAGATACCACTTCACACCCACTGTGATGTCTATAATTAAAAAGACAATTAGAAGTATTGGCAGGATGTGGAGAAATCGGACCCTCATACATTGCTGGTGAGATTGTAAAATGGTGTAGCCACTTTTAAAAACAGTTTGGGAGTGCCTCAAAAGGTTAAACACAGAGTTACTATATGACCCAGAAACTCCACTTCTAGGTATGTACCCAAAAGAATTAAAAAACATGTTCATAAAAAAAAAATCTTCTTGTACATAAATGTTCATAGCAGTATTATTCATAATAACCAAAAGGTTGAAACAACTCTAATGTCCATCAACTGATGAATGGATAGATAAAGTGAGGTACATCCATAAAATGGAAAGTATTGAGATGTGCTTCAACATGGATGAACACTGAAAATATTATCGTCACATATAGATCAGATACTACTTGTGAAAGCACTGCAGAAGTTTGACCCAGACAGAGCTGTCTCAGAGGCGAGAGGGTCCAGTTATTCTCAGGTTTTGAGAAAACGTTGCCAAAATAGCCAGTAGACAGAGAGAGACAGAGAAAAAGAGACAGAGACAGCAGCCAGCAAAATACTTCATTAAATCACCAAGTCCTCAAGCCATCTAGTTCAGCTCCCTCAGCAACTGTTGAATCAGGCTCTAACCTTAAGGTAAAAAAAGCCCAGCTATTCATTTTGCAATCTCTTCAAGTCATCTAGTCTTAAAAGAAAGGTGCTGAGGTTGATCTGATCTGTTACTCTCCAGATTAAAAACAATTCTTTAGGAGCATGCCACAGGTGTAATGAGAAAAAATATCCTGAAAAGTAGAAAAAAAAAGTCTATATTTCAATGTCAAAAGCATGAAAGGAGTAAAAAGAAAGAAAATCGGGGACAGGCAGCACTTAAGGAAGCTGCGGACAAAGAGAAAATGGTGGAGGTAGGGGGTGGGGAGAGGTTTCCTTTTCCCTCTCCAACCAACCTCACAAAACTTGATTTTTATTCGCTTTCTATTTTTCAGAATCATGATTTCAGGTTTGGTTATAAAATAAGCCCCTTGCTTACCACAACCAGCCGGCATTCTGCTTTCTGCTTAGCACAGTTCTGAATGAAACTGGTAGTCTTGATATCACCGTAAATAACAATAATAATAAAATTGTCCATGTCCCTAACTCCAACTCACATAATCCCACCAAGAGCAGCCACAGTACAAGTAAGAGTCAGGAGACCAAAGAATTTTTTGGTTTAAATACATATATGTATACCAGGTGAGAAAATTACTACAGGGAGGTAAAACATTTAAAAAAGAAAATGAAATGTGCCAGCAAATTCAATATATTAATATCAAAGTTTACAGCCTAAAAGGAATGGAAGTCTGATGAGGCAAAATTAGCACTGGCAAGAAAGCACCCTCAAGTGACCCTGCAACAGGAAAGCTGCAAGCTTCTTCAAAAATGTCTCTCACTGATGTTAACCTTTGGCCAAGATGAGAGAGATACTCTGTGGACAACCAAGAGAAGAATTCTATCACTACATCGTGCACATATTTTCAAATGGGGTACCACCCAGTGTGGCTATCTGGTCCTCAGGTTCTGATTACTGGTATCCAGACAGAACTCACCAGTTATTTGCTGACCGTGAAGAAAGGATGTTTCTTTCCAACATATTGACCCTGAAGGCCTATGGACAGAGAGCGTCATTCCCAAAGCAAAACTCAGATTTACAAAAAAGACAAACTGCTCCTTGCAAGATAGTCATAAAAAGTCACTTGATAACTGTGGAGAGGAGAGGAGATGGAAAGGGGAATTAATAAAGTGACTTCTTTTGAAATAACTAATGGAGAAAGGCAGGATTTGCCGATTTCAAAGCACTACTAAAATACTACCTATTATGAAGACCAGAACAAATTATCAAGAGAAAAATTAAAATGTTCTTTTTGCATCTGGATAATTTATTTAAACCCCAACTCTAGTTCCTGAACAGGCTCCCCTTGGTCTCATCTCCCAAGAATAAATATTTGTCATATTATTATGCTGTTTGCTGGGATATAAAGGGCCCTACTTCTGTCAAGTGAGACAGTGGTCAATTAACAAAGTTGTAGTCTTATTTGATCGCAGTGGAAGACAGCTCCATAAAATATTATCAGGGTTTCACACAAGCCCTATCACTTTTTATTATTCCTTCCGTTCATACCACATGCTAAAATAAGTAAAAAAAAAAAATTAAAGGACCACCTTAGGCCTCTCTCCTCTCAGCAGAAATATTGTAGATGTATAAGAACACAGAGCTATTCCAGAAGTTATTAAGTTAAAAAAAAAACCCTACAATTAAATAACGTGTATGAACACACACACACAATTGGAAAAGGGAGTAATCCAACAGATTATTGAAAGTCTCTAGAATGTTGAGATTTTTAACTCAAAGTTGGCATATAATGCATGCAATACAGAGAGGGTGGAAGCTCTAGCTTTGGCTTAAAATAATTCCTTGCCTTTCACCAAACTGTGCCCCTACAAAGTTAGGGAAAGAAAGAGAAAGTAAGAAAATACCAACTTTTAGATTGGGATTGGTTGAATTCTGATGAAATTGATAAATTTTAAAAAACCTGATTCAAGGATTTTCTTTGTCCTAGAAATGAAAACTCCTTGTCAACACACAAGACAGGAATGCCAGTTTTCCCTTTCACTAGATTCCTATAACCAGTGCAGCAATCACAAACCAGGAAAGATTAAATAATCTTGTACTTTCTTCGGGTACTGCTAATGTCTCACTAGTTGAGGTCATTAATTTATGCAGGTTTTAGAAATAGAGAAGTTTTTCCATGAAGACCTGGGATAAAATCCCCTAGCTTACTGCACACCTGATGGGAAGAACTATTTAAAAGCTCTCTGTAGCCACTTTCTGAAAATTTCAGGTTATGTCTTCGAACACACACACACATCTCTTAACAAATATGTGGAATCATTCATCTCCTCCCTGTTAATTGAGTTACTTGGGTGTTGGGGGAGGCATACAGAAGAGGGACAGGACGGTTCCAGTGACTGGGCAGGTCACTGAAGCACCTTATACATTCCCCCCAACCCCGCCAAAAAAAAAAAATAGTTCACAGTAGAAGAGAGCTCCGCTGACTAGCAACCGCCATAGGAAAAAAAATATACTCTAGCAAGTAAATCTGTTCTTATAAAATGAAGACCTTTTGTCCCACAGTATAACCACATTGCAAAAATTTAAAAAAAACAAAAAAACTTCAAATTAACTAGAAAAGACTGACAATATAAATGAAGCCTTTGAAAATCCTGTAAGCCAAATCTTAAGAACCTAAAAAATATAAAGCCTGGTTAGAAGCTGTTTCTTCAGTAGCCCAGAAAATATTTTATGAAATCCTATCCTCCTCTTTCTTTTCTAACACTGTGCTATCAACCTTCCAAGAACAGAAGCATCAGTGAAAGGAAGAAAATTGTTGGATTTAAGTCTCCAAACAAAGATGCTAAGTCTAACAAGTTTTGAAAAGTCACAGGTAAAGAAAATAGCTACAGAAACACGGAACAAGGCATCAGCATCCATGAGGACATCAGCACCCAGCAGATCTGAGGAGTTAGTTCCCCAGTCAATATTCCCTCCCTCATGGAGATAAACTAATATCTTAGTTTGCTGGGAAAAAAATCTTTAAGGTGGTCTCCAAAGTGCTCAATTGTGGTAAGTAAGAATTTTTAACACGCAAGATGAAATTGACCGCCACTTTTCTCATGTCCTAATGAAAACTCTTGGGCAAGATTAAGGCTCATAGGTCCCTAACAGTTATTACTTAATTTGTTAGAGGTAACATATAATGTTTTAAAATGCAAGTATGTCCTTAAAATGAAGGAATATATTGAAAAGCCCTATTCCTTTTGTAAACCCTAATCTCACAAAAGCAGATTTCTATGCACACTGGAATAGCAGGAAATCCTTTAAACTTTTTTCCCAACACTTTTGTAAGTCAGACTCAAGTCTGGTTAAATTGTTCATTAAAAGAACATTCTCCTCTTTATAGAGCTAATGCAAACTCAAAGTAGGAACTGTGGATCTGTTGTAATCCATAGAGCAAATAAACACTTTACAAGAGAAAACCAACACTACCATGTAGTTCCAACATCGTCAACCTGTGAGGGCAAATCCTGCCCATTGTTTACGAGGAAAGGGGTCATTTGGCTTTCCCCTACCTTTGCCTGCTCTAATCTTGCCTGGTTGGAGTCTCTCTCCTGACCTCCAACCGTGGGGCAAGTCCTCTTTGTTGCCAGCAAAGGGACTTCACCCCTTCTTCACACAGCGGCCCTCAGAACCCAGAGATCACCTTCTCCCCGTAATCCCATACTCCATTTCATCTCTTTGGAGGAGGCGGGTTGAGAAAAGCTTGGGTCAGTTATTTTGCCTCTAACCTGCCAAGACCAGCCACAGGCCGGGGGGCAATCCCTAACAGACCTTAAGAGGAGAAAGTGCCCATATTTCTTGTCCAGGTTCTCTGATTTGGGGGCAGGGAGAAGGAGAAGTAGTGGAGGGCTTAAGGGCTTTATTTCGGAAGATGGCCCTTGCAATTGGATTTAAATTTGGAACCCGCGGGACATGGAGTACCAAGTGGCAGGGAAGATTTTTGGAGGCTGGTGGGGGGCGGGGGTTGTCAAGGAATCTGGAAGGGCTTGCACCAGCACCCAGGGCTCACAGCGGTGGGGACTGGAGCACACAGTGGGGGTTCAGAGCGCAAAGGTCGAATCTTTGGTAGGCCAGGAGTCCAGGGAAAGGCTCCAGATTTAGGGCGGCCCTTTCTGTGGAAGCTTGTTCAGCTCGCCCAAGAACACAGCATTCGCGCGGGGAGGAGAGGACTGCCTCTAGGCTTAAAGACATTTTTAGGAGGAGAAACTTACCGCATGTCCCCATAAGGTCCAGAATAGCTCTCCATCCAGGGGCCCATTTCGCTTTTGACACAACTGGGACTTGGATAGGGCACTCTGCTCACCACGCCGCCGGGATACCACACATCGGGTGGGGAAAAGTCACCTTCTTGGCCCGCCAGCCCCTGAGGTGGCCGAGTGTAGCCGTATGGGGCTACAGCCCCTGCCTCGCCTGAGCTGCCGCCCCCGCCTCCGCCACAGGGCCCATAGAGCTGGCCTTCTTCGGCTGTGAAGAGAGTGTGCCAGGAAGAGGAGGCGGCAGCTGAGGGTGAGCCTGAGCCCGGTCCTGCTGCACCCCCGCCTTGCAGGCTCGCCAGATCCCCATAGCGGCATTGTGCCGCCGCGGCCGCCCAGGCGCTGCCATAGTCCAGGGGGTTCTCCAGCTTGATGCGGGCATGAGGATGGGGAGGCGGCGGAGGGGGCGGCGGCCCGGCCAGGGCTAGCGGAAAGTTGTAGTAGTCGCGACTCTGATAAGCTGCTACCTCGTCCAGTGCTCCAGACTTGTACAGAGACAGGGCGGATGGCAGCTCAAGTGTTCCGGAGCCCCCTGCTTCGCCGCTGCCAGAGCAGCCCAGGCTCTCACTGTCCAGCCCTTTGGTGTAACCTGCCTTGAAAGGGGAATACTCAGCAGTCTCTTCGGTGCCCTTGCTCGGGCCATCATCCAGCAGAGAACCTTTGCATTCAGCCAACGGGGCACAAGGAGTGGGACGCACAGCCGGTGGACCTCCCAGGAGCGGGGCGTACATGCAATCCCCCCGAAGCTGTTCCCCAGGACTCAGATGCTCCAGTGCCTCCACACCCAAGCCCATGGAAACCGACACTGCCTTACACAACTCTTTGGCGCTGTCCGAGATGGTCGAACTGCCCCCTAGGTAACTGTCCTTGGAGGAGATGGTAGCCCCAGTGGCCTCCCTCGCTCTCCCGCTGCTGCTGCTGCCTTCAGATACCGCCTCCTGCTGCTGCTGTTGCTGCTGCTGCTGAAGAAGTTGCATGGTGCCGGCCTCGCTCAGGATGTCTTTAAGATCGGTGGAGCAGCTGCTTAAGCCGGGGAAAGTGGGGCCCAGCAGGGACAACGTGGATGGGGCAGCTGAGTCATCCTCGTCCGGAGGTGCTGGCGGTGGCTGCTGCAGCCCCTTGCCGGCTGCCGAGGTAGCTCCCGGCTCTGGGACGCAGCCGCTCTCCGGGGGGCCCTCGGGAGCTGACTGCTGTTGTAAAGACTGCTGTTCCTCCTCCAGGGCCAGGTAGCCTGTGGGGCCTCTGCTCTGGACTTGAGGAGAGCCATCCTCACTCTGCTGCTGCTGCTGTTGCTGCTGCTGCTGCTGGGGACTGGTCTCCTGCTGCTGCTGCAAACGGGCGCCGGGAGGTGCTGCGCTCGCGGCCTCAGGGTGCCGGGGACCCGGGTTCTGGATCACTTCGCGTACACTCTGGAACAGGTTCTGGAAAGCTCCTCGGTAGGTCTTGGACGGCGGCCGGGGGTAGACCCTCCCCAGACCTAACTGCACCTCCATCCTTAAGCTTGGGTGAATCTTCCACCCAATTCCTTTATCTTGCTCCCCTTCTCTTGCTGAGAAGAGTTCAACAGGCTGCTATGCGTAGTTGCTGCAGCTAGTTGCCCACCTGCGGGAAAAGGAAACTTGCGGGAGTAACAACTCCAAAGAATTCTGACAGCCTCAAAGTCTCGTGCAGAGGAAACACGCGCTGGACAGAATCTTCCCTGGTAGGCTCACAATCTGCTCTTGAATACTTGGAGGGTAGATTCAAAAGATGCTCAAATCTTGAAGGGGGGTGGGGAGGAAAACCCTCTGCCTTCTGAATTTGGTGTCCACTGAAGCAGGTGCAAATAGGAACCAGGTTATTTTCTTTTTGTTTTGTTTTGGGTTTTGCTATTGGGTTTTGTTTGTTTGGGTTTGGTTGGTGTTTTGTTTGTTGTTGTTGTTTTCTTTTTTTCTTTCTTTTTTCTTTTTTTTTGGGGGGGGGGGCTACTGAAGTCCTGACTGTCTTTTCATCCTTTGATCTCTGGCCCCACAAACTGGTGGGAGGGGGAAGCGGCGTGCAGGGGGAGGTGGAGAGGGAGTAAGAGGAATCTGGGGGTCTGCCCTGCTTACCGCCTAACCAGCCAGATTCTGGCTGCAGTGCTGAAGCGGCTCCCCGGTCTCCTGGCACCCCAGAACCGTCTTTGCAACGTGCAGCTAGCTCTCCCGCTCGCAGCCAAAGGGAGTTACCTCTCTGCAAACTCGGGCTGGCTGCACTGGGCTGACTGCAGAGGGGTTGAGGGGGTTGAGAGGAGCAGGCGGAGGCAGCAGCAGGACAGGAGACCCTGGAGGGGGGGCGGGGTGGAGGGGAGGAGGACAAAGGCAGCCGTCAGTCCTACCCGGCACTTTCCTCGCTTCCTCCGAGTCTCCAGCAGCTTTTAAAAACTTCACTGAAGAGGAAAAGGCAGCTCCGGGGCGGCGGCTTCGAAGCCGCCGCGCCGCAAGAGGCGTTGGCTGTCGCCAGAGCCGGCTGGGGTTGACGCGGTGCGTCCCTTCGGCTCCTGTCCCACACTGAAGCAGCTAGTTCGATCGCTTTCCCTCCGTCGCCTCCTCTGCCTCCAGGCTTGCTCCGGACCCTCTGGCTCTCGCTGCACGCTGGCTCCCCGGGATCTCGGAGGGGGCGCTGGGAGGTGGAGAGCAAATGCAACAGTTTGCGAGTCGGGTCCCGCCCCCGCCGGGCCGGCCTCCTTGCCTTCCCACCTCCTTTCTCCCTCCCCTCTCCTTTGCTTTTCTCCCCTCCCCTCACCGTCCACTAAAGCCGGGTGGCTTTGGAGAAACAAGTGCTGGCGCAGCGTGGGTGAGGGCAGGAGAGGCTTGTTCTAGCCCAGGAGCACCCCAGCTCCCCGACTACCTCCTGCTTTCCTGGACCAGGTTTTAAGCGTCGGGGCTGAAGCTTTAACCCGGAGCTTTATTTTGACGACAGGGCTACCGAACTCTCAGAGGCCTGTACTTGCCAGATTTGGTTCTGAAGTCCAATTTCAAAACAGACTCTGTGCACTTGTGGGAGGGGGGAGGGAGTGGGAAAGGGCAATAGAAGTATAGAGGAAATAGATCTCCTTCAGCGAGGGACTATGTTCAGGGAAGGCAGACCGAAAAGCGCAGACGGGAGGGTCTCCTACAAACTGAGGAACAAGCTATGGCCAAGCCAGCCTATACTTGTTGAAACCTTTCAGATTTCTCCATAGGGTTAGATTGGGTCTCGTGGCACTTTATCAGTTGCTCTAGGAACCCTCTGCCTGGGAACCAAAGGTAATCTCTATCCTCTTCTCTTCCCTTTTTCCTGTCTGGAATGGCCTCTTACCACACACTTCTCACCTATCCCGATGTACAAAGGAAAATCACCCAGAAAACCAGGCAAACATGTAAACTCCAGAAACACTTGTCATGTACATAGAGACCTTGATTTTGTCCAGGGTTTTGCAGACATTTGCTTATATACAGGCACTTGCTTTTCCAAGTTGCTTTTGCATAGTTTAAGCTTGCAAACTGCAGTATTCAAGGAATGGAACCTATATAGGACTGCTTTTCTTCCTCTTAGTAGACAACCAGGAGTGGAAGGTCATGTGGGCTATTGCAACTGTTCTTTTGTGGAGGAGGTCTCATCTTCCCTGTGTAAAGATGGAGAGGCAGTTGTGAATGGAAGAGTAGAGAAAATGAAAGGGTAGATCTATAGGGAAGGAGGTGTCCCTTGGTATCAGCAGGGTCCCTGGGCCTCCCTAGCTTTTAAATTCCTTAGACTTCTGGATCTGGGCAGGGACTGTCTGTCCCAGAGGACAAGTGGAGTTTTTCCACGTGGGCCTGTTCTGCTTTTTACAGGTTTCTACAGAATCTTATCTTGTTCACAGCCAAGCATAATGGGAATTTACTTACCATGACCAAAGGAAGTAACAATACTAAAGGCAGGGAAGAGTGGGCATGATATGTCTATTTTCCAGATGAAGACATTGAAGCAAGGACATAATTTGTACTATGTTCCACTTTAGTAGAACCTAAACTAGTCTTCCATCTCATTGCTATCTTAGCTAGACTCATCAATGTCAAGAGAACTTAGAAAAGGGCTATAAATGAAACTTCCAGAAGCCTGAGGAGCTTTTCACCTGAGGAGGTGAAAACTTATCTTCTGGGATTTTAATGACTTCACCCCTGCCTGAACATATCTCAGATATACACCCTTTGTTGGTAAAGAATCTCACAAAATACTCCTTATGGTAAAGAAGCAGTCATTCATAGAGATGTCAAATTGTAACAGGGCTAATTCTCAATTCCTTATTGTCATGGAAAACAAGAATATGTAATTGAAATGCACAGATACTTTGAAAACGTTATTTAAATAGTCATCAAAACCTTTAGTTCCACCAAAGCTTTTAACAAGTGTTCCTCAAAGGGAATTAAGTAAGTTGGGCTGGCAGGAAAGTGAAATGGAAATAACATAGGTCTCAAAGCCAGAAGTTTGTCTACAGATTAACAATGAATCTCTTCCTCTACATAAGCTTCAGTTTCTTGCTCTGTGAAATGGGGAGGGGAGGAAATAGAAGCTGGACCTGACAGTCTTTCAAACACTGACAATTTAGAGTGCTGTGACTGACGTGAGTTTTCTTCTTATCTACACTCAGTAGAGGGTGGGTATGGAGGTGGATATGGAGGGTGGGTATCTACATTCCATAGAGGGTGGGTATGGAGGGATATCACTATTTTTCACTAGTGATAGTGAAAAATCCAATGGACAGAGGTGAGGAGGGTAGTTATAAGCAAAGAAGCCTGAAAAAAAATAAGGTGAGAAATAATTCCTCAGAATTGCCCTTTGAATAAATGGCATCCCAACAGACATTCAAACCCAGGTCTGAAGAATTCCAAAATTCATGTTGCTTTCACAGCACCAAAATTGTCTTCAAAATTTTCTTATAAAATTCTGGCCAATAATATGTACCCTTAATAGGCTGATGTGGTAATTAAAGGAGATCATGTGTATGGAACAACTTTATAAACAGGAAAGCATTGTACAAATCTGAAGGATCATCTTGTTATGTTTTATTTTTAAAGGTGGTGCTATCTACATTTATGTTATTGTCAGGGAAGACTAACTACTGTGAACATAACAGGAGCTTATACTTTATTTTGAATTTTGAGTTCTGATCCCCAATCTCAAATCTTATTTTTCTCCCATTGCTTTAAAGAAGATCAAGAGACACTGTTGGAGACTATTACATAAATTACGTGCTTGTACCATCTTTCTTTCTCTTTTTCTTTTTCTTCTTTGCAATTTTTAGCAACCACATAAGTAATCAGTAGTGTCTTCTCAGGACATTCGAGTTGAGGGTATGTTTTCGCCATGGGCTTCCTCTGCAATTTCAAGGGGGCTTTGTTAATAAAATTTTCCCTAGTTCCTTGCTCTGGGAAGCCAGGATGAGCTGACCTTTGGAAAATGATGGACATTCTCCAAGTCCTGTGGGCTTTATTTCCTAAATATCTCACAAATCTGCCTACTTCTCTTCATCTCTGCTACTGTCAACCTAGTTCAAAGCACTGTCCTTTCTCACCTGGACCACTGTAAATGGGCTTCCTCCTTCCACTCTTACTTTCCTGGAGTCAGTTCTGCATTGAGCAATTAAAGGGACTTTTTAAAATTAAAAAAAAAATTTAGAACAGTTTAATGTCACAACAAAACTGAGGGTAAGGCACAGATATTTCCCATATAACCCCTGTCTCCACACTTGCATAGCCTCCCCCATTATCAACATTCCCACCAGAGAGGTACATTTGTAACAACTGATGAGCCTGCAGTGATACATCATAATCACCCAAAGCCCATAGTTTACATTAGGGTTCACTCTTGGTGTTGTATGTCTATGGGTTTGAACAAATGTATAATGACATGTATCTATCATTATGATATCATACAGAGATTTTTCTCTGCTCTAAAAGTCCTCTGTGCTCCAACTATTCATCTCCCCCATCCCCAGGCAACCACTGATGTTTTTACCGACTCCATAGTTTTACCTTTTCCAAAATGTCATATAGTTGGAATTATACAATATGTATTGTATTAATCATACAATATGTAGCCTTTCAGATTGGCTTCTTTCACTTAGTAATACACATTTAAGTTTTCTTCATGTCTTTTCATGACTTGATAGCTCATTTCTTTTTAGTACTGAATAATGTTCCATTTTCTGGATGTACCACAGTTTATTTATCCATTCATCTACTGAAGGACATCTTAGTTGCTTCCAAGTTTTGGCAATTATGAATAAAGCTGCTATAAACGTCATGTGCAGGTTTTTGTGTGGATATAAGTTTTCAACTTGTTTAGGTAAATACCAGGGAGCATGATTGCTGACTAGTATAATAAGAGTGTGTTTGGTTTTGTAAGAAACCATCAAACTGTCTTCCAAGGTGGCTGTACCATTTTGCATTCCCACCAACAAAGAATGAGAATTCCTGTTGCTCCACATCTTCACTAGCATTTGGTGTTGTCAGTGTTCCAATGTTGGCCATTCTGGTAGTGGTATCTCATTTCTGTTTAAATTTGCATTTCCTTCATGGCATATGATGTGGAACATCTTTTCATATATTTATTTGCCATCTGAATATCTTCTTTGGTGAGGTGTCTGTCAAGATCTTTGGCCCATTTTCAATCCAGTTGTTTGTTTTCTTATTGTTGAGTTTTGAGAGTTATTTGTGTATTTTGGATAACAGTCCTTTATTGATGCATCTTTTACAAATATTTTCTCCCAGTCTGTGGCTTGTCTTCTCATTCTCTTGACATTGTCTTTCAAGAGCAAAACTTTTAATTTTAATGAAGTCCAGTTTATCAATTCTTTCTTTCATGGATTGTGCCTTTGGTGTTGTATCTAAAAAGGCATCACCACACCCACAGTCATCTAAACTTTCTCCTATCTTCTAAGGGTTTTATAATTTTGCATTTTACATTTAGGTGTGATCCATTTTGAGTTAATTTTTATGAAGAGTGTAAGGTCTGTGTCTAGATTCATTTTTTTACATGCGGATTGCCAGTTTTTCCAGCATCATTTATTGACAAGACTACCTTTGCTCCATTTTATTGCCTTTGCTCCCTTGTCAATGATCAGTTGACTACATTTATGTGGGTCTATTCCTGGGCTTTCTATTACAGAGGGATTTTCTAAAACAACCATATTAAGGTATTATTGACATACAATAATGTGCACATATTTAAAGTTGTATAAATTGATAACTTTGCCATATGCATACACTCATGAAACCATCACCCAGTCAAGATAGTGAAAATATTCATCACCCCCAAAAATTCTTTTGTGTACCTTTTTACTTCCTCTCTCCACCCTTCCCCACACTCCCCTTCTGGCAATCAAAAGTTTGCATTTTTGTCACTATAGATTCGTTTTCATTTTCCAAAATGTTATATCAATAAAATTATCATCTTTTTTTGTCTGGCATCTTTCACTCAGCATAATACCCTTGATATCCATCCAAGCTCTTATGTGTATCAATAATTTGTTCTTCTGTATTGCTAAGTATTATCACATTGTATGGATGTACCAAAATTTGTTTATCCATTAGCTTGTTGATGGAATTTGTTTTCTTCACAATTTTTGGCTATAACGAATAAAGCTTTTATGAACATACATACATACATCTTTGTATGGACATATGCTTTCATTCCTCTTGATTGTATATTTAGTAGTGGAATGGGTGGGTCACAGAGTAGGTATATATTTGCCTTAATAAAAAAACTGCCAAGCTGTTTTCCAAAGTAGTTGTGCCATTTTATATTCCCACCAGCATTTCCTCCACATCCCCACCAACACTTGGTATGGTCAGTCTTTTTAAATTTAGCATTCTAATTTGATGTGTAAGCATTTCTCATTTAATTTGCATTTCTCCAATGAATAAGTATGTAGAGCATTTTTCATGTGTTGATTTGCCATTTGTATATTTTCTTTGGTAAAGACTCTGCTGAAAATTTTTGCCTATTTTTTTAAAAAATTGGGCTGCTTGTATTTTATGGAGTTCTTAGAGTTATTTATATATTCTAGATACAAGCTCATTATCAGAAATATGACTCTAGTATTTTCTCTCAATTTGTAGTTTGTCTTCATCGTCTTATAGTTCTATTTTTAATTAATTAATTAATTTTATTTTTTGGCTGCGTTGGGTCTTTGTTGCTGCGTGCGGGCCTTCTCCAGTTGCATCCAGCGGGGGCTACTCCTCCTTGCAGTGCACGGGCTTCTCATTGCGGTGGCCTCTCTTGTTGTGGAGCATGGGCTCTAGGCATGTGAGCTTCAGTGGTTGCAGCCCCTGGGCTCAGTAATTATGGCTCGCGGGCTCTAGAGCACAGGCTCAGTAGCTGTGGAGCACAGGCACAGTTGCTCCGCAGCATGTGGGATCTTCCCGGACCAGGGCTCAAACCCGTGTCCCCTGCATTGGCAGGCAGATTCTTAACCACTGCACTACCAGGGAGGTCCTTATAGTTCTTTTTAAGAACAGAAGATTTTAATTCTGTGAAGTCCAGTTTATCAATTTATTTATTTATGGATTAAGCTTTTGGTTTCAGATTTAAGACATCTTTTTCTAACCCAACATCACAAACTATGTTTTTAAAAGACTGTGTTTTTTTTTTTCTAGAAGTTGTATAGTTTTCAGTTTTATACTTAGAATGATCCATTTTGAATTGATTTTTGTATATGGGTATCCAGTTCCATTTGTTTAAAAGATTATTCTTTCTCCTCTTAATTGCCCTTAGACTTTTGTTAATAGTCAACTGTCAATATATGTTTGTGAAGAGAGTTTTTTTAAGTTGAATCTTATCATATCATTCACTCACATTCTATCTCTGGCTTCCCATTGCTCTTAGTATAAAAGTCCAAATCTTTAATGAGACACTGTATGATCTGGTGTCTCACCACCTCTCTGATTTTATCTCATACCACTTTTTCTCCTGTTTTCTGAGCTCTGCTCACACTGGCCTTTGTTTAGAGCTCCTCAAATGCGCAATAATCCTTCGTGCCTTTTCATATGCTGTTCCTTGTTCCTGAAATGCTGGCTTATCCTTCTCCCTGCTCATTTAGTTAATGCCTATGCATAGAGCAGTTCCATAAAGACTTCCTTGACCTCCTAGGCTAGCTCAAGTTCCCCACTCACCCACCTTTTAACATGTTTTAACAGTACCCAGTATTTCTCCATTGGAGGTCTTCTCACAAATACAATTATAATAATTGTGCATTTAGTTGTTTAATATCTATTTTCCTCATTAGACTGTAAGTTTGTTTCCTGATAGCAGGGACCATGTTGGTTTTGTTCATCATCGAATCCTTAGGACTCAGCCTGGTGTGGCACATGGTCAGTTCTTAATAAGTATCTGTTGAATAAATGGATGGATTCTATTTTCACAGATTTCACTCTATTTCCAAACTGAGAGCTTGGCTTTGGGGGTTTGCAGAAACCCTTGTGGTTTCAGCATGCTTAGGCATGCAGTAAACCTTCTCCGCCTAAAGTAGAGAATCTCTCCAATTCATGCATTGAATGGGTATCTATTAAGCACTTACTTCTTGCCAGGCTCTGTGCTAGGCACTTGGGATTCACTGATGAATAGGATACTGTGGACTGTGTCTTTGAGAGCTTATTCACAGTCTAAGAAAGAGAGTGAAAAATCATTTAAATACCTGTATTTGAGTTGGGCTGGAAATGAGGAGTGGGGCTTATGAATAAACCCTTAGAGTTTTTCATTCTGCTGATTTGTAGATGTTTGCTATTTCCTCCACTTAGAGGGTTATAAAAGACTACTTTCTCGTCTCATATTTTCTTCTTTTCCCCTAAATATTGGAGCCTCTATCTTATCTTATCCTTCTCCACAGCTACAGCCCTAATTTCTCCCCTGACCACCTTCTTCCAGGCTATCTTCAATAGAATCAGAATCAGAGGGTTCTTTATAAAATGATAACTCTGATAGCATTGCTTCTCTTCTCTATAAACTTCAATTGCCTATACTACGGGTTTCAAACCTGAACGCCTCCTTAAACAAAAGTGAGTGAAGAGAACCTGGTATTAAAGAGAGAAAAGGTTGTGGTGGTAGAGGCTGTGGCCAACTAGAGAACAGATGCCCCATCTAAAGTGGGCAGCCTCCACTCAACTCCAACTGGTTGTTGCCAGGCAGGAATGAAGTCTCAGTATTCCAGATGTTCCATTACTTTTAAGAACAGAATTCCAGACTTTAATGTGAAATCTCCTGAATTTTTAAAAAAGTTGGCAACTAATTCAATTGGTTTAAAAACATCATACAGGCCAACCATTTTCGGCCAAAAAAACATGTCTGTGGACAAAATTTAGTTCGTGGGCTGCCAATCTGCAACCTGTGGCCTGCAGGTTCAAGTCCAAGTTTCATAGCCTAGACTTTAAAGTTTATCACAGTTATGTCCTAATATCTCTCTGCAGCTCCTTCTCCCATCTCATTCTCCTGCCAATCACCCACCTCCTCAACCGTATCAGACTTCCTGGGCTCCCTCTTAAAATATCCTACACTCTATGGCCAGCCTACCTTTGGGCCATGCTATTGTCTTTTACAGAAATGTTATTCCTTCGCTTCCCTCATGACCAAATTCAACTTAACTTTCAAAACACAGCTCAAATCTTGAGTTTTCTGGGAAGTACTTTTGGATTTATTAATCATAATTTATATAGCTCTTTATTCTTATCACTTTTAAAACACTTATCACAGCCTGCTATTTATATAAATATATCTGATATAAAAACTTCCTCCTCCACCAGGCGGTATCCCACACCTTGTGCATTCCCATTCATTAATTTTTCATTTTTTCAACAAATGTGTGGAACTCCTACTGTGTGTCAGGCACTCTACCAGGCACTATGACTAAGAGCTCTAGATGTTCCGTTTAACCAAAATATAGGTATAAAATTTTAAATGCAAGCAAATATTACAAAAGTATTATGAGAAAGAGAGAGGTTTTTCCACACTTCTGCTATTTGACTGCTAATAATGATAATTCAGTAAGAATCCACTGACATTACAGGACATTGATAATCACTTTTGTATAATAAACCAGATGAGTAGGGGTTACCTCTATTTTGTAGAGGGGGAAACTGAGGCTCAGAAATATTAGGTAATTTGCCCAAGGTCAGACAGCTGATAGCAGGCAGGGCTAGCACAACTATGAATTTAGATGTTCTATCACAAAGCAACTGACCTATTACCACTATGCCCCAGCTGCCTTTCTAATGCTCTGGTGAGGTGCCCTATCCATCCATAATATGCATGCCAAACATTAGATGAGCAGGGGCAGTATTGAATCTATGGTAGAGCAAGGTATTTCATAATAGGTTTTATAGTGACATTTGATGAAGAATGAAAATACTTTCCCCTACAATTTATGTGCTGTGTGACCTCTGGTAATCTCCCAGTTTGGGCCTCCCTTTACTTTTTTCTAAAATAGAGATAATAATTTTCTCCTTCACAGTTTGTTGTGAAAACCAAAAAAAAAAAAAAAAAGAGAGGAAGAACTCAAAGAGAATATTCAATAAGGATTATTATAATAATCTGCCCATTAAGTGCTTATGACAGCTCTCCAAGAGAAGCATTATTGTTATTATTCCCATTATAAAGATGACAATATTGAGGCAGAGCTAGAATTTGAAGCTTGCTCTCTTTGACACAAAACAGAATGTCATCTTTCTTTTCATGCATTAGGCAACAGTTAATTACTGGTATCATCTGTATACTGCTATTTACTTTTCAAAATGCCTAAGGATATTTGACCTCAAGTTCAGGTGCCAGGGATAACATTTGGGATTCAAAGTTTAAAGTCCACATTTAAAAGGTTTCAAAACATGTGAAGCAGAGGTCGACAGTTGGAAATCATTTCAGCAAGACCTTTCTTTCTTCCTACCCACATCTCACCCTTCCCCAGCAAAAAGACCCTATCTCATTCTACTCTAGAAATGTCCTTGGCAGCATTTGTTGTGAAAAACCCATTTGGATATGGCAATATGCAGAGAATCTTGGCTCATATTTGTTTCTGCTTTACCAGGTAAGGAGGAGGGAATCAATAGCTGCCAAAAGGAAAAAATGACAATCAATCAGAGAACATATATCACCTATAGGCCTTTAAGAATAGAAAGGCCCGTAGGTGATATGTGAATACTCTGGGAAAACCAGAGTAAGGCTAAAAGATGCACTTGAGATCATTTCTATCTTTTATAGTAGCAGAGCCTCCATATGGAGTTTAAAGCTAGGAGAGATGCTATTTCCTTGGTGCTCCAGTGGTTAAGACTCCGTGCTCCCAATGCAGGGGGCCAGGGAACTAGATCCCTCATGCCGCAACTAAAAGGTCCCACATGCCTCATGCTGCAACGAAGATCCCACGTGCTACAACTAAGACCCAGTGCAGCCAAATAAATATATAAATATTTAAAAAAACCCATAAAGCTAGGAGAGGTGAACCACTGAACAACAGCTATGGCATCCATGTTATTTCTCTAGATTAACAAAAAGGGGGGTGTCTTCACCCTATCCCATGGTGTCTCTGCAGCTTTGGGCCCTGACAGCAGTGAGTTTTGCATAGGAAAATATGATTCACAAAAATATTTGCATATAATACCTCAGTTTTCGTAGCAACTTTTGGAGTTAAGTAGAGCATGCACAATTAACTCTGTTATACAGAAAAGGAGCCTGCCCTCTGAATCTGAAGTGACCTGTCCAAGGTCATTCAGCTATTCAGTTGCAGAGAAATATGGGGTCAGCATTCTCCTTTGTCAGAGTTCTTTCTTCCACACCAGAATGTTTTTTTTTTTTAATTTTAGCAATTTCATGTATCTTTATTTATTTATTTTATTTATTTATGGCTGTGTTGGGTCTTAGTTTCTGTGTGAGGGCTTTCTCTAGTTGCGGCAAGTGGGGGCCACTCTTCATCGCAGTGCGCGGGCCTCTCACTATCGCGGCCTCTCTTGTTGCGGAGCACAGGCTCCAGACGCGCAGGCTCAGTAATTGTGGCTCACGGGCCTAGTCGCTCTGCGGCATGTGGGATCTTCCCAGACCAGGGCTCGAACCCGTGTCCCCTGCATTGGCAGGCAGATTCTCAACCACTGCGCCACCAGGGAAGCCCCCCACACCAGAATTTTAAGTGATTAGTTCCCCTCAACAAGTGATCCCCTGTTCCCAGAGACACACATTATTTGAAGCTAACTGAAAACTTTGTTTAGGGTTGGACTAGCTCTATCTTGAAATTGGAACAAATTATCTGGAGTCCACATTCCTGGCAGCTGCTTTCAGGCCTGACTGACAGTGTAGACACAAGGGGGTAGAGCTGAGGATGGGTTATAGATAGAGTTCTATAATCCCTTCCTCAGTACACATCCCTCTCAGAGAAGTATGATTTATCTCACAAGTCCCTAAGAAAATGCCCCAACCACTTAAGTTTTAC
This sequence comes from Balaenoptera musculus, assembly GCF_009873245.2. Taxonomy (NCBI): domain Eukaryota; kingdom Metazoa; phylum Chordata; class Mammalia; order Artiodactyla; family Balaenopteridae; genus Balaenoptera; species Balaenoptera musculus. The sequence continues at coordinate 53,768,119 of NC_045806.1, read as the reverse complement.
CCTGACCAGGGAAGCTAACTCCTTAGACTATCATGAATCAATCTGTGAACATCAAAATTTTCTTTAATTTCTGGCTGAGTTGAAATGTAAATCGATGAAAAATGAAAGGAAGGGGCATCTTTCTCTTATACCTTGGAAAGTAGAGAGTTATTAGTAGGAATTCTTATACTTTACCGAATGAATCACAAATAGTGCTGTGATATTTGTCAGTTGAAAATCTGTTACTTTATTTAGATAGATGATTCAGGTTTGTGTATACTGGAATTGTGAGTTATTATGATCAAAGCCATAGAGAAAAGCAAACAGTATTTTCCAACAGACCAAAACTGATTACATTTTTGTACAATTGCAAACGATACCAATTCTGGTTGTTTTCATTCTTGAATCAACTTAAACCTGGGACTAAAGCAAATTCAAAACTGAAGATCAAATACTAGCTTATCAGCAATAACTCCTTTGTCTCCTAGACAACATTATCATTCCTTAGTCAACTGCTTTCCAATGCTGGCCAAAATGCAATTGAATGTACTATGGCAGTGCCTGGAAAACTTGTCTGCAAAGCTGTTAAAAGCATCCCCTGTTACAGATAGCAAACCAGGACAGGAATATGGATACAAAAGTAATATAGTATTGCAAGAGCATTTGGATTGTGTGATCAGATTGAAACAAAAGGGCCTCATCTAGTAATAACCAGGTTGTAGTTCCCTTATCACCAGAGTCTATGCAATGGACTATAATAACAGTTAATATTTATTACACACTTATTGTGTGCTAACCATCCTTTTAAAAGAGCCCCACATGAACTAACTCATTTAGTACTAAAAGCACTTACTCTGTGTTCAGCCATTCGTCTAACAGCTTTATGTGAATTAAATCATTTAATCCTCACAACAATCTTGTGAGAAAACTATTATTATTACTCTTATTTTACAGATGAGGAAAGAAAAGCTTGGAGAAATACAGCAACTTATCTGAGATCAAACAGCTAGCAAGTGATAGAGTCAGGTTTAGAACCCCTGAAACCTGGCACTATTGCTTATGCTATCCTGACTACTAAATGATATTTGCATATCATCTGCCTGGTCCTTTTCTTATTGACAAAATGCCTGAAAGTCTCAACAAGTAACTGACCTTTTCTCAGCACCTACTATGTACTAGGCATACCCTCAAGAAATTTGCAATAGAAAAACAACCAAGTCCATTATTTTCAACATTAGTAGAATGAACTTTTATTTTGTTAAAAAATCAGAACAATTAGGACATGTTCAGCATTTTAGAATTTTCAAAGCCTTTTCCCCCACCTAATCCTAACAACTCTGCGAGTTCAGCTAGGAACGTATTTCTCTTCTCATTTCACAAATGGGAGAACTGAAGCTCAGAGAGTCTAAGTTATTTGCTTAGGACCACACAGTTTGAAAGTTACACAGATAAGATTCAAACATCTTCTGACTCTACAGATTGTGCTCTTTTAACTACTGTATGCCATAGTGCTTTAAATGAATGTGTCAAACACCTTGGACTCAGAATGACTATACTCACATGCTATAACAGCTTCAAGCACATAGATTCTGTCACTCAAGTGGTTAGAGGAAGCCTTTTGGCTTTTTACCCTGCCATTTTTATGGCATTCTCACTGGTATAAAGCCAAGGCAACCCAACTTGGGCTGAGACAATGAAATTCATGAATAATCCAAAATCATAATGCTTTTATATGTGTTATAGCTCTGATATTGACCCTAGATAAGTCTTTGCCTTGCTTTGTGCCCCAGTTTCTCTAGGTCTCTTAACCATGCAAATAGCACCTGGCCTACAAGTTAATTAAAAATGTCATATGTGGGGGATGGAAAAAGGTATTCCATGCAAATGGAAATCAAAAGAAAGCTGAAGTAACAATGCTCATATCAGACAAAATAGACTTTAAAATAAAGACTGTTATAAGAGACAAAGAAGACACTGCGTAATGATCAAGGGATCAATCAAAGAAGAAGATATAACAATTATAAATATATATGCACCCTACATAGGAGCACCTAAATATATAAGGTGAATACGAACAGTCATAAAGGGAGAAATCAACAGTAACACAATAATAATAGGGGATATTAACACCCCAGTTTCATCAATGGACAGATCATCCAGACAGAATATCAATAAGGAAACAAAGGCCTTAAAAGACACAATAGAGCAGATGGACTTAATTGATATTTATAGAGCATTCCATCCAAAAGCAGCAGAATACATATTCTTCTCATGTGCACATGGAACATTCTCTAGTATTGACCACATGCTTGGCCACAAAGCAAGCCTTGGTAAATTTAAGAGAATTGAAATCATATCAAACTTTGTTTCCGACCACAACACTATAACACTAGAAATAAACTACAAGAAAAAAACTGTACAAATCACAAACACGTGGAGGCTAAACAATATGCTACTAAACAACAGAAGGATCACTGAAGAAATCAAAGAGGAAATTTAAAAAACCCTAGAGACAAATGAAAATAAAAGCACAATGATCCAAAACCTATGGGATACAGCAAAAGCAGTTCTAGGAGGGAAGTTTATAGCAATACAGTCTTACCTCAGGAAACAAGAAAACCCTCAAATAAACAACATAACCTTACACCTAAAGCAACTAGAGAAAGAAGAACAAGCAAAACCTAAAGTTAGTAGAAGGAAAGAATTCATAAAGATCAGAGCAGAAATAAATGAAATAGAGACAAAACAATACCAAGGATCAATGAAACCAAAAGCTGGTTCTTTGAAAAAATAAACAAAATTGATAAACCTTTAGCCACACTCGTCAAAAAAAAAAAAAAAAAAGAAGAGAACTCAAATCAATAAAATTAGAAATGAAAAATAAGTTACAACTGATACCACAGAAATACAAAGGCTCATAAGAGACTACTACAAGAAACTGTATGCCAATAAAATGGACAACCTGGAAGTAATGGACAAATTCTTAAAAAAGGTACAATCTCCCAGACTCAACAAGGAAGAAATAGAGAATATGAATAGACCAGTCACAAGTACTGAAATTGAAACTGTGATTAAAAAACTCCCAACAAACAAAAGTCCAGGACCAGAAGGCTTCACAGGCGAATTCTTTTTTTTGGCTCTTATTTACTTTTATTTATTTATTTATTTGCAGCAGGTTTTTCTTAGTTATCTATTTCATAAATATTAGTGTATATATGTCAATCACAATCTCCCAATTCATCCCACCACCACCCCCCCCTGCTTTTCCCCTTTGGTTTCCATACGTTTGTTCTCTACATCTGTGTTTCTATTTCTGCTTTGCAAACGTTTCTTCTGTACCATTTTTCTAGATTCCACATATATACATTAATATACGATATTTGTTTTTCTCTTTCTGAATTACTTCACTATGTATGACAGTCTCTAGTTACATCCACGTCTCTACAAATGACATAAATTCGTTCCTTTTTATGGCCGAGTAATATTCCACTGTATATATGTACCACATCTTGTATATCCATTCATCTGTTTATGGGCATTTAGGCTGTTTCCATGACCTGGTTATTGTAAATAGTGCTGCAATGAAAATTGGGGAGCATGTGTCTTTTTGAATTATGCTTTTCTCTGGGTATATGTGTAGTAGTGGGATTGCTGGGTCATATGGGAATTCTTTTTTAATTTTTTTATGGAACCTCCATATTGTTCTCCATAGTGACTGTATCAATTTACATTCCCACCAACAGTGCAAGAGGGTTCCCTTTTCTCCACACCCTCTCCAGCATTTGTTGTTTGTAGATTTTCTGATGATGCCCATTCTAACTGGTGTGAGGTGATACCTCATTGTAGTTTTCATTTGCATTTCTCTAATAATTAGTGATGTTGAGCAGCTTTTCATGTTCTTCTTGGCCATCTGTAGGTCTTCTTTGGAGAAATGTCTACTTAGGTCTTCTGCCCATCTTTTAATTGGGTTGTTTGTTTTTTTACTATTGAGCTGCATGAGCTGTTTATGTATTTTGGAGATTAATCCTTTGTCTGTTGATTCGTTTGCAAATATTTTCTGCCATTCTGAGGGTTGTCTTCGTCTTATTTATGGTTTCCTTTGCTGTGCAAAAGCTTTTATGTTTCATTAGGTCCCATTTGTTTATTTTTGTTTTTATTTTCATTACTCTAGGAGGTCGGTCAAAAAGGATCTTGTGATTTATGTCAAAGAGTGTTCTTCCTATGATTTCCTCTAAGAGTTTTATAGTATCCAGTCTAACATGTAGGTCTTTAATCCATTTTGAGTTTATTTTTGTGTATGGTGTTAGAAAGTGGTCTACTTTCATTCTTTTCCATGGAGCTGTCCAGTTTTCCCAGCATCACTTACTGAAGAGACTGTCTTTTCTCCATTGTATATCCTTGCCTCCTTTGTCATAGATTAGTTGACCAAAGATAGGTGCATGAGCTTATCTCTGGGCTTCCTATCCTGTTGCATTGATCTATATTTCTGCTTTTGTGACAGTACCATACTGTCTTAATTACTGTAGCTTTGTAGTATAATCTTAAGTCAGGGAGCCTGATTCCTCCAGCTCCATTTTTTTCCCCTCAAGGTTGCTTTGGCTATTAGGGGTCTTTTGTGTCTCCATACAAATTTTAAGATTTTTTGGTATAGTTCTGTAAAAAATGCCATTGGTAATTTGATAGGGATTGCATTGAATCTGTAGATTGGTTTGGGTAGTAGAGTCATTTTCACAATATTGATTCTTCCAATCCAAGAACATGGTATATCTCTCCATCTCTTTGTGTTATCTTTTATTTCTTTCATCAATGTCTTATGGTTTTCTGAGTACAGGTCTTTTACCTCCTTAGGTAGGTTTATTCCTAGGTATTTTATTCTTTTTGTTGCAATGGTGAATGGGATTGTTTCCTTAATTTTTCTTTCTGATCTTTCATTGTTAGTGTACAGGAATGCAAGAGATTTCTGTGCATTAATTTTGTATCCTGCATCTTAACCAAATTCACTGATTAGTTCTAGTAGTTTTCTGGTGGCATCTTTAGGATTATCTATGTATAGTATCATGTCATCTGCAAGCAGTGACAGTTTTGCTTCTTCTTTTTCAATTTGTATTCGTTTTATTTCTTTTTCTTCTCTGATTGCCATGGCAAGGACTTCCAAAACTATGTTGAATAATAGTGGTGAGAGTGGACATCCTTGTGTTGTTCCGGATCTTAGAGGAAATGCTTTCAGTTTTTCACCACTGAGAATAATGTTTGCTGTGGGTTTGTCGTATATGGCCTTTATTATGTTGAGGTAGGTTCCCTCTATGCCCACTTTCTGGAGAGTTTTTGTCATAAGTCTTTGTTGAATTTTGTTAAAAGCTTTTTCTGCATCTATTGAGATGATCATATGGTTTTTATTCTTCAATTTGTTAATATGGTGTATTACATTGATTGATTTGCAGATATTGAAGAATCCTTGCATTCCTGGGATCAATCCCACTTGATCATGGTGTATGATCCTTTTAATGTGTTCTTGAATTCTGTTTGCTAGTATTTTATTGAGGATTTTTGCATCTCTATTCATCAGTGATATTGGTCTGTAATTCTTTGTAGTATCTTTGTCTGGTTTTGGTATCAGGGTGATGGTGGCCTCATAGAATGAGTTTATGAGTATTCCTTACTCTACAATTTTTTGGAAGAGTTTGAGAAGGATGGGTGTTAGCTCTTCTCTAAATGTTTGGCAGAATTCACCTGTGAAGCCATCTGGTCCTGGACTTTTGTTTGTTGGAAGATTTTTAATCACAGTTTCAATTTCATTACTTGTGGTTGATCTGTTCATATTTTGTATTTTTTCCTGGTTCAGTCTTGGAAGGTTATACCTTTTTAAGAATTTTTCCATTTCGTCCAGTTTGTCCATTTTATTGGCATAGAGTTGCTTGTAGTAGTCTCTAATGATGCTTTGTATTTCTGCAGTGTCAGTTGTAACTTCTCCTTTTTCGTTTCTAATTTTATTGAATTGAGTCCTCTGCCTCTTTTTCTTGATGAGTCTGGTTAAAGGTTTATCAATTTTGTTTATCTTCTCAAAGAACCAGCTTTTAGTTTTATTGATCTTTGCTATTGTTTTCTTTCTATTTCATTTATTTCTGCTCTGATCTTTATGGTTTCTTTCCTTCTACTAACTTTGGGTTTTGTTTGTTCTTCTTTCTCTAATTCCTTTAGGTGTAAGGTTAGATTGTTTATTTGAGATTTTTCTTGTTTCTTGAGGGAGGATTGTATTGCTATAAACTTCCCTCTTAGAACTGCTTTTGCTGCATGCCATAGGTTTTGGATCATCATATAATCATTGTCATTTGTCTCTAGGTATTTTTTGATTTCCACTTTGATTTCATCAGTGATATCTTTGTTATTTAGTACCGTATTGTTTAGCCTCCATGAGTTTGTGTTTTTTATGGTTTTTCCCTGTAATTTATTTCTAATCTCATAGCATTGTGGTCAGAAAAGATGCTTGATATGATTCCAATTTTCTTGAATTTACTGAGGCTTGATTTGTGACCCAAGATGTGATCTATCCTGGAGAATGTTCCATGTGCACTTGAGAAGAAAGTGTAATCTGCTGTTTTTGGATGGAATGTCCTATAAATATCAATTAAATCTATGTGATCTATTGTGTCATTTAAAGCTTGTGTTTCCTTATTAATTTTTGGTCTGGATAATCTGTCCATTGGTGTAAGTGGGGTGTTAAAATCCCCTAGTATAATTGTGCTACTGTCAATTTCCCCTTTAATGGCTGTTAACATTTGCCTTATGTATTGAGGCACTCCTATGTTGGGTGCATAAATATTTACTTTTGTTATATCTTCTTCTTTGATCAATCCCTTGATCATTATGTAGTGTCCTTCCTTGTATCTTGTAACATTCTTTATTTTAAAGCTTATTTTATATGATATGAATATAGTTACTCCAGGTTTCTTTTGATTTCCATTTGCATGGAATATCTTTTTCCATCCCCTCACTTGCAGTATGTATGTGTCCCTAGGTCTGAAGTGGGTCTCTTGTATACAGCCTATATATGGGTCTTGTTTTGGTATCCATTCAGTGAGCCTTTGACTTTTGGTTGGAGCATTTAATCTATTCACATTTAAGGTAGTTATTGATATGTATGTTCCTATTACCATTTTCTTAATTGTTTTGGGTTTGTTTTTGTAGGTCCTTTCTTCTCTTGTGTTTCCCACATAGAGAAGTTCCTTGAGTATTTGTTGTAGAGTTGGTTGGGTGGTGCTGAATTCTCTTAACTTTTGCTTGTCTGTAAAGCTTTTGATTTCTCTGACGAATCTGAATGAGATCCTTGCCAGGTAGAGTAATCTTGGTTGTAGGTTCTTCCCTTTCATCACTTTAAATATATCGTGCCACCCTCTTCTGGCTTGTAGATTTTCTGCTGAGAAATCAGCTGTTAATCTTATGGGAGTTCCCTTGTATGTTATTTGTCATTTGTCCCTTGTTGCTTTTAATAATTTTTCTTTTTCTTCAATTTTTGCCAATTTCATTACTCTGTGTTGGCGTGTTTCTCCTTGGGTTTCCTGCCTGGGACTCTCTGTGCTTCCTGGACTTGGGTGACTATTTCCTTTCCCATCGTAGGGAAGTTTTTGACTATAATCTCTTCAAATATTTTCTCGGGTCCTTTTTCTCTCTCTTCTCCTTCTGGGATCCCTATAATGCAAATGCTGGCGCATTTAATGTTGTCCCAGAGGTCTCTTAGGCTATCTTCATTCCTTTTCATTTATTTTCTTTATTCTGTTCTGCGGCAGTGAATTCCACCCTTCTGTCTTCCAGGTCTCTTATCAGTTTTCTGCCTCTGTTATTCTGCTATTGATTCCTTCTAGTGTATTTTTCATTTCAGTAGTTGTATTTTTCATCTCTGTTTGTTTGTTCTTTAATTCTTCTAGTTGTTTGTTCTTTAGTTCTTCTAGGTCTTTGTTAAACATTTCTTGCATCTTCTCAATCTTCGTCTCCATTCTTTTCTGAGGTCCTGGAACATCTTCACTATCATTTTTCTGAATTATTTTTCTGGAGGGTTGCCTTTCTCCACCTCATTTAGTTGTTTTTCTGGGGTTTTATCTTGTTCCTTCATCTGGTACATAGTCCTCTACCTTTTCATTTTGTCTATCTTTCTGTGAATGTGGTTTTCATTCCACAGGCTGCGGGATTGTAGCTCTTCTTGCTTCTGCTGTCTGCCCTCTGGTGCATGAGGCTATCTAAGAGGCTTGTGCAAGCTTCCTGATGGGAGGGACTGGTGGTGGGTAGAGCTGGGTGTTTCTCTGGTGGGTAGAGCTCAGTGAAACTGTAATCCTCTTGTCTGCTGTTGGGCGGGGCTGAGTTCCCTCCCTGCTGGTTGTTTGGCCTGAGGGGACCCAGCACTGTCGCCTACAGGCTCTTTGGTGGTACTAATGGTGGACTCCAGGGGGGCTCATGCCAAGGAGTATTTTCCAGACTTCTGCTGCCAGTGTCCTTGTCCCCTTGGTGAGTCACAGCCACCCCCCCCACCTCTGCAGGAAACCCTCCAACACTAGCACGTAGGTCTGATTCAGTCTCCTATGGGGTCTCTGCTCCTTCCCCCTGGATCCTGATGTGTACACTACTTTGTGTGTGCCCTCCAAGAGTGGAGTCTCTGTTTCCCCCTGTCCTGTCAAAATCCTGCAATCAAATCCCACTAGCCTTCAAAGTCTGATTCTCTGGGAATTCCTCCTCCTGTTGCCAGACCCCGAGGTTAGGAAGCCTGACGTGGGGCTCAGAACCTTCACTCCAGTGGGTGGACTTCTGTGGTATAACTGTTCTCCAGTTTGTGAGTCACCTACCCAGCCATTATGGGATTTGACTTTATTGTGATTGAGCCCCTCCTACCATCTTACTGCGGCTTCTCCTTTGTCTTTGGATATGGGGTATCTTTTTTGGTGAGTTCCAGTGTCTTCCTGTCAATGATTGTTCAACAGTTATTTGTGATTTAGGTGCTCTTGCAAGAGGGAGTGAGCACACGTCCTTCTACTCTACCCTCTTGAACCAAAATCCACAGGCGAATTCTATCAAACATTTAGAGAAGGGCTAACACCTGTTCTTCTAAAACTTTTCCAAAAAGTTGCAGAGGAAGGAAAACTCCCAAACTCATTCTATGAGGCCACCATCACCCTGATGCCAAAACCAGACAAAGGCACCACAAAAAAAAGAAAATTACAGGCCAATATTATTGATGAACATAGACGCAAAATCCTCAACAAAATACTAGTAGTCCGAATCCAACAATACATTAAAAGGATCATGGGATCAAGTGGGATTTATCCCAGGGATGCAAGGATTTTTCAATATCCGCAAATCAATCAATGTGGTACACCATAGTAACAAACTGAAGAATAAAAATCATAAAAAATCATATGTGATTAAGTCATAATAAAAATCAAAACAAAAAAATACTTGTACAGTGGTAGGATTGTATGAATATAAAAGCTCACTAATGACTAGCTTTTGGTTTTGTTAAGTAGGAGGTTTTACTAGTTCAGATGTATGTTTGCAAGTAATAGAAACCCAGTTAAGCTCACTAAGGAAAGAGAGAAAATGAATAGCTTAGCATAAAGAACTGTTTGTAATTAAGCCTATAGGGATGTCTTACAGATCAGAATTCTGCTAGGCCTCGGAAACAATTAGAACAAGGGACCCAGTGCTGTCAGGTCTCTTTCCCTCTTATTGTCTCTGCTTCTTTTGGCATGTCTCCTCTTCCTCCCTCTACAGACCACTTTCTCCATTCTAAGTCCACACTGGAGAAAATGGCTACTGATAACATCTGTACAATTAAAGTTAGGAGCCAAACTGGACTTGAATCTCCAGGTCCAAAAACCAAGATAAAGACTCATTGTAAAAACTTGGGTTACATGCCCATCCTTTGGCCAGTTAATTGTTACCAGGGAGAGGGATCACAGTGTAAGGGCACAGTAGCGCTCAGTAACATGTGAATGGGGGTATTCCTTCTGGAAAAAGTGACAGTTTCCTTCAAAGGGGTTTTCTGGGAAGACAATCAAATGAGTAGATTTTTCTACAGAAGCAAATAATATATATTTTTGCCAACTAATGCAGCCTGAGTACCTTACTAGTGAGATTTAGAGATGGGTTTCTCTGCATGTGCCAACAGATCTCCCTCAATCCTAACAATGGTTCCTAAAAGATCTATGCTTTGAGAATTTCCAGGGCTATTGGCCATCAATTCTCCATTCTCTTCTTTTCTAGAAGAATAGATGAATGACTAGTGTTCCAGTGAACATACTTTGAGAAATCTTTTAGTGCTTACATTTTCTGATTCCATTATTGTTAAGTCTCCTATCCACCTGGTTTCAGAGGAACCTGAGCTTTATTGATACTCCCCAGAATTCTACCAATTAGTGTTCTATTTCTTTACCTTAAGGCTTAGCCCCCAATTCAATGTCCCTTTCCTTGGGAGTGGTCATCCATGAGGTCTTTTCAGTCAAAGACACATTGATATGAATGCATTGACCAGATCATTTCCCTAGAGCATATTCACTTACAGGAGGGAGAAGGGGAAAATTTGGGAAGCCAATGGGAATATGGACTTCCTGACAGGGAAGGTAGGAATTTGAGCCTAAGAAGAATGGCTAGAGGCCCAAGACAAAGGCTTTCTCCTTCACTATTATAGACAGCCAGACCTCCCTGGCTGTACAAATTGCCTGGGTACCTCCAGCAGCTGGCCCTTAATATTGATGACATTCTCATATTCACTCCATCTGGTCAGGCTCTTGATCAGGATTCTATAATATGTGCTATGGTACCCATAAGTAGCACCTCATTCTATTCTGGCCTGACTGCTGGTCAGGATTCTGTGATAATGTGTTCTCTGATACCTACAGCTACCAACTTATGTTTTTAGCCCCTCTTGCTATAAAATAGGAACACAGCTACTAATAATTTCATTAGTACAATAATTTACAGTTCACAAGAATGTTTCCGTATGGATTATATAATCTGATTCTCACAACTTCCGAATAAAGTATGTTGGGCAATGACTATCATTCTTTGAGCAAACTGAGGCTAGTGGAATTAAATATTACAGGTACACAGTTACTATATGTCAAAAAGGCTTGGCCTGTACACTCTATAAAAATAAAGGTCTTGTTTGCTTTGTTCACTGTTCTTTCTCTAGCCCCTAGCACTGAGGCTGACACTTAAGAGGACCTCAATTGCAATATGTTGAATGAATTTCCCTTCACTTGGGTCTATATATTCTCTGACTCTCAAAAGTATGCTGTATAATGCCAGAGAACCAAAGAAGAACTGATATTTGAGGAACATTCCAGACTTTATAGAAACATATTTTATTTAATCCTCATGAAAATTCTGAAAAGTAGGGATTATTCTTTCTCTCTGAGCCTCAGAGAGGTATAAGTTCTCATGGTTAGGAAGTGACAGAGCCAGGATTTAAACCTACAAGTCTTAGGTCCACAGCCTTCAAGACTGCCTCTATAGAACTGTAATATTAGTTCTCATCATCTCTCAGAGTCAGAGTGAGATGAAGATGAGTCCACAGATATCGCTGAAAAGATCAAAGTGCTAGGCAAAGTGAAAGAGGATAATTAGTGTTGCTGGCTCATTTTGCTAAACTTTATTTTTCCTTAATAAAGAGACATGTACCACAATGTTCATTACAACACTATTTACAATAGCCAGGACATGGAACCAACCTAAATGTCCATTGACAGATGAATGGATAAAGAAGATGTGGAAATATATACAATGGAATATTACTCAGCCATAAAAATAAACAAAATGGAGTTATTTGTAGTGAGGTGGATGGACCTAGAGTCTGTCATACAGAGTGAAGTAAGTCAGAAAGAGAAAAACAAATACTGTGTGCTAACGCATATATATGGAATC